>NC_046157.1:61523933-61872452 GCF_011064425.1 Rattus rattus | reverse complement strand
TGTGGCTCATACATATACAGCCATCCAATTAGACAAGATGGATGAAGAAAGAAGTGCAGACCGACAGGAGCCGGATGTACATCGCTCCTGAGAGACACAGCCAGAATATAGCAAATACAGGGGCGAATGCCAGCAGCAAACCACTGAACTGAGAATAGGACCCCCGTTGAAGGAATCAGAGAAAGAACTGGAAGAGCTTGAAGGGGCTCGAGACCCCATATGTACAACCATGCCAAGCAACCAGAGCTTCCAGGGACTAAGCCACTACCTAAAGACTATACATGGACTGACCCTGGACTCTGACCTCATATGTAGCAATGAATATCCTAGTAAGAGCACCAGTGGAAGGGGAAACCCTGGGTCCAGCTAAGACTGAACCCCCAGTGAACTAGACTGTTGGGGGAGGGTGGCAATGGGGGGGAGGAGGAACACCCATAAGGAAGGGGGGACAGGGATGTTTGCCCGAAACCGAAAGGAAATAACACCTTTAAATGTATATAAGAAATACTCAAGTTAATTAAAAAAAAAAAAAAAGAAGGAAAGAATTCATCAGGCTTGCTGTTCCAAAGATACATCATGTTATGGAAGTTTTGGTAAAAGCAGTAGAAGGTGCCTGGTTACATTGCATCCATACTTCGGAAGCAGAGAGCTAACTGGGCTTATCTCCCTTTCTCCTTTTTATTCAATTTAGGATCCCCACTCATGAAATAACGTCACCTACATTTTAAGTGTACCTCCATGACATTACGTAATCTATACTAGATAATCCTCATTTATACTCCTAGACTTATTTTCATTTTTATGGTGATCCTAAATATGATCATGATTAACTATCATGTGTGAATGAGGTAAAATATTGTCACTATAAAGTACTATTTATTATAGTCCATTGAATAGAGTAATTGAATTTTTAAGTAAATAAATAGTATAGAAATATATAATAAAACATGACAAATAATTACACTGTTGGTAGTAAATTGAAGTTCTGCTTTTATTAGTGAAGTCTTGTTAGAAAAAAAAAGAAGGGATAGAATCTACATAAATATCACATATATGCATTTATTATACTTTGTTTTATACAATTTTGGCAACTGATGAATTATATGAATTTAATTTCTCAAGCCTCAGGCATAGTTCTTTTCCTAAGAACCAGAAAAATTTATGGGATAAACTCTCATCCACTTAGTAAGTGCTAAGATCATAGAGGAGAAAAGTTACACAAGGCTAATTAGTTCCAACACACATAGTACCTCATGTTCAATCCTTTGCTTTCTTCAGACTCTCATTGGTTAGAAAATGTTCACCAAAACTGAGAGTGAAGCTCTTTTACTTAGTCAAATACCTTGATAATGTAGGCAATAATCAGTGAACATTTGAAATGAATCTTCATATCTTCTCTTCTTCATGAATAATAGAAATTAATTCTCTAACTGAAGCAACAAACTATAAAATGCAGGAATATGTCCCTAAATGACAGTCCCTGATGTCATTATGCCCCTGAATTACTGTACTGTATTTAGTGTGCAATGCTGTCTTGCATATACAAATTTCACAAAGCAAAAGAATGAGTTACATCAATCTTAACAGAATTCTCTTTCACCATTCCAGCATTAGAATTTTTTTTGTAATTTTAAATAATAAGAGCACTGCATACTTCCTCCTGTTATATGCAACTTTTAATCATATTTATTCTATAGATTTTTGAAGTCATGGATATTAGTAAAACAGGCCTTGATGTTCCCCTTTGTTTGTTCTCTGGATTCGCGATTAGTAGGAAAGGAGCACATAGTTATGCCCGACTGCTCTCAGACCCAGCATTTGTTACATTGTACGTGCAATTGCTCTCTTCTCTAGCCACTACTCAGGTCACCCATGGATCTTCCTGCAAGGACTGCTCACATCCAAACCTACACTTTCAGCTAGTCCTTTTATGCTAGCCTGCACCTCCACCTCCCTCTTTCAGTTTTGTCATGTGGTAATATCATTTTCCCTTGCTTTCTGCTGAAATTAGGGCTCGTAGAAGACAATCACTGAATTTGAATCTCACATGTTGGGGAAAATTTATACTTTTACATCAGAAACAATTACGATACTTACAATGAATAAAAAAACCTGTCTTAATATTTGTTAAGTCTGTATTATCACAGCTATGGGCTACTCAAATTTCTTGGACATTTTTTAGCTAAGAAAGGTGCAGAACAATGTAATCACACTGTGTAAAACTCATAAGGGGAGCATGCTAAGTCTTCCAGTGTTTTCAACTCTCATGCATCGTATCTTCTATGTATCATGTCTTCTAAGATATTTTATTCTTGCTGTAGTTTTTCAATACTTTAATTTATTGTATATAGTATATGCTTAAATAGCATTATTTTTCATTCTTAACAACAAATTTACAGTGACATGAATTAAATAAATATGAATGAGTGAAAACTATCTTAAGGATATTGATTTGGCTCTCTTCATATTTCTTAAATTTGCTCACTAGGTTAAGAATTATTCAACAGACATATGCCTGAAATCTCAGGATCACCTAGAGAGTGGGAATTTGTGAAGTATTCATCACATATTCTGATGGAATATTTGGAATTAAGCGAACATGTGCAGTACAAAACAAGTATTTCATCCTGTTTCAAAATGTAAAATCTTTATCATGAAACAAAGAAATGATGTATCTCAGAGAGCTCTTAATTTTTCATTGAAAATCAAACTCACAGCATCGAGTATGTAAATTCATGATGCAATCCATTCTCTAGCCGCTCCAAGTTCATGCTCAGGAAGAGAATGCTCTGCCTTATGGATATTGATGTCCTCCAGCAATGCATACTCAGGAGAGTGCCCTGTTAGAAAGCAAGGCAGCTGTGACTTTATTAAATTAAACATGCTTCATGGCGATTAGCTAAAGAAGTTTCCTTTGGGCAACCAGCCTGATCACAAAGGAACATGACACAAGCAGGGAAAATTCTACCATGGAATCTCCACTACCCTGAAGCTTTTGTCCTTCCAGCCCTGTCTGCTCCTCTCACCTGTCCTGGAGCTATATTCTTGCAGGTTTTTATTGGCTCTATTCCTTACTATTTAGTGGAAACATTTCTCATGGGGGAAAAAAATCTCTATCAACTAAACTTTGCATACTTTTGAATTTTAATCATTTTTTTTAATTTCCTGTGACTTAACTTGCTTTGGCCATTACCAAAATTTTGTGAATGGATTCTATATAAAAGAGTAATAGGCTGTGTGTTGCAAAAAGTGGGGAGAAATGATTTTTAATGTTTCCAAAAAATAAATGATACAATTGCAATGCAATAGATGTTGAACCTCTTTGAAGCATGACTGGAGATACACATGTGAGTAAATGCCTCATTACCTCATAAAATTTTACACTTGTTTTTGTGTATTTATTTAAGTAACTACTTTAAATGAGAAAGAAAGCCATATTGTGGGATTACTGGATTTTTCACTTATTGTACCTTTTTAACTATTAATTTGAATTTTACATTTTCGAAAGAAGTTCTTGCTAGGTAGATGAGGGTGGCTTTGAAATAGCAAAACTTTTTCCTTATCTTCCTCAGTGAAAAATTGCATGCACATGCCACTATACCTGGCTGTTCATGTAACTCTTATTGTTAGAGTTTTGCATGGTTAATGCTAGCATATGTGTTTGTGGCTTGGCATGATGCTTACATTTTCATTCCCAGCATTCAAGAGTAAATGGCAAACATTACTGTGAGTTCAAGGCCAGCCTGGTCGAGGTAGTCATTTTCAGTCCAGACAGGATTGCATAGTGAGAATCTTTCTCACCAAAATAAAATTAAAACACTAAGAGAAGTCACCTCCCATACGTGTTATTTAGGTTTCTCTTGCTACTTATAAGATCTCTTAGTATCATAGCCTGGGGATGAAATGGATAAGGCAATGTGGTGGTTATGTTGATCTGTGTAGAATTTAGAATGTGCACAATGTTTTGGATTCTGTAGGCTTCAGAGGTTTTGTTTCCTTATTGATTTTGGACTCCTATAAGCACCATTACAGAGCAATTCTGCCACCCTGCTTTTGCAGCCATAATGTACACCAGAGAAAAGGACATGACTTTATAAACAAATATTGCTCTTTTACTGGCCTCTGAAAGTGTTCCTTAATTATTCCGTGTGTGATTTTGGCTTGGAGATAGGAAATCTACATGGAGTGAAATAGAAGAAGGAAGTGCCCATTCGCAGGTATGTTAAGGTTTGACTGTGTCTCAGGAGAGTCAGAGACCTTGGTTAAAGCCTGCGGAGTGAGCATTTGAATAAACTATACCACTCTTTTGTTTCGAATCAGTGCACAAGACATCTTCCTCCGTGCATTCCTGTGAGAGCAGCTTGGGTCCCTGAAGAAAAGGCTCATATGAGGGAGTGCATAGCTATGGCCCTTGGGTGCCCTACAGTCAAACTTCCTCATCTCTCCACCTCAGCATGTTGACACAGTTTCTGTTTTATTGTTTCTGTCAATGCAGCATGCTCTGTACTTCTATTTACATTAAGAGTTTCTTCTGAATTTTACTTTCCCCTTTCTCCGGGTTTCAGGAATGTCTTGCCTTGTCATTTTGATAATCTGACAAATCCAAGCATGTATTTTTCTTTTGTTTAACATAAACACAAAAATGATAATTTCCAAGTTCGTTGCATGTTAACACTAAAAGCTACAAACCTAACGTGTGCTTTTGATATCACACTAACATTTAATATTACCCTCTTTGACATTAGTAATATCTAATAAGTATATTTTGCTAATTAGTCTGAAAAAGTGAAATGTTTTCTCCAAGACTGACATTAATTTACTCATCTAAATTACTAAAAAGGTGAGCTCAGTTCTCTTTTGAAAAAGACACAGAGTTATATTTGAAGACAGAGCTTAAGATGTAAATTGATGCTGGGAGAGACCTATTATAGAAAAGGGGTCATAAACCACAACCTCCAACATAATTAAACACAGCAAATTTATGAATCAATTAAGAAATATGGAAGGAGGTGCTGCTGATATAAATGTACTCTAAAATACTAGTTACAGAAATGTGCAATGCCTTACTTGAATGAAAAATATTATTGGGTGATTATAATGCTTGATATGATTTGTTCCGATTGTTTTCTAAAAGCCAAGACATTACTATGATAAGGAGAAACGTTGACATTGTTAGAGACTACATGTTCATTAAAATTTGACTTTGAAGAGTCAGTAATTTATTTTTACCATTGACAGTCATGGATTAATCATCTGAAGAAGTGCTCTGATTACATTGATTCATAATAAAAATAGAAGTGAAACACATTAAATATTCACACAAAAACAAAAATCAAAGTCCAATTGTTGTTTGGTTGAAACTGAAAAGTCAATTTGAAAATTCTATTTTTTCATTTTTTTAAATTCTTTCATCAATTTTTATTACATATATTTCTTTATTTACATTTCAAATGTTACTCCCTTTCCCGGTTTCCTGTCCATAAGCCACCTATCCCCTCCCTCTCCCTCATACGAGTGTTCCCCCCTCCAATCACCTTCCTTTACCATTCCCCTGCACTGGGTGTCCAACCGTGGGAGGACCAAGGGCTTCCCTTCCACAGGTTCCCCAACAAGGTTATTCTCTTTTTTACTGTCCAGATTTTTTACTCCTCCCAGTCCACCCTCCAACTATTCCACATCCCACACCTCTTCCCCCTATACCCCTTTCCCCTGTCTAAAAGAAGATGTACCCACCCCCTCAACCCACTCAGACTTCCCCATTCCCTGGAGCCCCAAGTCTCTCGAGGGTTAGGTGCATCTTCTCTGACTAGTCCTGACGCAGCAGTCCTCTACTGAATATGTGTCAGGGGCCTCATATCAGCTAGTGTAGGCTGCCTGGTTGGTGGCTCAGTGTCTGAGAAATCCCGGGGTCCAGGTTAGTTGAGATTGTTGGTCTATTTTCATTTACTTTAGATTAAGTACATTGCTTCAATAGAATATACTCGGTTGTCATTAAAACAGAGATTGCATGGACTAAACCATCAACCAAAATACATACATGGATGGGTCCATGGCTATAACTATATATGTAGTAGAGGACTGCTTTATCTAGCGTCAATGGGAGGGGAGGCCCTCGGTCCTGTGGAGGCTTGATGCCCCAGTGTAGGGGATGCTAGACGGGTGAGGCAGGAGTGGGTGGGTGGGTATGGGAGCACCCTCTTAGAGGCAAAGTAGTCTCGGGGCATGGGATGGGGGGCCTTGTGGAGGAGAGACTGGGAAGGGGACAATATTTGAAATGTAAATAATTAAAATAATCAATAAAAATTAAAATTGAATACCACCAAAACAAAAATCAGCAAATTTATCTGATTTCTATCAAAAACTGATGTTTTCCTCCTCGAGGGATTATTCATGTATACAGTAAATAACATATCAAGAATATTGTTTATTTTATGTTCACTGGTATTTTTCCTGCATATTTGCCTGTATTACGATGTCAGATCACCTTGAACAGGAGTTACAGATAGTTGTGAGCTGTCATGTGTCTTTAGGGAACTGAACCTAGGTCATCTGGAAGAAAATCTAGTGCTCTTAACTGCTGAGAAATCTCTCCAGCTCATTGAGTATTTTATTTGGGATACCTTTATCAGGATAAAGAACAACAAGCCATCTTTTGTAAATGTGATTGCCTAAAGATTTTAAATAGGAAAAATAAAGGAGTGCATTGATGCAGCAGGAATGTCAGAGTCACTTCTATGTAAATTCTGGGGTCCTTGCAGCTGCATAAGCTTCTCTTGCAGGAGGACCTAACTGAGGACTGCCCGAGAGAGCAAAGATTGCTGGTGCAAATAATGCCAGCCAATCAGGAACTGCTGTTTAGAATAGATACTTTCTTGGGACGGATGTGTGCACGGGCAGAGAGTATTAAAGGAGCTTGCAGCAGTGCTCAGATGAACATGTCGCAGCATTTCACTCCTGCTCCCAGAAGTCTGGTGTCTGTGTCATTGAGTGCACCAACTTGCCCTCAACCCCCAAAAGGCAGGAAGGGTCAGGCTGAGAGCTGTCCAAGGCACAAGCAACACTTTAAGTAAAGGAATTTTACATTACATTTATTCATCATCCAACGAATAAGATAAGATAACCAAGGAATCAGTTGAATGAGATTTGGAGGATACAATGTGGATCCAATTGAAAGGCAACCTTGTCTATGATACTTAAATTACATAAGCAGACTCAAGTTATATGAGTCTGTGTAGCTATGACCATTTTTCTGCAACAAAATATATTACAGAGTTGGAAGAGAGTTCTTTGCATCCAAAGCCATTTCTGTGGAATTGACTATGCAAACGATTTTGGAAACCTGTTAGGTTGATGCCCCAGAGAGTATCAGTATTGAACCAACCAGAACCTGATGTATAAGTATAGTCCTAGGAATTATCAAGAAGTTTCCTCATGGAGTTGTTATTGGGATTTAGTTTCACCAGGTATTATAACTTATATGGTTTCCATACTAGAGCTTTAGGTAAAACATTTAAGACAGAAAGTAACTGCCCCTAATAAAATCTATGAAATTATTTGTGTTTTGCCAGTCTGGCCAGCTATAAATGGAATGATTTTCATGGAAGAATAGTTCATGGAGTACCTGAAAACCCCTAAATCAGTGTTTTCAACATTTGTAATCCTGTAACTATTTAATATGATTCCTTATATTGTGGGGACCCCGACCATAAAATTATTTTGTTGTTACTTAATAACTATAATTTTACTAGTTAAGATTTGTACTATAAATATCTGATATGAAGGACATCAGGTATGCAAATCCCAAATGAGTGGTGAATGGCATGTTGATAGCCACTGTCCTAAATGCATATGAATAGCTTTGAAAATCTAAATTATCAGGTTACTGTAAAAACCTAAATAAATAGCTATTTTAATATATTCAATTGAGGTAGAGTATGAATATCACTTCCTACAAAACTGTATACATTGCATTAACACTTCTATCACATCCATATAAGAGCAAAACATTGCTATATGAATATTGCATTAGTTATCTCATCATAATAAAGTATCGGAAAAACCAATATACAGCAAAATTGTTTGTAATAGAAGCAAAATGATGAAATAATTTTAAGAGTGCATTTCAAAAACTATATCATTACTATCACAATCTCTTCAATTTTTGTTGTACTTGATATTGAATTTGTGTTTTTATTCATAGTATAAGTTTAATATAAAGTGTACATGATAAAATTTCATTTACAAAACGAGAAGGTCCATTTTGTGGAATATATCTTTCAATGGCTGAGTGGGTAGCCTCAATGTGGACTGCATTAGCTCTTGACACCAATTATTAAAGTCTCAGATACGATTACAGTTAATTATTCAGAGTCTCTGTAGCATGTAATAAGATATCTTCTTTCATAATTATAAACATAGAAACACTCCTCCTCCGTAAATGTGTATAGACACTCGACAGCAATTACAATGTTTGGTAAGCTTTTGTACATTGCAAGAAGAAATTTTCTAATTACTTACTGATTACCATTCAGGATAAAAGAATGTTCTGTTTTTTAAAATTAACAAGGATTTGACATTCTAAACTTAAAAATAAGTCTGCCCCCTGCACACTCAATTGCATTACAATATTCTCTGTTGTGCTGCTCAGTCTGAACACAACTTTCCTCTTCTGTTGAAAACACTAACATAGCTCAATGAGCCCAAAATGTCCTGCATAACATAGTGAACATTACTTCTTTTAACAACATTCTGTTTATTACACTTGGCACAATGTGCCCTTTCTGGAAAGAAACATGAAGAGTATATTAGTAATGCAGTGTTCCATAAATTAAAAACCAAAAGCATATTTTAACATCAGAGAGTAAAACAAGTTGTATTAGTATGAGATTAGAGAAAGCTACCAGTATACCCTTCCGAATATCAAAACAGTCTTTTATTGAAATATTAAAACCTTGGTCACTTCATTTCTGTACACCATTTTTGTAGGTAGATCCAGTATACTATATGCCTGTATTTTCAGTATAACCAGACACCAGGATATGGACACTGGGTCTTCTCAGTACAAAGCTATACATCTTTTGATTTTCTGTGCTGCTCCTCTCAGAAAATGATAACATTTTCTTTTGAAATGACACAATTTTATTAAAATTACTCCATCCATGGGTAATAAATCAGTAAATGAGGAACTACAGGCTCATGGGGGGATTATGAGCTATGCTTTATGACTGCACACAATGAAAAACTGCTTTGTGGAAACTTAGCAATTTGAGTTCAAATTCAAAATGTTTATTCTTATTTGGCTTGATATCTCTGGAAATTTTGTAACTACTTTTGTTATCTATAAAATGTACAGCATAGATTTCCCCAGAGGAAAGCAAAGGTAGAGAGAGACCTTTGGACCTGTAAAGATATTTAGGAGTGAGTATCGTTTTATCCCACTCTACATTACCAGCAAAGGACTCTGTATCTGTGCAATTCCTATAAAATAGATTACAATGTAGCTATACTGTGGCATGTTTTTCTTTTCAATATCAAAATCACATCACTTGCATATGCTCAAATATGTTTGATTGATACTCAAATGGAAGTATCAAATGCATTGCTTGTCCTATTTCACACTGTATTTATTTCTTGAATTTAAGAGACACTGTTATGGATGGCAAGTCCTATATTCATGAAGTGATTTTATTGTAAATTAAAGAAAATTTAAACTCTCTTTCAGCAATCATTATAAGAGCTTCCTCATACAGAACTAACACAGGTATGATGAGCTATATTCATACAGGTTCACGAATTTAAAAAAAATCACCATTTTGACTCCATATATTCACCTTAAATCACTGTAAGTAGCCAAGAATAACCATTAATGAGATAATTTGAAAGTATTGTACACATGTCAATATTGCTCTTCTTAAGTATATGATACACATTTTTTGAAGAGAACACTCGTGTTCCTTCATGAAGGAAAAACACACTTATAGGATTAGTGAAACTCACAGGTCCTGAATGTGAAAAGGGAAGACTATTTTTCTCCTTTCATATGCATTCTCTGTAAAAATAATTCTAGACATAATATAATGTTTCTACAAGCCTGGCATAGATTTTTATAGAATCAGTTGTCACAACTTAGAACATCTGTGACAGGATGAGTCGTGGTTATGTCTGAGTTTCTCCAGATGTTGTAAGACAGATCTGGTTATCAAAATACCATCTTTCATCAATATGAAACAAATATTCAACAAAGTAAGCAAATAATTCAAACTATATTCTAATATTTAAGTCCTTTGATCATCTATGTATAGAGAGATTAATGCCACACAGTAGAAATGTTGGTATTAACCTAAAATACACTGATGAAGGGAAATATAGTTCAGTCCTTACTAACACCTGAAGACCATTGTAACTTAAATGTAGACAAAGTGCATTCCATGAGAATTCATTTCACCTGAAGCTATTTAAACCTCAACTTTGAGTATGATGCTTTACTAATGGTTTTGATTTCTCAAAATGGGCAAGGCCTACCCAATGAACATGGTATGAACGCACAGACCTGGAACATATCTGTGGAAATATATCAGTTAAAATATGACTGTTGGCCGAGGTGATTGAGCATTGGGTAAATTTGCCTGTAATACAAGTATGAGGAAGTAAAATTGAACCCCAGAATCATATAAATTCTGGACACAGAAAAAAGTCATTCACCTTTCAAATTCTACAGTGAAACTTATCGGCAGCTAGGTCAGAATATGCATTGGAAAAGCTTCAAAAAGAGTCTATAAAGGAAGGTGCAAGGTAAGGACATCTTGAAATTGTCCTTTGACATGTGGCACCGCTAAGTATCACACACAAAAAAAGGTGTTCACATGCACACACAAACACACGCAAGTCTTTGCAATACAATAACTGCAAGGACCCGTACATATCTGATACTTCAGTGCATTGGTAAATATGCTCAATTATTATATAACTTCTTCATTTAAATTCTACTTTAAGTAAAAAATTAACTCATAGTCTTAAGTCTAATTATTTTTATGTGACAGACACAGTTACTCTTTTTAGTACTTCTATTTCGATTTGCTCAATTTTGCAAGGTCGTCCTTACAATGTGAAGTCTTTGAAAGTGTCTCTTTGCACTCGCTCTGTGCCTCTTCCTTGCAAAGCTCTCACAATCTGCATGGTTAGTAGGAGCATTTACTCATTCCTCTAAAAATAAAATTACTGAATTGTCATTGGATACTAACTTCCCATACATGTGAAACTTTGAAGACAGATGTATTTGAGTATAGTTATGGAACAAAAGCATAATATTGTGCATTGCAGCAATTAATACATGGTCATCATTAGCATTTTAATACTAACCAGATTCTTTAATTATTGTGGTTTTTTTAGTGCATGATGGAAAGAATACAAATTAATGGTATTAAATTATTTGCTTAATAATTGGGAAATGAGTCTAATTCATATGTTTCATTTTTATAAGTACTCAATGGGAGCTTAGCAACTTCCTGCCCTCAAATAACGAACAATTATTTTTATTGTTTTTCTTGATTTTTAAGTTCACTATTCTTTTAGAGAACAGCTGGTAGGTCTGTTTACATTAGTAGTACATTTGCAGTATAGTATAATATTAGAGTATAATTTAGGTATATTTTATTACCGCTCATTTCACCGAATGTAGGATAAATAACTTCCTGATCTTGATTACTGTGCATAAATTTGGTGAATAAAATTAACTGAATATTTTTTGACAATACTATATATGCTTTCTTTGATTCCTCCTTCTGTCCTCATCACTTTTACTGAATATCCTTTAGGCTAAATCGGTCAGTTCCTATTTCTTCTAGGCACAGATCAACCATTCTAACATGAAATCCGTGTAACAATACGGACTTTAACCATTTACCAAAAAGAGCTCATTTATTTTGCTTAGCTCAACTTGCTTCAAACCAGCAGACTTCCTATTGGTGGTATTCAATGCTAAATAGTTTGAACATAACCTTGAAGTGAATTCTTTTCTTTCCTTGTACTCAATTACCCTCTTCGAGCTTTTCATAAAGCGAAGGACTGTGCAAGGCTGCACTGTCAGTGCAGCCAAGACCAAAGCGATAGAAGTAAGCAACGCTCTGGGGAATACTGCAAATGCAATTTCTGCCTCTTACTTGGAAGTTGAGTGTCAGCAACAGTCTAATAGAAACCCTTTGCTTTCTGGGTGATCCATTTTCAGTGTGATAAGCACCACTCTGAAGTTAATATCATTTCTCAGAAGCAGACCTTTTCATGCAGTTAACTATGTGTAAAATTGTCTCTCTTTCCTTTCTTATTTGACAGATACCCCAAATTTATAATCAGTCTGGCATGCATTTGCACTAAGCAGTCTGGTCTTCCTCTTAGTATTTGATTTATGAGGACTTAAAAATGAGATATGTCTAGAATGTCTTACTGTATATATCTTATAGAGACATTTTGTTTAGTTTTCTAATTCGAATGGGCTTTTCTTTCTAAATTCACTCTTATTAACAGTTTTGGCTTTCTAAATATAAAAATAGAATTTTCTTCTTTCAAATATATACTTAATTCATAACATTCCTTTATTATGTTCTATACAGTGTTATTTCCTTACCCAGAGCAACTGACTAATATCTATAACTTTGTATTCACACTTAGTCTAAGTCTTCCTTCCCTTTATTCTTTAGCTGCAGATCTTCACTTCCCCTGCCTTCCCTCCAAATCCAATCCTCTAGTCTCAAAACCATCTCTGAAGCAGACCATCTATGGTGGCCTCCTTCTTCTTTCTGTCCATATATACTTGGGATCATGAAGATCTTCTCCAGACTTCTTCGGAACTCATTCTGTTATCCCAGCCCCAACTCACTTGAGTAGGCTTTTTCTGTGAAAACACTAGAAAGCTTAAAGAGAAGCAAGTAGTCTAGCAAAGGAGGTAATCCAGCTGCAGATTCTTACTTTTCCCTCTCTCCCGATAGATCCAATCCCTCAGTATCACCCCTGCTTTGTAGCAGACCACCTGCTGTGGCCTATCCTCACTTTCTGTCCATATTCCTAGGAGATTTCAGAGAGCAGTGGAACATTGATTTTCTCCCTTCTATGGGCCCACTCACCCATTCCTAAGTGTCAGTTCCCAATACCTACAGACCTATTTTATACAGAATGCCCAGTGGCCATACCTATCAGAATCATAGAAGAGTTTCCTACCAGGTCAAATGTAACTATCACACTCTGCTACAAACCAGAGATAGCAACAGAAACAAAGGAATAAAAGAGAAATTCAACAAAGACCAGACCAGATATCAGAACCTAGAATTACAATCTTCCCAAAACCAGATGCATAGACACCCGCATAATAACATAATCAAAACAGCATGGACAATAATTCTCTATTAGAGCTCAGCAATGCAAGCACAGTAGGCCCTCAGGTATTACAACATAGCACAAGACAAAGACCTTAAAATAGAGTTGTGAATATGGCAGACCTACTTAAAAAGGAAACTAATAAATTTTGTTTATTATTAGCATTCATTTAAGGATTCCTAAAATCCCTAGGAAAACACGAACAGTGGGGAAAATATAAAGAAAACATTTCAAGAGCCAAAGGTGAGTAGAAAATTAATAAAGACAACTCAAATTTAAGAAAACATGGAAATGAAAAATATAAGGAAGCTTGATACCCCAGGGTAGGGGAATGCCAGGGTGGGAGGCAGGAGTGGGTGGGTGGGTGGGGGAGTACCCTCATAGATGCAGGGGGAGGGGCAATGGGAATGGGAGGATACAGAGGGTTCATCTGGAAGGGGGATAACATTTGAAATGTAAGTAAATAAAGTAACCAATTAAAAAGAAGAAAACTATAAGAACTTAAACAGGTACTTTAGAGGCAATCCTCACTAATAAGATAACAGAAATAGAAGAGAAAATCTCAGACTCTGAGAACAAGATAGAACATGTGGATACATTAGTTTAAAAAGTCAAACAAACAAAGAAACAAAAAATAGACAACTCCTGGCATAAGATACCAGGAATTAACACTATGAGAAAACCAAATCTAAAAATAATAAATAGAGAAGGACCTAAAAATAATAGAGGAGAAGAAACCAAGGTCAAAGGCACAGAAAGAATTTTCAACATAATCGTAGGAAGACTCCAACATAAATAGGTTAACTGTCCCCAGGGAATCACACATAACAATCCCAGATCTGCAAGCCAGAAGAAGCTGAAGCCTGAGACAAGAAGCAACAACAAAACCAACAGAATCGTCAAACACTGTTCATTTATTGTGTCGATGGGTGTTCATTTTGTCCCTAACACTGACAGGACAAGGCAGTGTGGTGTCCTATATCTTGCAGACAGTTCACAGGCCTTGGAGGAGAACTTACTACAATTATTCTGCTAAATGAAAACAGTATTAAGCTGACTCTATATATTTTATACCAGTATTATCCCCAACTTTCATACAAGCTTCTCTTTACTGTAGACAGGCATTACTACAGAGGCCTCAAATTAGTCAACACAGAGGGAACAATTGGCTGTATAATATTCAACTTTTATTGGGATATCTATATCACATACTCTTTTTCCAAGGTTCAAGGGCAATGTAGAAGAAGGCATGTAAAAGGTTTGTAGCAACTAAAGATGTTGGAAAGGAAAACATTTTTTCTAAACACAATAAAACATTAGCCTGTAGCACTTAACAATGGTTGTAAAGGCATGCACAAGAGTTGCAGAAGCTGCTTTAAAACAGAATCCCAGGTTACGTGTGGGGAGGGAGGGAGGTGTGATATGAAAGTCTCATAGATAGCTGAGGATTTACTGGTAATGGTTAGCTGCTGGGATCAGGAAGTTAATTTTAAGGCTGTGATCCAAGGTAGGTCAACCATTTCCCAGAGCATAACTACACACCAAACATTGCATTGACAACACAGTTTGGATTCCAGGAGTCTAAACGGAGATTAGAGACACAATTGATTAGATATTAAAGTGGGAGAGTGAGTCACAGAGTACTTGGATGAGTGGTGAGGGGTAACAAAATGTGCTGCGTGTGTTTAATAATTAAATATAGCCCAGATAATACTAACTCTGTGCGTATTTCTTACTTCAGATACATAAGCTTAAATAAAATAGAAATATGGGAATTAAAACTTATTTGTAGAAAGCTTCCCTAACAAGGCGGAAGTTCTGGGTCCAATCCTTGACTTTTAACACCAAGTAAAGAATTCGAGGAATAAAACACAAACAACAACGATAGTAACAAAACAAGTATTTCATCAAATATATATTTTAATTCATGAATATACTTTCATTTAAAAACTGACATCAAATATTTCTAAGCAGACATGATTCTATAAAAATATAGTTTATTACATCATCTCCTTTACACAGTGATTTATTGTTAGAAATATTTTTCTTAAAAATTGCTTATGGTGTCATTTAGTTTGTTTCACACTTACCCTAATTCTCCAATTTCAGATCCAATAACTTCACACTGAACATTAAAAATATGGGAACATACATTTTCTCTTGTGTAAGTGTCAATTGAAAATTCTAAAAGACACTTGGATACATGTAATGGATACTTATTTAATACTTTTATAAATTGAATTACAGCATTATAAGTCTACATCTATTTTAAAACAGGAAAACAACTTTGCATGTAAATAAATATATTTTAGTGTTTTGACTTGGTGATTCTTCATAGCAGCATTTTTCTAAATATCAACTTATCTTGTAGAAATTTAGTAACTACCACAGTAGAACGTATACTTCAAAAGTGTATCCAGCACCATTCATTGCTCTCGTTTCACTTTCTGTTTTGTATTCCTTTTAATCATGACAAACTTGCCTTCAGGTTTTCTTACATCACTTTGAAAGCGTATTTCTATTGTGATACATCAGCATGAAATATAGCTTTCTGGGAACATGATGATAAAATAAATTATCTTTCCTTTGTAGTATGCATGCAGTGCTACAGTGCGTATATTCCTACTTTGAAAATTTCAAGAGTTTGTGAAAAAATCATGTTGTAAAATGCAAGCATATAACATTTTATAATACAAAGTCATTTTCTTATATTTCTATATAGCATAAAGTAGAAACTGTAGTTCAATAAAGAAAATCCTAAACAAATAACTTTAATGTTCTTTAACTACATAATACCTTTACATCATAGAATAAGTGTCCAACAGAGAATGTATTATGGTTGCTTATATGTGGTAGATTGCACAAGTGTCACTAGACCCTTCCACTTTTATGACATTCTGATTATTTCACCTCATTTTCAGTGGAGATCACATGAAATGTTACTAAATGTCAAAATTTCTCATACACTTTGCTGCATGACTTTGAACCTTCATTTGTGTCACTGTATATAAACATTACTCTTAAGTAGGCAACTAATATTTATTCTAGGATGAAGTAGACATTTTCTTTATTTTCATTTCACATATATAGAAATGTTTTCTATATGCAATGTATAGACCCTGAATATTTATTTTTTTAATTTTCATAAGACTTTTATCAAGATGAAATTCGTATAGGATAATTCATCCATTTAAATATAGAGCTCAATAATATTCAGTATACAATATTAGCTGTTATTTATCAAGGGGACTCAAGAAAGATCTTTGAAGATAGTCATTCTTCACATTCCACTGGAGTGTTTCTGCTTCTCTCTCAGCTAAGAAAGCTCTCTCTGCAATGTTGCCACAGAGCACCACAGTCAATCTGACTTTCTATATTTTATGTTCCAGTACCTCTTTTGTGCTTTGGGATCACTATTGGGTAAAATAGGAGCTGCTTTAAACTAAACACTCTAGTACCATTAAAGGTGGTGTAAGAACTGAATGGATTATGATGCTAGTAATGCAGGCTGCACTGAAAACAGATAATATGAAAGAAGATGACTGATGGAATGAGGATATTGGAGGATTTCACTGTGGCACTTAGAATGGTATGCAAATTGTATATCATGAAGGATTAAGCAAGAATATTCCAAAGCTTTATATATCAAAAATTTAGGACATAGACAGACAGCTTCAAAAACCCATAGGAAGGGGACAACGGCAAGGAAACACTAGAGTAAGAGCCACGTGACCTCAAGAATTACTTATTAAGCATTTTATTATCCCTCAATAGAAATTCTTTACCTTTAAACCATCACACAGCAAACTTTTCCAAGCTTCTCATTCCTACACTTATTACCCACTTTCTGTTTCTAGAGATGAGTAAGCATAATGTATATTTTTATATAGATGGAATAATATAATGTTTTTAGATTGGGCCTTTGCACTTGGAATAGTGATGTATATTGGATCACATCATGGGCACATAGTTTTCCTGCAAGTTCCCCAACAACACCTAAGGCATAGATATACCAAATCTAATCAATTATTGAAATGATTTGAAGAATCACAAGTTACTTTGGTTTTAGGGAACAGTAAATATACCAAATGCATTTTATGTGAGGAAGCTTAAAGGTTGTTTCTGATTATGAGAGTGTTTATTGTTTAAGTTTTAATTTTATTTTAATCAACAGGAATCATTCTCTAAGGAATTGTAGCTTCTTGATTGTCATCAACTTTATCAATTTTCTGTTCATGGGTAATTTCTTTTTCTTATTCTTTGATAGACACACACACACACACACACACACACACACACACACACACACACGTAATTTAGTCATTTTACCCTCCATTGTCTTGCCTTACCCTTCTTTTCTCACATTGAAACATTTCTTCTTTCTGAAAAGTGTGCCTCCTGCCTAGAGGCTTCTCAGGTGTGTGAAGTCCACATTGTTTAATGATTGTAACTTACGGTTATTTACTGAAGAATGAGTAAATAAGTGGGCTCACCACTGTTGGAAATGATAGCCTTTTCCCTAACAATCCTTCATGGACTAAATTCCTTCACTGAAGCTATGAGAATGACGTATCAGTCATGAGAATGCGCCTTCTAGAGCACTAGTGCTAGGTTATAAGAAGTAGGGAAAGAATCCTATCCTGATTGGTTCTAGGGCCTGATAAATAAATAAGAGCCTGATGCTGTAATCTGGCTCAATACCATTGGATGACAGACAGGTCCTAGGTCTGAGAGGGGAACCTGCTACTATTGGTTTGCTGACAGATTAGGAAGTCAAATGGCCTTCTGCTCAAGTGTATCTTCACAGATTAGTCCTGTGTGCAGTCTCAATTGAGAAAGCTTCTTATTATAGTAGGTGCAGGTTACTACACAAAGCCATCACTGGAAAGTGTGCCACAGTAAGAGATGCCGCCTTGCTCAGCCATTGTGTAAAAGCTGATTCACCTTTTCAAGTCTTGACCAACATCACAGAAATAAGAAGATGACTAAGACCTATGGGTATGAAGGAGTGTTAGACAATGCCCTTGAGAACACGCTGCAGCTGTGTTATGCATAACACCTGCACAAAACGTTCCCATCAACCTTTCAATACGATGAGGTTGGGTCATATAGTGGAATCCCTTCCTGAGAGGCAGTTGATTGTGAGGATGGTACTGTTTTCCTCAGTGATGGAGTGAATGATCAGTGGCTACTGCACCACGAATCACCATTCATCCATGCTCAACCAATGAATTGTATTTAAACTTAGTGTAACACACGTAAAAAGTAAAACATTACAATAGGCAAGGGACTTCTTGAAAATAAGAGTTCTTATGGGAGAGGAGGGTATGAAATAATTACAACTTATAAATGTATAAAACTGTCAAATAAAAATTAAAGTTGAATGGGATAATTGAAAGGTGCTATAAACACATAAATCATAAAGCAATTTAATTAGTAAAAATATGTTCTTAACCCTGTATTCCTTTCTCTTTGTTCAGTCTTCAAGGATACAAATGGGCTTGGATCATTTGATATCATCAATTAAAGCAAATAACATTTTTTCTTGGTCAAGAATAAACTAGACTGTAGTTGCATGTATCTCCCGTGAGGTTTTTATTTGGATTGTGTAAGATCCATTTAAGTCACTCTGAGATTGACTCTCTTATAATCCTTAGTTGTAATGGTGATATCCAAAAACTGTGCTGAGATTGTGGTGCTCAAAGCTGAAGATAATATCTTTTAAATTGAGGCTATAAGCAGCTTTTATGCATTATACAGTTTACAGATATGTGTAGTCAATAAAGGAGAATATAAATATGTATAAATCTTTGCTGTTTTGTTTTTACTTTGATTTAGCTCTGTGTGTCTGTGTATGTTTTTGTGCATCTGTGCTTGTATGCATGTGTGCGTGTGTGTGTGTGTGTGTGTGTGTGTTAATTGTATGTTTACCACATTTAGCAGCCTCTGAGATTTACAAATGATAGATTTTAGTGTAGTACAGGTCTTCAGAACTCTATATTAACACCATTATATACAATAAGTACATAGTGTAAGAGATGGTTACTAAGGACAGCCTATGTCTTGAAATAACAGCTTTAACTAAGAGTACAAAGAGTGCAGTCTTATGATAAAAGTCATTAGTGTGGTGCGGGTTCGTGATTACTTTTGTTTGAAAAGGCTTTCAGCTTATTGCACTTAGTGATTTGGCCAAGTCTTTGATTAGTTTGGAGTTAATCAGTTCTATCTCCATTCTTTCACTAAGGGAAAAATGTGTTTTGAAGTTCCTGTTTTATAAAGGACATCGGTATCAATGGCAGTTCATTTTCTCCTGGGATACTCTTGCAATTTTGCTGTGCTAAATGTTTCCTCCAAGCACTTACTGAAGGCTGAGGTCACCTCTCTTGTTAAAGAAGAAAAATTGCTACTCTTTAACTCAAAGTTCCCCAAACTACAGTCTAAATTTTAAGTAAAGCCCATAATTAACTTTCAAATGACATAGAGGTGGTGCTTTATTGTGGTCCATTTCTAGAATTTAGCTCAATGAATATTAAAATAACTTTAAAACATAAGGCTCAAAGGGCAGTCGTTTTATGCAGTAGTGCCGTGTTCCCCCCCACTTTGGTTTTTTTTTTTGTTTGTTTGTTTTTTTTTGTTTTTTTTTGTTTTTTTTTTTACAGAGCAAAACAGTACTAATGATACAGTAAGAAATTTGGTTCATTTTATACGTCATAACACACCCTCAACCAGGAAAGCTATCTAGTATGACTTTGTTATTAAAACCAGTGCTTTTTCAAAGTCTTCTCTAAGGGATAGTTTATTACTAAATGGCATAGATAATACATCTTATTGATACGTAATTTTTTAAATCTTTCTTTCAATGTAAATAGTTTATGTGTGTATATGCATGTGTGTACACCTAAGTGTGTATGCTTATGTTTGTGTGTTTCAGTTTTGCATGTGCCGTGTGTGTGACTGTGCACGTGTGGACGCAGGCACTTTCATGTTAAGAGAACTTCTGGGGAGCAGAGGAAACCTTGGAGAGAAGCATTCACTTTGCACATCTTAAAGCGTAGTATTACTGAGCCAGTCACTAATTTCATTTTAAGGTATTTTGTCAGTTTGAATGTGTATCATATATAATTAAATAAATATTGTTTAGTTTTGGTATTGCAGAGCATAGTAAAAGCTATATAAGATGGCTGTGGAAAATGCACACAATTATATGCAAAGTTTAAGAGTCATTTGGCTTGGGACATAGCTCAGGTGGCCAAGTCATATGAGTGTAATGACCTGACTTTTATCCTTAGAAACCATTTGAAAAGCATTTTTTGTTGATGTGTGTCCATAATGTCTTTGCAACGAGACAGAGACAGGAGGATTCCCCGTGCATTACGAGCAGCCTGTCTGACCTAATCAGTAACTTACAGGTTTAGTAAACATCCCTCCCATAACAATCAATGTGAAAAACAATTAGAGGAAACTTTGGGCAAGGACCATTGGCTTCCATTAATGCACCTGTACAGACAGTCCTGTGCACATACATAAACATACAGCATACACACACACACTCACACACACACACACACACACTCACACACACAATAATATGGAGTATAATTTTGGTAAGAAAACATGTTTCTAATTATTTTAATAATTAATAATTATTAATATAATAATATTAATATAATAAATTAATTAATAATTAATTTTATTAATAATTTAATAATATTATTAATATTAATAATGTAATAATTATTAATATAATAATAGTTAATAATTATTTTGCATGAATTGACATCTTAAAATCATATATTTAGAATGTATGTGTACATGTGTGTGCACGTATTGTATACTGGTTCTTTAATAACTCATGAGATATCGTTCTGTATTTTAAGTTGAGGACCCAAATGACATGAGAGAGAGAAAGAAAGAGAGAGAGAGAGAGAGAGAGAGAGAGAGAGAGAGAGAGAGAGAGAATCTGCCAAGGAGAAGGAAACCTGTGCAGTCAGAAAATCTTCAAAGTGGAGAAACTGAAGCAAATGTTATTTCAGTTGGTTTTAAAGCAATATTTGAGTAGGAGAATGCGCTCTGTAGCCTTAAATAAATTACCTCCAGCAGCTGCTAAGACACCATGAAAGGAAAGTCCTCATGTCTAAACCGAGGATGTTTCTGTTTAACACAAAGGTATTGCAAACATCTTGCTTATGTGTATTCACGTTGAATATGAAGGGACCCAGTTTACGCAAGACCTGTATTGCTTCTCCACTTATGAGTATCAACTTTCTTTTCCTGTTTTTCTTCAAAACACATTTTGACTTCATAATATTTTAAAATTCTCATGCTATGAGAAAAGTACAACTACCATCAGGAACACAGAATTTTGTAAATTTGTGAAAGTAATGGCAAGGACAGAATAACTTCCTTGAGAAAGACACAGGGAAGTGCAGGCGGCCATTACAGTGCAACTTTATACACAGTCACATTCACAGAGACCTACCTAAGGCTATTCTTACAGGTCCACAGTTGCAGGGAAGCATTTCTGCAAGCAAATTAGAAATAGAGTCAATTCAGTGAAAAGCTCAGTAGATGTTATCAGTTAACACCTGCAGAGATCATTTGCTGGTCTTCCAGTTCAACTACACGAAGCACTAATGACTTTCTTTCGGGAGGTAGAGGATAAAACTTTACACAAGTTTGTGCACTGCAAATCAGTCATTTTCAAAGATCTACGGTCCTGAATTTTGTTCTTTGGTTTGTGCATAGTCCAGAAAGCAATGGAGTCATAAACTAAAGGTGACTGAAAAAGATTACAGTTATCTGATAGCCATTAAAAGGAAATTTTAAAGTCTTCACTTTAGTTTAAAGAAAACAATTATCTTTAAAAAATAAACAGTTTATCAAAACATTGAAAACCGTATGAAAAATTCAGCTATTGATGGTTTTAGACTATATACATTTTTATGTAATATAAAAGTCTCGAAAGCATAGAACAATGACTTAAAATGAGTTATATAATGTCTGATAATGTATTCTGCATTGTTTTCTTGTCTTTTCTCTCATGGAATCAAGTTCTAACCATATTTTAATTTTACATTCATTAAATGAGGCACTTGATGTAATATACTTATTTTTTTTTCAAAATAGAAAAGAAAGGAAAGTTGTTTTGAATCAATCAGATAACTAAAACAGCAAGGACCAGCACGGAGTCATTCAAGCTCTCACAATACAGAGAAAAATAAAATGGAAGCTTAGGTCATTCCCTTATGTCTACATCCCTGATGCAGACAAGTGGGAAAGAAGCCTGTGGGCATAAATTTATCTTAAAAAAAAATCAAGAAATGAAAGGGACAATGGCTTGGGGAAGAACAGAACAAAGCCAGACTTCCTTCCATGGAATCCTTTGCAGAGCTCCAGAGTTGTTTCAGTTTTAGTTTTATAATTATTCTTTATTTCTTCAGACAACACTGAGCACTTCCACTGTGCTCCAAAAGCCAGGAGACATTCTGCAAACACAGTCCACCAAGAAATAGCTTCAGGGTGAGACTTTAGTCAGACCCTAAGGTACTCAACATATGTCATGGGAGCTAGGAATTTGGACTTCGAGAAAGAACTTTAAAAAAAAAAAATAGTTCAAAATAAAATATACAGCAGAGGTCTCCATGGTTTGGCCCCAGTGAGAGAAGATGTCCCTACCCATCCAGAGACTTGTGGTCCTGGGAAGTTGGGAAACCTGGTGCGGTAGGGGGAGAGGTCCTCTTGGAGACCAGGAGTGGAGGAAAGGGATGAGAAACTGTTAGAGAGAGGGTAATAAAGACTGGACTTTAAAAAATTAAAGATAAAAAAATTATCTAATATTTTTAGAATTGAGGCCTACCAATACAGACAAAATTGCAAATGGACAGAATGGATAGTGTGGATAGGCTTTATCTAAATGCATGCATTCACCACTGATAAAATGATAAACTAAAACAAGGAGGGAATTTTAAAGGTAAAACATAAATATTATACACGACAACTACTTTGAGTAAGAATTTGATTATTGCACTTAATGTCATGTGAAATTTATGTAATGTGTATATGTTGTGTTGGGAATGAATATGGTCTTTGCATAGCAATAATTTAGATTTTTAACAAAATATGAGACTAACAAAACTGTACACATATCTTATAAAGCTAAGTGAAAGATTCCTCATATCAATATTTAATGTTTTAAGTGCCACACAGAATTAAACGCCATTCATGTGATGTTTTGAATTAAGAATTTGTTACTCTGGTTAAGAATATGTTGCTCTGGGGAACTGGGAATGAAGAATCAGCTAGGATTAAAAAGAAAAGAGTCTCACTGCAGTGAAACTTTTATTTCCTTGTAGAGTTGATGCTACTTAGTTGAAACCAAGAAGTTTTCACTGATCACAAGATCAACATCATTGAGACGAAATATTCTAGGGTTATTCCATCAGGATCAGCAGACAGAAAACTCATGCTTCAAAGGAGACCAATCTGTATCTCATGCACTGAAACTTGCTATTCAGTCCATGTCTCCTGAGAGTTATTGGTTATTGGCTTAAGGATGTCCTGAAGAAGTTGACAGTTAATACTGTGAGAGGCCATGAGATGCCACAGATCAAAATGCGGCCTTGGTGTAAATGGATACTCTAGCATGTTAGGAATAATAGAGCCGTAGGAGGGCCACCCAGGGTAGTAAACGCTGTGGAGAAGAGCTAGTCTGAACTTAGGGGACACAGCTTTTGTGCCGCAGAGCTGGAGAAATGGAACCCAAAGGAACAGGAGCGCGCCTGCAAACACCGAACTTTCTACACAGTACATGTTTGATTTTTGCTTTCAGTTTATTGCAACTGTTTCTTCTCTCTTGGATTAAGAAAGTATGTTATTTCTTCCTTATTCTACAAAACCGCAGATGGAAACCTTGGGCTTTTAAATAAGAGACCTTGTATTTTTAAGTATTGAAATATGTAAAGGGTATGGGATTTTGAATATTTCACATTGTATTATTTAATATTTATATGTTCTTGGGGATAAGCAAAAAAAAAGAATATTTTCAATAGTTTTTTTTTTTTTTTGGTCTGTCAGGTTGACAAGGTGTTAAGTATGTGTAGAGTTGATAACAGATCAATTGTTCTGGTTGCCCCATCCCCACCCCTTTCCTTTTTGCCAACTTAACAGTAAGTAGAGTTATTTAGATAGAGGAAACTCGACTGAAAATTCCTTCATCTTGTTGTGTGTAGAAAATTCTCTAAGGCATTTTCTTGATATTGATTGATTGATTCAGGATTCATTCATTCATTTAGTCATTCATTTGCCTGCTGCTGGCATTGACATTTGCTGTGGGCTGGTGGTCCTGAGTTGTATAACAAAGCAGCCTGAGGAAGGCAGGGAGGGCAAGCCAGTTAATAGCATTTTTCCATGTTTCTCCCCCACCTCTTGCCTTAGCTTCCATAGGTAGACTGTAACCTTAGATATGTAAGCCAAATAAACTCTTTGTTCCCCAAATTCTATTGGTCATTTTCATGCAAATCAAGCTAGTGCTGCTTTGCATATATATACATATATATACACACACATATATAAACATAATTTTTGCTTAAGCTTGCCTAAAATTTGGATTACTTTATATCATACATATGTGTTATGCATATGTACATAATTAATACTTGGTTTACCCTTTATTATTAAGGGACATATAACTAGAGATGGGTGAGAGAATAGTTCTGGTCAAAATATATTACATAACATTCTGAATGGATAAGCTGAAACAACACAAAATATGTAAGTAAAATAGAGTAAGTAAAAATTTCTGTTTGTTTCTTCTGTCAACTTTCTTTCATATACATATATGCCCTAGGATAGTAAGTAGATTTAGACTGAATTTTCTTTTCTCCTCATTGGAATGAGTTATTGTCCTTTTAGAAATGTTGGTATATTAACGTATTGTCCCTTCCTAAGGACAATAATTTTGGATTATTTTGGATTAGCTATTATCACTTTTCTTTTTGAGGGCTATTAATGCTTTCAAGTTTGTTCATCCAACATTGACTTTCTGTATTGTGATTTACTAAGTAGGCAGTTCCTTTAATTAGAAATTGCTCTTCTGAATGGATAAGGCCCTATGATGTGTACTGTGTGTGTGTGTGTGTGTGGACATTAAGATACATAGGGGAATGTGAATCTTGGACAATTATAAAACTTTACCAGAGGAATAGATTAGTGAATTATTTATGTTTATAGTGTGCTTAAGGAGTTCTTCTGAGGTCATGGAAAAAATATTAAAGGCGTATGTAATATACAGTGAAGAAATAGCAATGATAAGAATAACACATGAGAAAACGTTTGAGGACTGAAGAACAAAACATTTTTTTCTTATTAGTGTCATTCTACCTTGAAAGGAACAAGTATGTCCTAGTCATTTTAAGATACAGTACATTGTTAAGATAAGCAAGGTGTCTAAGGGAGCTGAAGTAGGGGAATTGTAGCTGTATGACAGTTTCACATACAGGAATCGATGACTTCGATAGCTCCACTTCTGATGCAAATTTGTTTACTTTTTCCAGATCTTAGGCACATATACCTTACACTTCGTGCTTTCATAAAGGAACTCCTAAAGATAACTGAAATATTCTTATTAAAATAGACATAACTCTCCTTCTTAGCAGGCCTTAAATTTTGAATGTTTCTACCAGTAAAGGAGGTAGAATGATAGAATTAAAAATGATTTCATATGATCAAAATGTGAATGCAGATCGCTCCTGAGAGACACAGCCAGAATACAGCAAATACAGAGGCGTATGCCAGCAGGAAACCACTGAACTGAGAACAGGACCCCTGTTGAAGGAATCAGAGAAAGAACTGGAAGAGCTTGAAGGGGCTTGAGACCCCATATGTACAGCAATGCCAACCAACCAGAGCTTCCAGGGACTAAGCCACTACTAAAAGACTATACATGGACTGACCCTGGACTCTGACCTGATAGGAAGCAATGAAAGGCCAGGAAAGAGCACGAGGGGAGGGGGAAGCCCGGGGCCCGGCAAAGACGAACCCCCAGTGAAGTGGGGGGGGGGGAAGGGGGGGGAGGGGGGGGGGGGTGGGAGGGGAACACCAAAGGGGAGGGGGGGGGGGGGGGATGTTTACCCGGAAACCGGGAAAGGAATAACATTCAAATGTATATAAGAAATACTCAAGTTAATAATAATAAAAATAAAAAAAATGATTTCATATTTTGGTTAATCACGTTCATGTAGGCACGATTTTATTATTTCTATCGAATTTTAACCATAGAGGCGTCACTGGTATCATCCTTCATTCCCTGTGGAGTTTATCTGAATGTGTGCAGCATTTAACGTTTATCCTCTAATCAACCCAGCTGGACACTTCCGTAGATAAGAATGCTGCATTAGTTAATCTCAAAAGTTTTCCCCTCATTGTATGCATCAGTGGAGTGGATTTTTGAAAGATTTGGGCACTGCTGTATCTCAGCCCACGAGCTCCTTTTCTTATTTGTTTTCTCGTGTGTTTCCAAAGTGGAATCTTTGAATTTACAGTAACAATAACTTAGTACATTAGATAGTAAAAATGCTCAAACGTTACATATTTGAAACTATATTGGTGTATTTAAAATGAAAACTTACTTCAAACATGAAAATTATATCCTGGAAAACTTACTTTTAGGAAAGCATCAAAGCACGCACACACACACACACACACACACACACACACACACACACACACACACACACACACACACACATACCTAAAAGAAAAATGCAAATTTACAATTAAAGATCTATTATTTTTTTCTTTCCAAAGATGGGTGCGATTGCAATTCGTTGAAAAGAAGCCATGGATTTGAAAATGATCACTGTGAGGGTTTGGAGATAAGACAAGTAAGAGAAAAATATTATAACTTTACTATAATTTCAAAATAACATTCTAAGAATTTACTTTCTTTTCCTTCTTTCATTTTTCCATTTTTAATTTTTATATATTTACTTATCCAATTATTTAGTTTGAGACAACATCTCATTACAAGGCTTCAACATGTTTGAAACTTGCTTTTTAGACTAGCCTGGCCTTGAACTCCCAGCGATCAGCCAGCTTCTGCTGCTTGCATGCTGGCAATAAAACTGAACACCGGCACTCCAGAAAACATTTAGTATATTTTTTCAAATCTTCGACTTACTGTATATATATTTTAAAATGTTGCTTTTTTTTTCTGCAAGGAAGCTGAAGAGCAGAGATTCACAAGGAGAGTGGAGTAGTGGAGGAAGGGAAAACTGCAATCAGGATGTAATATATACGAAAAGAATAAACAAATAGATAGATAGATAAATGCCTATGTAGAGAGACATATCAAACATCAGTTTTATGAAGAATGTGTTGCTATGACTCTATCATAGACTGTGGTGATGTGTGCATTTGATACAATGAAAAAATCTCTCAAGAAGGTACTGAAGTTACAGAAAACCATGAATAAGAATGTTTTCTCTTTGCTACTCTGGTATTATCATATTTTTGAAAATATTCTGACCTTTTTTAATGCTTTAATGAGCAACATTACCTAAGCCTATTAATAATGTGTATGTATTTATCTCTTTCTGAGTGTTTATATATGTGTTTGTGTGGTATGTTATGCATATGTAAGTTTGTATATGTGTGGATATATGAATGCTGAGTATTCATAATTATTTAGTGAACACTGTTATGATTTTATGACTATTTTCTTATTTCAAAAATGAGACAGCAAAGCTGTAGTAGATAGGTCTTCAATATAAATCCACAGTTTTCTGGAAGTAGGTATTTAAATTAATACATTAAGAAGAGAGCTCTGTGGTTTTGATAAAAGGAAATCAAATTGCCTTCTAAGAATTTATGACTACAGACTTAAGGTTCTCTCAGCCTTGCTAGGAGAGGCTACTTTGCGCAGTCACGAGGTTATGACATTTGATGAAGATACTCAGAGCTGGAGCCGGTCAAAATGCAGAGCATGAGTGAATGCTGCATATGCAGACTTAACAAGATTGTCTATATAGCCCAGAGTATATTTGAAGACAACCAGGTGGATTATGAGGCGCATGAACAAAATCTTTATTTTGGATATACATGACCATTGAAGTCATAGCAAATGGCAGTTATAGCTACTTGAATAAAACCCACACAGATACACACATATGCGAGCACACACACACACACACACACACACACACACACACACACACACACACACACACCACAAACAGAAGATACAAACAAATAAGAAGGTCAGTAGAGTTGGAGAGCTATAGAGGAAAATATTGGAAGGGAAGATAATCACGTTGTATATGTGAATAAAATTTTAAACAAAATTATGGGAAAAAGCAGATCTCCTCAGTCAATTTCATTTACACTTTAAAGTACTTTGTACTTTATCTCAAAATTAATAACATTGACACTTTATTAAATATAATTTTTCTCAAAGCTTAAACTATAAGAGCAATAGACTTGTTCTCAAGATATTCTTAACATTTCTAATGTCTTTTGTTTCATTGAAATCCACCAATTTTAAAATTATTCTTGGCACTAAATGTGCATTTGTATGACTAACCCTGTGCTTTGTCTTTTAAGGAGAAAGTAATAATATATTTTTCTTTTTTTATTCAAAATTTTATGGATTTTAATTCTACTAAATACATTAATTTTCACTATTCATGAATCAAAGATATATTACCAGATGATGTGTTTAAATTTATATTTCATAAGCACTAGGTGGAAATAATTAAGTATGAAAATATGACATTGTCTCATAAAATTTCTCCTACATTTAAAGAAAGTATCAGCAATGGCATAACACCTTCACTTTACATTCTCTATTTGAACTCCTAATGAGAATTTATGTGAGTTCATGAACTTCATGGCCATTCTGTGAACTGGAATCATCTTTCAATGGTGTTCTAGATTTTAGAACATTAGCTCTATTTCCCTCACGAAAATAATTTCATAACACTTGGTTTTACAAATTTATCACCGTTCGACTTAGAGAGACAAAATGTAAATGGGTTGGAAGCTCTCCATGAGACACTTTATTTTATGATCTGTCTTATTTGTGCTTTCATCTTTTTATCATTAATCTCCTTATGAGTAATACAGAGGCCTCTATATACAAGTTTAAGCTATCACTGAGACAAGTCTATTGATTTGAACTAAGTTTTCATCATCTATTTATTTATTTTGCATCCTGATCCCAACTCCCCCTCCCTCCTCTCCTCCCACTCCCTCCCTCTTAACTCACCTTCCCAAGATGCCCGCTCCCATTTCCCTCAGAAATAGGGAGGACTTCCATGAGTATCAACATGCCTTGGCATAACAAATTGCAGGAGGACCAGGCTCATTATTTCCTATTGTGTTTAGACAATGCAGACCAGTTAGGGGAAAGAAATTCAAAGACAGGCAACAGAGTCACAGACAGCCCTTGCTCCTGCTGTTAGCTGTCTCACATGAACACCAGGACAAATGTGCAGAGGGCCTAGGTCATCCCATGTATTTCTTGGTTAGTCATTCAGTCTCTGGGGGATGCTATGGGCCCAGGTTAGTTGATTCTGTAGGCTTTCTTGTGCTGTCTTTGACCTCTCTGACTCTTTCAATCCTTTCTCCCCTGCTCCCACAGGACACTCCAAAATTCACCTGGATGAAGCCTCTTAGATGACTGTTATTCTAGGCCCAAGTCTACAGGTTGAACAGAATATCATAAATAGTATCAGGTGTGTGCTCTGGCTCTTGATATGGGTCTCATGAGTCACTGGTTGGCCATGCTCTCTATTTCTGCTCCATCTTTAGGTCTGCATATCTTGTAGGCAGGAGAAAATGTGGTACTAAGGTGTTGTGTCTAGGTTGATGTTCCCAATTCTCCATTGGAAGTCTTGTTTAGTTACAAGAGATGACCATTTTACATTCCCTATTCCTCACTGAGAAGAGTCTTACCTTGGTTCACCCTCACAGATTCTTGGTAGTTTCCATTGTCATGAGTTTCTAGTTCTTGTGAACTTGCCTCCAACCACCTATACCAGTTCTTTCTCCTAGTACTTGCTCCCTCATTCCTCCCCATATTGATCCCTCCTGTTTCAATCCATAACCTGTCCCCTTCAGTTTCCTCATTCTGTCTACCCTTGATGTCGATTCAATTTTTCTCCTTATTAGTGATATTTAAGATTTCCCTGTAACACAACCAGAACCAGCACTACCAGCACCAGCACCAGCACCAGCACCAGCACCAGCACCATCACCAGCACCAGCACCACCACCACCACCACCACCACAACCATTACCACCAGTAACACCACCACCACCACTAGCAGCACCAGCACCAGTACCACCACCTATACCATCAGCAGCAGCAAACACAGCAGGAACACCACCACCACCACCACAAAACAAGAAACTCTTCAAACCAATCGAAGGGAGCTATCACATTAGATTGTCTTATGTGATAATCATAAGTCATATGGAAGTATAGGTAGTTTGTAAGTTAACTTAAAATATGACTTATTTTAAAGTTAGAGAGGATATATACTACATGCCTGGACAATATTGAACATAAACTATATTGTCTTTCTACTAAAATTCCCTGCCAAGTGAGAAATACTGTATTATGAGTTGTTAGTCTTGGAGGACCCAGAAAAATAAATGTTCATGCCATTCCTGTTGGTTTCCCACCAGAACTAGCTGATTAAATCCTATTTCTTGTAGGTGACACGGAGCACTTTGGGTACAAAATATAGAGTAATACAACTGATATCAGAATTGAAACTTCCTCTCTAATGGATAGCTTTTGTAGTCATAGAAGTTGCATAAAATCTTAATGGAGTAGAGAAAAGCTCTGCAACGTTACCCAGCTGTGAACACTACATACTATAATACGAAAATCCCATGCCCTATGGACTCACTGGTGTAATATTGGCTTGACTTTATAAACTTAGTTATGGTATAGCTTATGAGGTCTTAGACCTTAGGGCATAACTGAATTCTGTAGGGTAGCTAAACTGCTATGGTAATAAACTAGTTCCTAAACATTTACATTCATACATAGACAAATTCTTCTCTCAACTTTGTCAGTGTGGTCTGTCTTTGCAGGGCTAACATGGACTCATAGAGACTGAACTACCAACAAGAGTACACTCGTGAGATGGACCTAGGCTCTCCACACGTACGTAACAGGTGTATAACTGGGTCTTTATGTGGGACTCATAAAGCAGAAGCAGGAATTGTCTCTGACTGTATTGCCTGCTTTTGGATGCTTTTCAGATAATTCTTCTGCCTTGTCTAGCCTCGATAGGAGATGTCCCTGGTCTAACTACAACTGAAATGAGAATATAAAGTAAATAAATAATCAAAAAATGAAAAATATGTGTTTAAGGTGATAAGACTTAATCATGGCAGTTGATTACTTAGTACTAAGTGGCATATTTATGGCAACCTCTGCAAACCATAGAGCCTATCACAGAATAGAAGGTTGAATACTGTAAGAGACAAAAGATAGGAGTAAGGAATTCAAAATGACATCTCACAAGATAAGTCATCATCCATAGCCATGATGTAGTCACCAAATCTTAACTCATAGCAAGATCAGTGAGTCTTCACTGAGCCTGTAAAAGATTAGATCTGTCAAAGCAGTCATGGAAAAGGACTTACATTCTACTGATAGATCATGGGATAGAATAAGTCATTGTATTCCTTTCTGTACTAACTAATGAACACACCATATCCAGTGGGTAGCACAAAATCCTTGGTCACAGAGCCAGCACTGATTAAGAGTAGTGGATTAAAACAAAACAAAATAAAGCAAAACAAATAAACAAACAAAAGGAACAAAACAACAACAACAACAACAAAAAAAAACAAATAAAAAAGCAACCATGAATGTGGAAGGGAATTTATAGAGTGTTAAGGGGATCAACAAGGTTGGGAGGAATAAAAAAGACTAATGAGATAAGCGCAATTAAATGAATTATGTCATTTCATATTTAATAGCATAGAAAATGCTGAAACAACTCTAAAAGGAAGACTGCTAAAACTGTTTGACTATAAGGAAGACTACTGACCATATTGGACTATTTCCTTTACAAGTTAAGCTGCTGAATTCTAAGATTCTTCATTACCCAGCAATCTCTAGGGTACACAAAGATTCTAATTCTTATTTCACTTTCTAAAGTCTAATACTAACTGTACTTCACTAACAATTTAGTATATACTGGATATGGAGTTCATTTCATTTTACAGAATCAGTAGTTTTGACCCTCTTCCTATATATAATATTTAGAAAATAAAGAATAGAAACCAAAGTATACAAAAATCCTCATGCTGAATCTATGAAGAACAGTTGCTAATTTAAGTAACTAAAGATGGTATCATTCAATGTCTTTTTATTTTGTCACCAACCTGTATGTTTTAAATATGTCACATGCATGTATGAAAAGAATTGATGTAGTTCTGTGCATGTTAAAAATGTTTAGCACTAGTGGCATAAATATTGTATGAAGGAATTAATAATTTATGCAATCTGATATGACTGTGAACCATCCATGATCTATATTAAATAAGAATATTAGAAAAATATGTATCTGACTTAACTTTATTCCCATTAAAAACATATGCATACATATACACTTAAGCCTACATAAATACACAATACATGTACACACATATATGCACACATGTGCATACATAAACATGTCTTAAATACAAAATCTTAAATTCCTTTCTTACTACCAATAGCTGATTCTCTTATTGTTCAAGGTATAACAATGATCTAGTGACAAGGACAATATTGCACTATTTTCCATAGAAGAGTAACATATCCACAAATTCCTATTTTCATGGACTCTAGTCTGTAGTTGTTGAAATAAAAACAAAATAAAATTATTCATTCAATAGCAATTAGAGAAAAAAGAAGCCCTGGATTTGAAAGAGAAAAGGGACGGATATGTGGAAGGATATGGAGGAAGAAAATGGAAGAATAAATTATTGTAACTGTATTCTGTCTTAAAAACAGGCAAATACTTTATATTCAATTCAGCAAAATAGGGGATTTGCTAACTTAACATTAAAATGTATTGTTTTAATTAATGCGTCTCTCAATGGTGGGAATTACCTTTTTGTCCTTCTTAGGACAAAAAAATTTCATATTTTGTGCAAATGAATTGTTCGATACTGTAACTACATGAAAGAATTAGTCTAAAATATGTTTATGAATTTTAATAGTAATTAGGTAGTTGATAAGACAGCTGGAAATATCAATAGATATGAAGGTATCTATATAACCCCAGGGAATCTAAAATATTAATTTTTATTTAGATTATGTTCCAATCCTGAAATTATGAGAATGAAATGCCAACCTCTACTGAAAGTACACTGCTCCTTCCTTAAGTAGACATAAATTTTCAAGAATAACAATAATAAATATCCTCAAAATATATGACCTTTCAGACCCTTCTTTTTATTCCCAGTGACAAACAAGAACCGTCTGTCTTCACTGCTGTACTTTTGTTCTCCAGGACGCGGGGTGCAATTTACTTCAGGAATGGGTAAAGAATTGCTCCTCACAATAGCTGCAGCGAAAAAGACTGTGCTTTTTATCTGTCTTATTTTTTTTCAAGATAAATGGAGCAGGTGTAGAGGAATTAATGAAGCAACTGCCAAATTGCAGGGGTCATTGGTGTGTTGAAAGCTATAAATTAGCCAGGTCTTGTGGGAAATTACCCTCTACCTCTATAGAGACTCTGCCATTTCTAAATTCAAGTTCAAGACAAGAGAAAAAGCAATTTGAAAGTGCAAAGAGAAAGTGCTAGGCATGTTTTGGGTTGGAGATAATTCTAAGCAGAAAACATGGACCAGATAATACATATTCTCTGTAAAGTTGAATGTACTAATATAGTGTTAGGTACGATATCAATTATTCTACAGAAGAAAACGAAGTTTTGCTTCATCAAATCTATTCCCAGGCATTGGAAATACAGGTAGAGGCAGTTAGGACCTACATGAAATACAACATGAACTAGTATTCACAGAGGTTCTGATATGCTATCTTGTATCAAACCTAAGGCTTTTGGAGAAATTAACACAGAATAAGACCAAGGACATGAAGGGAAGGGAATTGAACTACATAGAGAACTCTCTTCTCACCTAGCATCAGATTTTTCTATCCTCCATTGTTACATAAAACATGTAATAGAATGTGTTTCATTTATAAAGCACAGTAACAATGTTAAGATTAAGATAAAAGGCACATTTTCCTAAGAATATTTTAGGTATGGAATTTTAATTAAGCTTATTTGTGTGTGTGTGTGTGTGTGTGTGTGTGTGTGTGTGTGTGTGTGTGTGTGTGTGTGCGTGTGTGTGTGTTTGGGTGCCCATTCCCACATTCATGCATGGATTATGGCATATGAGAAGAAAATTTGCTAAAATTGTTTCTGTCCTCCTATTACTGTTTCCCAGGGATCCAACTCCTCTGATCTGGAACAGTGGCACAGACCTATATTTCCTGAGCTTTCTTTTATTGTATATTAATTCATTAAAAAGTTAAAAATACAAAATTTATTGATTCAACGTGCACTGCAGGCCCACTTGTAAATTAAGTCACATATAAACATTGTACCTTATGTCTGTAGTTGTAGGAACACACATTATTACAAGATAATATAAAATGATATTTTCAGTGATGAAGCAACATTCAAATTGTAGCTTTTAAGGAATTAAATTAAAACAGGAAATGTTGTGTTCATTTCCTAATTGCTTTATCTCTCAGATGTGTCATCAAATTAGGATATTTTTTCAAAGAATGTTATTAGTCCATAAAGGCTTATTTTAATTTTACTTTCATTTCCTTTCTTCTACCCGTCTTTAGTACTATTTCAGTTGTCCAATATATGCATTTTCAATCATCTTAGTGTTTATATATTTTATTATAATATACATGAGTTTTCTGTGGATTCTTTTAACTTTGATATTACAAAATAATTTAAATGCCTTTAGCCTCTGATTCCATCAACATTTTGTCCATCATTTACGGAGTCTTTAAATGTGTGCACAGTCATATGCTCTATACATAGGCTCTTGGGTAAACTTTTAAGACTGCTAATTTGCACATTTAACACATCTTATGAATTCTTGTGAGGCAGCATACATTAGTTATAACATCTAAGCACACAAATCTACACATACATACACACACACATTATTTCTCTCTCACACACACAAAACACACACACTCACACACACACTCTCACAAACACACTCTCTCTCTCTCTCACACACACTCTCTCTCTCTCTCTCTCTCTCTCTCTCTCTCTCTCTCAAACACACAAATGCCTCTTTAAGAATCTCTTATTGGGCTGTGCCAAGAAAATTCATTGTATATGTGCAGAAATGGCTTGCTGCATAACATGCTGTAATTAGACAAAGTTTATTATATTCTTCTGACCTGACCCTCAGAGACGGTCAAATCACCTACAGTGTCATAGGAAACATGCTAAGCTGATATGTTGAATGAAATCAAGTTTCAGGTATTTTAACTTAATAGGAATGAAAAAACAATAAAGTAAGCACACCAAGAACAATTAAAGTAAATATATTTTAGTATAATTGCCTTACAAATGGAACCTATGACTAATTTCCAGGTTGCTTGGTACCACATTTTAAAAAAAAAAATCCTTAAATATGAGGATGAGTACATTTATATACTTTAAATTATAGTTTAGATTTATACAGGGTGTGTGTCTTCATTTAGATTTTTAAATATCTCTAAAGTTAATACTACTCCAAGCTGAAAATAGTTATTAATACATATCTATGTAGTCAATCCCTAGTTTTCTTTGTATACAAACCCTTAGATTTTTATAGTTCATCTGTTTCTATTCATATTTAAGAAATGAAGTCTTTACATTTTCATTTCCTTAAGTTGTAAATATCTTGTCCACATTTTGTACATGTTCTTCTATGGTTTATAAATTCTGCACATCAGAAGAGAGCATATATTTCTATATAAAATAGCTTACATAAATGATTGAAGAAAATTATCCTTTCTTCTATTGGTATTGCTTATATTATTACTAAATTGCTTACTTATCAAGCCTATCATAAAATTTCAATACTATTTTATTATATTCTGTTCATACCATTTTCAGGATTAGAACACTAATTTCAGTCATACATTAGTAATTTAGAGCCATTGACCCCTCTATACTCATGACTTTAGATAAGCAGTTAAGCTACAATTGTCCTATGACAATTGTTAGTAACATTTTATTTACAGATCAACATAGAATTAATATTTTATTGCTTGTATTAAACCTAATTACATCATTTCCACTTTCTCTTTACTCTCTTGAACCTCTTCTATAGAACTCAACTTATTATCTCATATTCCTGGCCTCTGTCATCTTTGTCTTTTCTATTTTGTTTCATTGTGTTCTGGTTTTGTTTTATGAACACTGACTTTTTATTTTAATTTTGAAAATTTTTAACTTAAAAGATCCAAAACAAATGGATTTTTATAGCAGTAAAATTAGCCTTTGAGAGCTGGCAAGATTGTTCATGGATAAAGGTACTTGCTGCCAAGACATCTGACTTGAGTGCAGTTTCCAGTACATACATGATATTGTATGTACTACAACAACAAAATCAACTACACAGTTTTCCTGCCACGTGGCCACTGTGTTATACATATACAATCTAAATAAGTAAATGTAAAAATATCTACAAAAACAATCAAGCACAAAACAAAACAGATTCAACTACAGCAATGCCAGGCATATTGTTGCTGTAGCTGTACCACACGCTACCAGCTTCTGTGCCATGGTATCCTTTGTTTGTCTGGTTTAACTATATCCCAGCTGGCCTTGAAATCACTATCAGCACAGCCATGTGATATCACCACAGGATACAACCAGGACTATCAATTTTGTTGTGGCACCTACATCCCCATTTCCTCTCCCCACTTCCTCCTTCCTCCTCTATATCCTCACCTTCTCACTCCCTCATCCCTTAAATTTATCTAATTAAAAAACTCTCCATTTAAAAAAACCCACAATTTTCTCATACAATATTTTATATTTATAGTTTCCTTCCCTCAACTCTTCCCAATTTCTCCCCAAATCCTGTCCTCTACAAATCCACTCATGTTCTCTCTGTTGTTAGCAAAGGATAGGCTTCCTAGAGATAACAGCAAACCTGACAAAATAAAATGTAACACAATAAAACACAACCATTATATCCAAGTTGTACAAGAAACACTAACAAGTAGGAAAAGAGACCCAAGAGAAGTCGTGAATGAGAAGCCCACTGGTTCATAAGCTCAGGAGTCCCACAACAATTCTAAGCTGAAAGTTTTAACATAAGTAATAAGGAACTTGTGCAGACCAGTGTGGGACCTGCATTTGCTTCTTCAGTTTCTGTGAGTTCATGTGACCTCTGCTCAGTTGATTTAGTGGGTGTTATTCCCCTTGTGTTCTCTGTGACATGTATACACTTTGATGGGATTGTTTAAACCAAGTGGGGAGAGCTTTGTTGTATTCTCTTTAGAGCTGTGAGTTCCAAGGTCTCTCTCTGTCTCTCTCACTTTTTCTCTCTCTGTGTCTCTCTCCATGTCTCTGTCTGCCTCTGTCTCTCTCTGTCTCCTCTCTCTTTCTCTCTCTTTCTCTCTCTCTCTCTCTCTCTCTCTCTCTCTCTCTCTCTCTCTCTCTGTCTTTCTCTCCATAACATCTGGCTGTAGGACTGTATTTTTTCCCACCTGCTGAAGGAAGAAGCTTCTGAGATGATCTCAGAATAAAGCACAGATCTATGAGTGTAACAGCCTACTGTTACAAGTCACTGTAATGTTGCTGTTTTATATTCAACTTTACCCTAGGGCTCTTAGCTATCTAGTCTCAGATACTTGGTCACCTAAATAGTATCAGGGATTGTTTCTGTCTTGAGGAAAGACTTGTTGGTCAAATCAGACATTGGTTGGTTATTCCTACAAGCTGAATGCTACCACTGCCCTATTATATTTTGCAGGTAAATCAGATTATAGGTCAAATTTTTTGTGTCTATGTTTGTTTCTCATAGCCATATAGCCCTTTCCTGTACCCAAAACACATAACATAAGGGCAAAACCTCTATGTATGTATCAGCAGGTCTTCTCCATGTTTGATGGTTTGTATTGGTGTTATTTTCAGAAATGGGCCTTTCTGTCAGTTTGCAGAAAGCAATCTATTGTCATGGAAACAGCCTGAGTTATTGGGGGAGTTTTCGTAGGACCCCTTTCCCCAACAACTTAATTGGTTGTAAGCTAGTCTTGAACTGGCAACTTTGGTAACAGTGATGGAAACAAAGCTTCATTAGTATCATCTTCATATATTTTAGGAAGTTTCCACTGCACTGTTTTCATACTAACCTGCAAATGCTGCTCAATTCTAGCTGTCTCTCCCACCATTACCCCCATCATCCTCATTTTCCCTCCCCCTTCACACCTGATGATCCCATTCCTTTCCCCTTTACAGTCTATCTACCTACAAAATCTATTAAATTCCATTCCAGGAGTCTCATATGCCCATCCTCCTCAATCTTTTTCTCTAGCATAACCTCTCTGGGCCTACAAATGTTATTTGGTTATCATTGATTTAATGACTCATATCATATATAAGTGGATATTCCATTTTTGTCTTTCTGAGTCTTGGGTATATCACTGAGGGTGGTTGTTTTTTAGTTCTATCAGTTTACCTTTAAATTCTATGACTTTATTTTCAAACAGCCAGGAAATACTTTATTGTGTAAATATACTACATACATACATTCTCTTTTCCATTCTTCTGTAGAGGAACATTTAGGTTCTTTTTTACTATTATTATTAATAGAGCAGTAATAAACATATTTGAGCAAATGTTCTTTTGGTAAGGTGCACCATTTAGGGGTTAGGTGCATCCCTAAGTGTCATATAGCTGTATCTTATGGTAGATTGATTTCAACTTTCTGAGCGAACTTCATATTGATTTTAATAATAGCTGTATTAGTTTCTTATCCCTCCTAAAATAGATGAATGTCTTCTATTCCACATTCTTGCTTGGAGGAATTAGAATTATTTGCTTGTGTTTTTGATAGTAATGATTCTGACAGTTTTTTCCCTTTTATTGTATATCTTAATTACTGTTTCCTTTCCATATACATCTCTCAGGTTCTCTGTGCCTTCATATCAGCCATGCCCAAAACTTTTCTATCATGAGGAAAAAACAGGCTTCTAAGGGATAATAATAAAATAATATAATAGATAAAACTAAAATATTACAATAAGACAAAACCAAAAATCATCTCCCACACTCATGAATCAGAAGCATTAGCATAGTAAAAATGACCAACTTCCAAAAGCAATCTACATGTTCAGTATAATTCCCATCAAAATTCCAACACATTAGTGCCAGACCTTGACAGGACAATTATCTACTTCATATGGAATAAAAAGCACGACAGATAAAGTAATCCTGAACCATAAAAGAATTGCTGGATGTTCTATTATTTCCAATTTCAAGTTTTATTACAGAACTATAGTAATACAAAGCAGATGGTATTGGCATAAAAACAGACATGTTGGTTACTGTCATATAGTTGAAATCCTAATAATAAATCAGATGCCTTATGGATACATGATTTTTGATAACAAAGCTAGAATTAAACACTGGAAAAAAGCAAACAGCTTCAACAATTGTGCTGGAAAAACTGGATGTCTACATATAGAAAAGTATATATAGATTTTTACTTATCATCCTGCTCAAAACTCAAATCCAAGGGGATCAAAGACCTCAACATAAGATCAGATCCACTGAACTTCATAGAAGAGAAAGTGTGGAATACCCAGAAATGCACTGACAGGGGAAACAACTTTTGTTAACAACCATAGCACACACACGCTAAGATGGACAATTAATAAATGGGATATCATGAAACTATAACACTTTTTAAGTCAAAGATGGAAAAAGACTTTTAATCACCTCCATATTTGATAAAGAACTGATATTCAAAATATATAAGGCCCTCAAGAAACTAGATATAAAAACTAATCCAATTAAAAATGAGATACAGATGTAAGTAGAGATATCTCAAGTTAAGAGTCTCAAAAGGAACACTTAAATACATGTTCAATGTCTATAGACATCAGAAAATGCAAGTCAAAAGTACTTTGTAATCCCATCTCACACTAGTCAGAACAGCTAGGATCAATAACACAAGTGAGAGCTCAGACTGGTGAAAGTGCAGAGCAAGAGTAATTCTCTTCCATTGTTACCGGGAATGAAAGCTCGTACAGCCACTATGGAAATCTTCATGAAGACACAACTATATCACTCTTGGATACATACCTGAAAGTTGCTCTGGTCTATCACAAAGACACCTGGTCAACTATGTTCATTGTGGCTTTGTCCATAATAGTCAGAAACTGGAAAAAAAGCTAGGTGTTCCCCAATAGAAGAGTGGATAAAGAAATGTGGTGATTTCCACAATGGGTTATTGCTGACCTGGTAACAAATGACATCATGACATATGAAGGCAAATGGATAAAACTAGAAAACATAACCCCAAGTGAAGTAACCCATTTAAAAATGATAAACATGGAATATATTCACTTATAAATAGATTATAAATAGACATTAGACATTAAGGAAGTGATAAGAAAGCTATAACCTGTAGATCAAGACAGGTTAGGTGAAGAGGAGGGGATTCCTAGGAGGGAATGAGTTGGGGAAAGAATAAATTTGAGGGGCAAGCCGAGGGCAGGTGTGGACTGGATTGTATGTTTCAGGTTAAAAAGGAGGGAGAAAGTGAAGGGAGAAGCGCCTTGAATCTGTAAGTATCTTGGGGGGGGGGTGATATGGAAGCCTAGTGCAAGAAAAACTTACTGGAATCTCTGTAGGTGTTCCTAATGGGGATCTAGTGATAGGGGATAGGGAGTCTCGACCGGCCATCTCTTGTAGCCAGCCAAGCTTTCCTCCAGTGGTGGAAGTTGGCTTCCTTTGAGCTTTTGGAGAAGACAGTTTTGGAAAAACCCAGGGTTTTGCTACAAACCCAGGCTATTGCTAAGACAAAGGGTTGCTTTCCTCAAACTAATAGCTGGGGCCCCCATCCCATGGACAAAACTCACACAACTCACTGAACGTGAAAAAGACGAGCTGCTGCCTCCATGGAGCCCTTACTGCTCCAGCCTAGTCTTTTGGGGTTCAGAAGTTATTGTGTCATATATCAAAAGAAAAATGAAACCACCAACCCAGTCTCTTATCCTACGATCTGTCCTGACTGCAAAATTAATGAGGGAAACCATGGCAAAGAACTTGATGGAGCAGCCAAAAATAAAATATGTCTTCTTTGACTCAGTCCTTGAGAAGGAACCCGTATTCAATACTGCTTAAGTCACAGAGAACCAGAGACTAGATAATCAGGAGACCCAGTGTAAAACCAAACAATACTGGTGTAAAATAATCAATAACGATTTCTAACGACATTCTGCTATATTCATATATTAGTGTCATATCCATTCAATGCTAGAGAGGCTTCCTTAAGCAGAAGATGGGAAGAAATACAGAAACACAGAGCCAGGCATCATAAGAGATTATTTATAAGTCTCCATTAAATCCCTCCTCTCTGAGCTCAGGGAATCCAGCAGAAAAGTAGACAGAAAGGTTTTAAGACCTAGAGTGATAGAAGACAACACAAAAACATGGCCTTCTGAATCAATTAGCAAGGTGCCTATGGACCTACAGCGACTGACTTAGAAATTATTTAGTCTACTCAAGCCTTTTCAAGACTGAATTTGCCTACATGAATCTACCAGGGCCTCCACATATACATTATAGCAGTGAACTTAGTAATTTTATGGAATGGCTGACTGTGAGAACAAGTTGGTCTCTGACTCTTTTCCCTGTCTTCTGACTCTTTTCTCCTGATGTGTTGCAGTGTTCAACTTCAATAAGATAGTTTTTGCTTCATCGCATAATGTTTTATTTTGTCATGTTTGGTTAGTATGTCTTAGAAGCCTCTTGTTTTCTAATGAGAGATAGAATGGAGTAGATCTAGAGGGGAGAGTGGGGACAAACTGAGGAACAAATGATAATGAAGATATATCATTGAGAACAGAATCTATTTTAATACACCAAAAAGAAGAGTGCTAATAAATGGAAAGGAAAATCTATCTTGTTATCCTCTTTATACTTCTTTTTCATACACATTTAATTTTCTGTACAATGTGGTTTTTTTTTATTTTACAGTATCTCTGCCTTTATTACCAATGCAAACTATCAGTGTTTAACCTTCATTGTGTTCAACATATTAATGAATGTCTTTATCTCTTTTAAATGTCATAGTATTTGGCAAAATTTTTTTCTAGGAAGACAAGTTGCCATGAACTTAGAATGGTGATATGGAGGGTCTTTTGGCCCCACCAGCCCAGAAGCATTTGCCTTCCATAGTAATGTGATAAGGTGTCCTGTTATTCCTCATGCCATCTTCCTTAATATTATTTATCAAATCATATGACTAACAAGGTAGTGGCTCATAAAAGTATGCCAGATTTTTCAAAATACCAAAGTTATATTTGTGAAATTAATTATGTGCTGTATCCATTGGGAAGTAAAGAATAATGATCAAATATGATTTTCATAACTCGTTTCAAGCTCCTGATGATCAGATGATCATTTTCACCAGTGAGAATAATTTTTACTTTTTAGAATCCTCGATGTGATGACACACTGTAGGTAACAAAATAGTTTTTAAGTTTTAGGTTATGAAAACTTCAAATGCCAAAACTGATTTGATGACTATGACACTGAATAAGTATTCAGCTTGCAAAGTACTTTGTACAGCACCAACAACTAACACCAATATAGCCAAATGTCCCTCGTGTAAATAGCATGCTATCCATTTCAATATCTTGTTACATTTGAGTAACTAGTATTTTCATTAATACACAGGTGTTTATCTGTGTGTGGAGTTATATATCTTCATATTAACTTTTAACATGCATTAATCTTATCATTTCTATAGAAATACTCTGAGTTATGAGTAGCAAAATGCTTGGCTTGAAGTAATTGTTAATTTAATCAATGAATAAAACAGTGGCATTTGCTATTATTCAACATCTGACAAGCCATAAAAAGTTAATGGCAGACATATTTCCTATGTTTTCCATATTGTGAGGCAAACTTTGAAGAAGCATTTTGTTTAAAGAAATTATTCGGATGATAGAAATCTGGACTTTGAAAACCCAGGAATATACTATTTTAGTTCATAGAAGGGTCCACAATTTGTTCGTTGGTTTGTATTGGTCCAAATTCGAATATAATTTCTCTATTATTTTTATCTGAAATTGGAAGTATCCATGCAGCAACACTATTTATAATGAATGATCCCTGAGAGGATTTCACTGATTGTATTCTATTTTAATAAGATGAGATATACTAAGATTTCAGTTCTATATTATTTTCATGATGAGGAAAATGTCCTTACTCAATGATGCAGAAAATACTTAGTTTCCCCTTAAATTCACCGATTCCTACTGTGATACAATGAATTGGATCTGGCCTCAGAGGTTTAATATTTATAGTTTTCATTTTTATGAGTTGTGCTCATTTCTGATTATTTTTTTTCTTGTTTTTCAGCACACAATGTCATGAATACTAAGTTGATGAGTTTTGTCTTAATGGCATTGTAAGCAGTTAAGGATTGGTAGGCTAGGATGGAGAAATTTTCACAAAATAACCTAATAAAAAGACTTTTAAAATATGTGACTCAGACACCAGCAAGCATTTAACAATGTAACTGCCCAGACTTGTGAAGAAAGAAGAAAATATGCTGAATACAAGTTAAGTAGATATATTGTTCCTGTAAGATGGCTAATTTGCTAATGGTTATTGTAAAAACACAACTAAACCTTCCCTGTAACTTATCCTACATTTACCCAAAATACTCCATAGCATTAACTACAAAAAACATTTGAGATCTCTAAACATAATGAAAAAGTTAGGAAATTTGGACATTGAGAATGATGAATAGGGAAGATAGAAAGTATAATTAAAATATCAAAAACCTACTTATGAAGTATAATTATTTTCTGGTATATGGTGATAAGAGATAAAGTAGAATTCCTTAATACTAATATTTATAAATTAAGTTTTCTGGAAGTCATTATAATTGGAGATAATTTATGACTGATGTCATGAGTAATATAATAAACTTTACAACAGTGATTTTCATCCTGTGGGTCATGACTCCTTTAGGGGTCACACATCTGATTTCCTGACTATTAGATATTTACACTATGAATCATAACTGTAGCAAATTACAGTTAAGAGGTAAAAATGAAGTAATTTTATGGCTGAGGATCAGGACAACTTGAATAATTGTATCAAAGGGTTGCAGCATTAGAAAGGTTGAGAACTGCTGCTTTATAAACATAGGAACAGTATTGTGTGTTCAATATGTGCATGTACACACACATGTGTGTGATTGTGTGTGTATGTGTGTCTGTGTCTGTGTCTGTGTGTGTTTAAAGTTTCCTCAAATTAGCATTAAAATGAAAACCTCTATGCTCTTTTCATATATCACTTTTTGTATAGGTTACATTTTAAGCAACTTTATTTTGTCATTTTTATTTATTAATCATTTTATTTGTTTACATTTCAAATGATATCCCCCTCGACAGTTACCCCTCCACAACCCATATCCCATCTCTCCTCTTCCCCCTCCCCTTTACCTCTATGAATGTGCTCCTTCACCCACTCACCAACTCCCCCATCAATGCTCTAGCATTCCCCTACTCTGGGGAGACAATGGCATTTTTAAATTTCAAGATGATTACAGTGCCCAGTGAAGCTTGTGAAGAACCAGTGCTGTTCATCCCGTGATTTATCAGAAGCATGTTCTAGTAATGCCATCCAACACAAATATATTAAAACATTTAAATCTCTTATTTACTTGAGTATGTTTACATATGCTTCCACACGCCACAACAACCTGAGGAGTGATGGCAGGAACTATACATTTCATTATACTCTCTAGGTCCCAAGGGTTGAACTCAAGTCATCAGAATATGAAGTTAGCATTTTTGTTCACTAAGCTATCTTGACTACCCAATATTATTATAAAATGCTTTTGGCAATCTAAACAAAAGCAATAGCAAAAGCAAAAGCACACACATACACACACACACGTACACACAGAAACGATACAAAATACAAACACTGGCTCTTTAGACAATCACATCTCTCTTTCCTAATCACTAGGACTGTACTCATGCTACCACATCCACCTGGCATGTTACTCTAGGGTTTTAACTTCGATACATGGAGTTCTATAACAAGCACTTTAACCACTGAGAAATCTCACAAGACCTTTTTGCCCTTTAAAAATTTAAAAGGTAATTATATTGTTATCCTATTTCTTTTTTATTATTTATTTATTTATTTAATTATTTATTTGTTATCCTTTTTCTTATTCCTCACATGAGACTTGATGCACACTGATATTAAATATATCACTATATTTGTTTAGGTGTTGTAACACATATGTACATATTTAAATTATTAAGTATATAAATATAATCTTCTACTTCATATAAAGTCAATTATATGTATATTATTTCAGGTATGACCCCAAAGCATCAGACAATATGTTCATTTTCAAACTAAATTGTATTTTTATTATTGTTAAATTGCTCTTTTACTATTTCTTATATACTCTTGAAAGAGTCCCTTGTCAGATACATTAGTTTCAAAGACCTTCATTCTTTCTTGAAGTGATTGTTTTAGTTTTTGGATACTGTTCTTTGCAAGATAAAGTTTCACTTAGTCATTTTCTATTTGTGCTTTTATTATCTATCGTTTATTTTATGTAATATTGCTCAGTCCTAGGTCACTGCAATGGTTACTGTGTGTTATAAACTTGGTATCACAATTTCCATGGACATACACCTCTAGTTCTGTCTATCAGGGATCTTCCAAACACAGGGGAAAAAACACACCAAAATAGCATCTCTTCAGGAGTGGCAACATTTACTGAGTGCAAAGGTGAAAACCAATGGAACATTGTTATTGTTCTGTCTTGGTTTCTAAATGGCAGATGTGCTGTGAGACTCTAGTTTACCCTCCTATTGACATGCTTCTCCTTCTGTGGTGCAGCTGGCTCCATAGATCTGGAGTCACAGGCTTCTCTGTCTATAGTAATGTTGGATCCCTCAGTCTGGAGTGATAGTTGGTGACCAGATAGGAACCAACATATAGATGATAGGAACCAAACTCAGGACCTCTAGAAGAACAGCAAGTTTTCTTAAGGACTGAGCCATGGCTTCAGCACAAAAACTTCTTTAGTTTGATATGTTCAGTTCCAATCTATATCTTTTTCACATGTTAAGAGTTTTCAATGTTCATTAAGAACTTATGAAAGATTTTTCTACAGCACAGTACATGAAACTATTGCTTTCTGAGAACAATATTTATAAATTTCACTAAATCCATCATTATGGTCCATTTTTCCTGAACTGTAAAGGTTATGAAGTAACTATTTGTTATTATGTGTCATAACAAAAACACATAAATCAAAATAGCGTTCAATTTTAATTAAATAGCTATGAAAATCCAAGTATACAATATCTCTATGTTTAGTGAAGAAAGGTGAAATACTTTAAAGTTGAGGTTTTGAGACCCTCAACTTCCTATTACTGTGTCAGAAAAATAAAGGTAAGAGTATAATCTATACCTTGATTTACTCAAGGAAAGTCTTATAAATTCACAATAATCTTGTTTTGTTTTATCTTGTAATTTCTTACTGAACATTCACCTGCACCTTCATTTGGCCAGAAGCTTCTACAATATTTGACTGTGGCTTTACCTTTAGTTATTTTCGTTACATTTAAGCTACAGAATTAAAGTAATCCTAGAATATTCGTTCAGCAAATATAAACCTGATCAACGCCTTGAGAGATGACTGAAACTACAGCCTGAGATCAGAGAGATGCATTGAGAATCATTATTTAGATTATCATACAGAAGTGGGTACGAAGAATATGAAATAAATGATGTGAATGCCTTCTGTCCTTCCTGTCAGAGCAAATCTCCATTTGGCAATTTGCAGTCCATCAATGTATTAAAATATTTGTGAAATCTTGAAACATTTATAGCATTAAATAACTAAATTGGTGCAAAGGCACTTTAAAGGAATGGAAATTAAAGTAAATGGATGTGTCCTAAAGAAAAAAGTATCATGTTTCATGATTTCAGTTAGAGGTGTTCACTCAAATTCATTTCAACAGACAGAATAGAATGAGTTCCGTTCTCTAAAGTATTTCAAGTAGTTACAAGAATAATATTCTTCTCAACTTTGTTTTCATTATTATTCATTGCTCTTGGATCTGCTTTCTATGTAATTTTTAATTCTTTTACCTTCAAACATGTTATTGAAATGCCTGTATAGATTGATCCACATCATAATGTATAGAAAACTCTGTATTTAATTAGCATCTTTTTTAGTTATTTTGCTTAAAAATAGCAATGCATATTTTATCTGTATTTGAGTATGACTATTTGTATCTGATAATTGAAATAAAATAATTGAAAAATGGATTCTGTGATTTCAGCATCATTAAATCAATTGCTAAAACTGTCTCTCAAAAAGTTCGAATGTGTGATGTTTTAGAGATTTTTCTCTTGTGTAATTAAACACGATGTACAAAAGCAACTTGAGGAAGAAACGTTTTATCTTCTAATTTCAAGTAAGAGTTCTTTAGTGGTTTGTAGATGTAAGGCCCCCATTGATTGATGAGTTTGAATGCTTGGTACGTGGACAATGGCAGTATTTGAAGGTGTGGTCTTCTTAGAGTAGGTGTGGTTCTGTTGGAAGAAGGATGTCAGTGTGGGATTGGGTTTACAACTCTCCTATACACAAGCTCTGTCCAGTGCGGAACAGACTACTCCTTGCTAACTCTGGATCAAGGAGTAGAATCCTCAGCTTTCTACAACCCCACATCTGTCTGGTTGCTGCCATGCTTCTCTACACGATGATAATGGACTACGACTCTGAAACTGTAAGTTAGCACAATTAGGTATTGTCCTTTGTCAGAGTTGCAGTGGTCATGGTATCTCTTCACAGCAGTAAAACACTAAGACAGCTCACTGAGCAAATTCAGGGCAAAACACAGAGCAGAATTCTAAACAAGGAGCTGTTATATAACTCATAGAGAAGGGCAACATCCTGGCTTGATATTTATACCTGCTTAGTTTGTTGTCTTATACAACTTAGTATCATTTGTTCAGGAATGGTGCCTCCCATAGCATCCTGTATCTTTTCACAACAATCATCAATGGTATGTCCTATAGACTTAATTACAAGCAGATCATATGATGGAATTTTCTCAGGTGGGTTACTTTCTCCTAAAAGACTCTGTGTCAAATTGATAAAAACTCTAACCCACACATGTGACTATGTTATAATATAGAAAATTTGGTAATCCAAATTTATGAACAGGACTATGTTTAAAGGATTTCAACTTCTATTATAAAAAAGCAAAAGTAACCAGTTCTTAAAATAGAAATATAGAAAGACATGCTATCTGTATTAATAAATTATATACACATATATACATATATAAATACACAAACACACACACACATGCACGTGCACACACACACACACACACACACACACACACACACGTTCTATGCAAACACTAGGGCAACAGAGTCATGATCTATATGAGGGAAAAAGAAAATCCAGTTCAACACTGCTCAGTAGAGAGTGTTAGCATGTTGGTTGTTCGTTGAAATTTCTAAAGTCTGACACTGGGTACTTTATTTTAGGCATATTTAAGGACACTAGTATTTTGGAAAGAGATTTTTGCTAATAATTAACCCAATTCCTTGTTTACAACAAAATTGAAAACATAATTACATTGAAACTCTTCAAAATACATCTGACCTCTTTAATAAGAACGGGTTCTGTTCCTGAGGAAAAATGTACAGTATATGGGTGCTTAAGATAGGGGGTATGATGAAGAAGATTATCTTAGTCTGTTGGGCCAGGTATATCCTGGCACTACAGACAGTACAGTGGCCACATAGAGGGTTCTAAATTACATGTGACATCTCCCACTGGATGGGTATATTGGTGGAAAAACAACTGTCAAGACAAAGGAAGGAGAGTTTTGGATAAACATAATAGGTTAGGGAATTCAGGACATCTGGGCAGAAATCAGGTTATACATCTCTTTTGTGTAATTGCTTGCGGCATCTCTGTGAGCAAAAGATCTCATGTTCTCTTTCTCTTTCTCTCTCTCTCTCTCTCTCTGTCTGTCTGTCTGTCTGTCTGTCTCTCTCTCTTTCATCTATTATTTATCATTTATCTGTGTTTATTTGTCTATCTATCTATATGCATATGTATGTCTATGTACAGATAAATACAGATAGATATTTTATGTAGATAGACAATGGTGCTCTCTCTCCATGTGTGTGTGTGTGTGTGTGTGTGTGTGTGTGTGTGTGTGTGTGTGTGGTCTCTCTGTTTGCATGTATCTTCTCTTTTTTAGCTGGATGATTTGTACTTTGGGTGATATTATACTTTTATAGTTATTAAAATAGACATATAATTGACATAATTTTCAGAATTTATAGAATCTTAAAGTGCTAATCTATACTAAGAAGGCATTAGAACATTTTCCTCAATTTTATTGTCATCATAAATGGCATGTGATGGTTTACTTGGTTTATAGATAACAGAATACTTTATAATAGGACTTTCAAGATTCGAAACTGAAAAATAAAACAAAGTGTAGTTTAAAAGTTGGAGGATTCTCTGAAATGGTCCTAAGTGTTAAAACTGATATATCAGATATTGGATGTCAAATAGATACTTTACTTGAATTTCTCTTTAGAAATATCATTTTTAAATAAGATTTTTATACTCATCAAATATAACATTCTATGAGTTAATGAGAAAACCTGCCATGTTCAAAATGTTCCTTTTCATTCAAAGTATGAAAATGTATAACTGTCTTCCAACTGTCAGAATTTATGTTCTTGGTCTTCTCTTCTTGCCTTTGTACAAGACTGAAAGGGACACATTGCTACTTAAAATGGACTCCAGTAATAAACACTACTCTTTCCCCATGTCCAGCAAACAGAACTTCATCGTTTTCCTCAATGCAGTTCAACCGTCCATCATTGAGCGCAAAAGCTGTAGTTTTCTTGCTGTTCTTGGTGAACTGACATTTGGCACACCTTCTGAGAGCAAAATTTGGCTGTTTGGCTTCAGACCATACTTTCCCAACACAATTCCCTTTGTAAGCAAAGCACAACCTAAATGATTGGCTACAGAGCTGTGCAGAAGTGAGTCTTATTTGTTGCTTACCATGCATGCCACTCTCTTGAAGAGGTGACTGCAGAATGTGCTAACAGCATAGAAACCATGACCGCTGCTCATCCCACTGGTGTCAGTGGACAGGAAGAAAGTCAGAGTCAGTGCAGAAATTACAAAATGCTCTAATTAAGAAAAATGATTATGCCATTCTAAAAATTTACTTTGACTTTAATAAAACACAAATATTTGGAGCTTGAATTAGTATGAGAATGGTTTTATTGACTTTAAAAATTCCATATTCATTTTTAAAATGTATACAAAAATGAAAGGGTCAAGGAATTGACTATTTTTTTATATTGTTATTTTTTATTTTTATTAGATATATTTCTTTACTTACATTTCTTTTTTTCTTCCATCTTTATTAATTTGGGTATTTCTTATTTACATTTCAAATGTTATTCCCTTTCTTGGTTTCCAGCCCAACATCCCTCTAACCACTCTCCTCCCCATCTATATGGGTGTTCCCCTCCCCATCCACTCCCCCCATTGCCACCTTCCCCCCAACAATCACGTTCACTAGGGGGTCCAGCCTTGGCAGGACCCAGGGCTTCCCCTTCCACTGGTGCTCTTACTAGGCTATTCATTGCTACCTATGAGGTTAGAGTCCAAGGTCAGTCCATGTATAGTCTTTGGGTAGTGGCTTAGTCCCTGGAAGCTCTGGTTGCTTGGCATTGTTGTTCATATGGGGTCTCGAGTCTTTCAAGTTCTTTCAGTCCTTTGTCTGATTCCTTCAACAGACTATTTTCTTTTAAGTAAACTGTCCTCTGGTTTCTTGTAAGCTACATTTCTTTTGTTTCTATTTTCGTATTAGTTTTTGTTTTACAATAAGAGAGTTGTGGCATGCGATGGGAGTGGCATTACTGAGCCTCATTGCTTGGCCAGGCTTTTTCCATATTTTTGTTGAAAGTTTGGTTTGTTCTTGACATATTACCTGAGTCTACTATAACTTCTCTCATTTCTCAGTACTTTTATGTTATTGATGTTTTTTTTTTACCATAGCTAGTGTCTTTCTACCATGAATGTTCACTATTAAAATAATCCCAAAAATTTAAGCATCTTTATAGTATGTCACTCAGATATCTCATAGCCTACTTCATATCACCTTGCTAATATCTCATGAGCAAGACAGCCAAAACATCTACATCCTCAACAACTGCATCCTTTCTTCTCTTCTTCAATTGTTCAGAATTGTTTTTTTTTTTCATTCACTCACTATAAATAGGTGGCAATCATCATCACTGAATCCTTTCTCCCCCCCTGCCCAATTCCTACATTTCCTCTATATTTTACAGAATCTTACCATTTTTCACCTAGTCAACTACCCCAGGCCTACTCCAACTTAATGTTATGATTATCACTCTTAACACAATTACTTAGATATGAATGCTATATTTCTTTCTTTCCTCTTTGATTTCCTCTTCCCACAGCATTCAAATAGAAGAAACCCCTTATCTCCTCATAAGCTTCAGCTACAGTCACGCTCAGAGGAAAAGCCAAAGTACGAAATTAATTTTGACCTCCTTTTGCTTCTTGGGAGTCATAAATTACATTTTTTTTCCACTTAGGCTACTTTTCCTTAGAGGTCTGGATCTGAGTGTATGTTTCTACTTCCAGAAATCTCTCAAGTACCAAGGCTCCATAGCCTTTCACCCCCAGGACAAATGACAGACGTTTAGGTTATTTTTCATAGTTTAAATCTTTTTGACCTTTTCTCTGCTTCATAATTCTAGGACCAGTGGAAAATACTCTCTACCCTTGGAAGTCCTTGCACTTAGCAGTTAGTCTTCCTCACAAACCAATGGCAAGGTTTAAGGTCTGGTGTAGTTTGTTTTCTTTTTCTTTTTTTTTTTTTTTTTTTTAAGGTTCTTTTTTTTTTGAGCTGGGGAGAACCCAGACCTTAAGCCTTCCTAGGCAAGCGCTCTACCACTGAGCTAAATCCCCCAACCCCGTGGTTTGTTTTCTAACATGAAATAACAATAATACGTTCATGGACCAGCCCTGTACATTCTGGGTCAAGGGCAACGTGATCTGGCAAATTAACTATGGACTTAGGGACATCTGCTTGTATTACTTGTCTGCAAATTTCTGGTTCCAATTCAATGGGATGTAATAAGAATTTTTAAATTGCCTGTTAGCCAAGTTGATGGATTCTTAGCATGAAACTGAAATATCAGTTCAATATATTTTAGTAGCATTTAAAAATATCATTGTGAATTAAACACCTACATTATTTCTAACTTTTGCTCAAACATTTTAGACTAATTTTAGCACTACCATTTGTCTTAGATGCGCCAAGAATTATAACCAAATTTAATACTTGGCATTGTTAGCATGGAATTTATAATCTACTAAGTGACATAAGGAAAGGTCAGAAATCACTATAAAACAATATGCTATATGCTATGTCATGAAGGGGTTTGTCTTTTGAATATTATGAGAACATAGATTCGCAATGGTGGAGAGAAACAAAAAAAATACCCTTTATGAAATGCAACTTAAAGCTGTAAAATAAATTCACTTAGATGTGCTGACTACAGAACACAATAAATATAAATGTAAAAACTGAAATATGATAAAGTAACGGCATATGAAAGTGTAGGTCTCTCATGTATAAGAATGGAAAATATTGGTGTACATATCTTAAATAACTGTATAAACCAGGAAAACTTTTCATCGAAAATATCTGTTTATTGTTCATCAATAAGGAACCTTGAACCTTTGACAGTGCTTCTAATAAATCTGCAAACAGAAAGCAAATTACAAGGAGTGGTCACAGATGACAGATATAAAACCAATATATAGTTAAATGACAATATGTTAATAAGGGTTGAGACTGTCGTGGTAACGAAGAACTTTCAGATATTAAAATACTTCAAGACATATCTAAAATACTATGAGAGATGGATTCTTGCTAACTTCTGAAAAAATATTTTTTCAGAAATCGACAGTGTCTATAAACCTAAACAGAGATGGCTCTAAAACTATACTAATTTATTTATGAAACTGAGAGAACATGAAAATGTTAGAAAAAGAGAAAAATTACATGAATGTTTTAGTTAGAATTTTACAGCTGTGAACAGACATCATGACCAAGACTACCCTTACAAAGCCAACAATTAATTGGGGCTGAGGTTCAGTTCATTATCATCAAGGCAGGAACATGGCAGCATCCTGACAAGCAGGGTGTAGGAGGAACTGAGAGTTCCACATCTTAATCTGAAGGCTCCTAGCAGAGTAGTGGCTTCTAGGCATCTAGGATTAAGTTGTTAAAGCCCACACCCACAGTGACACACCTATGACAACAAGGTCACACCTCCTAATAGTGCCACAACTTATCACATTCCCTGGTCCTAGTAGGTTTGTTCAAACATGAGTTTATGGGGCCATACCTAAACATAGTATAATGCAAAATATAATTGGTCCAACTTCTAAAGTCCCCATAGTATATAATTGCCTCAACAACATTAAAAGTCCAAAGTTTAAGGTCTTTTCTGAGATTCATCCAATCACTTAACTGTAATCCTCAAAACAAGACAAAGTAGCTGGGCAAACTCAAATCTCTGCATTTCCATGTCTGATGTCTGAGAGGTCTTCAGAGCTCCACTCCTTTTTCATCTTTGCTGACTGCCACAAACTTCTTCCTTCTGGGCTAGTTCCATTCCCTTTTAGCACCTTTCCTCAGCAAGTATATCACTACTTCTTGTTCCAATGTCTAGGATCTGCATATGGTCTTTTGGGCTCCTCCAAAGGGTTGCCATCCCTTATCTATCTCTGTCCTCTGTAGTTCTCTAAGATGAGATTGATCCATTCCACTTCCAGTACTATTCTTGGTGGTCATCCTATGGTACTGGCATCTCCTGTACAATGGCTTCTTCTGCCGCACTAGGCATCATCAACAGCCGCTCATAGGCTCTCTTCATGGTGTGAAGCCTCAGATTCTTTGCATGACCCCTTCAGTTCTGGCCCATCACCTTCAACTGAGGCTGTACCTTAACCAATGGCCTTCCATGGACTCTCACAGTACCAAGCCAGTGACTCTTCATGATTCCTTCATGCATTCAAAACCAGTATCATCTGGGTGATGCTTACACATTACCACATACAGCTGCAGCACAAGCTATAACCTTGGCTATATCTGAAACACAGCTTCTTTGTGCTCTGAGAAAACGCTTTCCAGAACATTTCACCTCTACCATACTGGTCACTTCTTAATCACCACTAATTTCTTAGCCCCAGCTAACCAGCATCAATTACCCCAGTAGTTCCTTCTATTTTTCACACTAAAACAAGAGCCACATGGCCAAAGCTGTCATGTTCTGCTGCTTGCTAGGGCTGGAATATAGCGCCCAGACTGACCCCTTTATTCTATTACTAGCTTCGGTTCTCCAATTTCCTCACTGCCTAAGCTTGGCTTTCCTGGAACTTGCTCTGTTGATTGACCTTGACTCTTTCTTCTGTAATGCTGGGATTATCAACATGTCTGGATCTATACTTAGCTGAATGGGATATGGACCCCAAATCCCTTAATCTGTTTTCTCCTAGAATATAGAATTCAGCTCCATTGCACTCCCTGGTGCTTCTTTAATATTCTACTCCCAGGACTAACTTTTGTCTTAGTTAAGATTTTACTGCTGTGAACAGACATCGTGACCAAGGCTGCTCTTATAAAGTCAACAATTAACTGAGGTTCAGTCTATTATCATCAAGGCAGGAACATGGCAGCATCCTGACAGGCAGGGTGTAGGAGGAACTGAGAGTTCTACTCTTAATCTGAAGGCTTCTAGCAGAGTAGTGGCTTCTAGGCATCTAGGATGAAGTTGTTAAAGCCCACACCCACAGTGACACACCTATGGCAACAAGGCCACACCTCCCAATAGTGCCACTCCTATAGCCAACCATATACAAACCATCTCAGTGAGTGAAAAAAAGTCATTAAATCCAAAAATCTTTCCAACCTTAGGTTTGTAGATTGCCAGAGTAAAGTTCCACCACTTCAGCCTTTTCAAAATGTCAGACTTCAGGAATGCCATAAAAATTATTTGGAATATCACATTTGTTTATTGTGTCATTGCTGAGCACTCCATATATATTTACAATATGTTTTTATCAAAACTACCTCCCACTCTCTCTCCAGTCCTATAATCACCACCCAACCTTACTTTTCCCTCCCCATCCCATGTTCTTATTTTTAAATCCACCATGGCCACACAGTATGGCCATAGTGTTTACTGGTACAGGGTCACATGTGGATCCTCTTCCCACCTGTGTTTCTACCAAAATCTCTTCCCTCTCATTTCTGGTAAGATACACAGGCTTATATAGGAATAGGAAGAACGAACATCTACAGTTACAATATCCTAGGCTTATTCCTCCTTGGTTTAATTGTGCTATAATAATGAGTGCTACTGGCTGGCTAGGTGTGGTGATTTGACCTGGTTTTACAAACAGCACATTGTGAAATAGGTCCCCAAATATTTTCCTGGCTTTATAACTCTTAATAGCATTATGCATATACTGTGACATATTAGTTCTTCAACTGTCATCAATATGAATGTAATGATGACAGACTCAACACTTCTCAGTCACACTTCTGCTGGCCTTTAAAATCTATTCCCAAAATTGTTTCATATGAAAATTACATAATCATCAATTCACTACTCAATCAACCTCATTTTCATAGTATACTGTAATATGTTTTTCTTTGTTCAGTATTCTTCCTTGCTGACACACATTATTCAAATATTTTATCCTATAGGTGATGTAGTAGGTAATAATGTGCTTTACAATTTACACTTGGAAGTGCATTTTGAATAATATATTCATCATTAATTTAAATATTGACTTATTAATAGCCTTTGATGTTATTACAATATATATGAATTTAAATGCAATAATCATTTATAATATAGAATTTCACTTGCCAACATTTTCATTTTCAATTACTAGTAAATAATATTTTGAGTGATTTCTGAAGCACAAATTCATCAGCCTAACATTAATCATTTATTTATTTCATATTATAATATAGACTTTTGATCTATATGAATACATCTTTTGTTGTGACATCATTAAAATATAATTGAAGATAAGTTAAAAAATCAATAAAAGTTTTGTTCAAATTTAAAAATGAAATACAAATATCACTGGTATATTCTGATTTCTTAGGCATGACTATTTTTCTGTATGTTTGTTTGATCTCACTGACTATTGAAATTATGGATTTTAAAGGAGAATTTACTGCTAATACTTTCCTAAGCAGCATAATTCCTAACTCCATATATTTCATATACTCTAATACTCAGCTTAAACCCAGTGGTAAGCACAGTTCTATCACTTCGTCAAAAAACTTCACTTTTCAACAGACAAAGACCCTCTAAGAAGAGTAGTTGTTTAAAATGCATAGGACAATGACTAGGGGATAGCCATCCCAGGTTGATAAGTCTAACATCTTTTGCATATAAAACTCAATAACGTTGTAAAAGAGGAGCAGGTAACATTATAGGCTTCAGAAGATGGTAAGATCTACTGAGTGTCTCTTAGAATTGACAGGGTTGTTCACATATGATTGTCTAAGCAATGCTTGAACCAAGCAATAGATATGTTGTTTAATAAAAGGGAAATTTCACATGTCCCTGTGGCACATAATGTACCACAGGCAGCTAAAGAATATTTCAAGTGAGAGTAAAACCATGCATAGAAATAAGCTCTTTAGTTATCCAGTGTCTAATGGTCAGCCTGCAATGAAGAGTGTGTGCACACATGTGTGTGTGTTTCTGTGTCTGTGTGTGTTTGTGTGCATGTGTGTGTGTATGTGTGTGTGTTTGTGTGTGTGTTTGTGTGTGTGTGTGTGTGTTTGTGTGTGTATGTGTATGCACTACCAAGTACACACAAATCAATATAATAGACAATGGATTGGCAAGGGAGCAAAGAGAGGAAACATGGGAAGAGGTTAACCAGAAGAGGGACATTAAATCATAATCATTCAATTTCTATATTTTTATTACTTAAAACACTTTTACATTTATTTTAATACCAACATCCATGGTATTTACTCACTGCTAAGTGGATATTAGCCAATAAGTACAGAATACCCCTAGAATAATACACAGACCGAAAGAACTTTAACAAGCAGAAAGGCCCAAGTGACGATGCTTCAATCCTACTTAGAAGGGAGAAGAAAATAATGATGTGAGACAGAGGGATCTGGGTGGGAGAGGGGAGGAAAGGGGGAAAAGGGAACATGATCAGGTATGGGGCAAGAACAGAAAGACAAGAGAAAAGCCAGAGGGTCAGGAGGATGAAAGAAAACATGCAGCCCTGGGGGGGGGGTGCTGGAATTCTATAGAAAGTTCCAGAGACCTGGGAGGTGAGAGACTCTCAGGAATCAATGGGGATGACCTTATCCAAAATGCCCCACAGTGAGGAGAAGAAACGTGAGGTGTCCACCTCCAGTACATAGACAGGGTCTCAAGTGGAAGGATGGGTTTACCAACCCATAGTCAAAAGTTTACCAAACCACAGTCAAAATTCTCACCCAGAATTGTTTCCGTCTAAAAGAACTGCAGGGACAAGAAATGGAGAAGACTGAAGAAATGGTGGTTCAGTGGCCAGCCAAACTTTTGATCCATCACCTGGGGAGTTCGGGGGAACAAGGCCTGACATGATTACTGATGCTCTGGTGTGCTAACAAACAGAACCCTAGCATGACTGTCCTCTGAGAGGACCTACTAGCAGCTGACTAAGGCAGGTGCAGATACTGACATCCAACCATTGGACTGAAGTCTGGGACCTTTATGGCTGAATTAGTAGAACGACTGAAGAAACCTAAGGTCAGGGGTCGAATCCATAGGAAGACCAGCAGTTTCAATTAACCTGGAATCCTGGTAGCTCTCAGAGACTGAGCCACCCACCAGTCAGTCTACATGGGCTGGTTTGAGGTCCTTGGCAGAGGACTACCTGGTCTGGCCTCAGTGGGAGAATATGTACCTAATCTTTGAGAGACTTGAGGCCTCAGGGACAGGGGATGCCTGGTAGAGAGAGAGCACCCACTTGGCAGTGAGGGGGAGGAGGAATGGGATGAAGAGCTTTGGGACGGAGGCAGCACCTGGAATGTAAATAAATAAAATAATTTTTAAAAAGACATATTTAGTTAAATGCAAAAATCAAAATCCAAAGCAAATATAGTAGATTTAAATATATTAAGAAAAATCGATTCTGGAGCTTAGAATGATTGATCAAGCCTTCTACTCAGCATTAACACCTGTTCCTTCTCTTCATAAGGGAAATGCAAATCAAAACAACCTTTTCACCACACCAGGAGTTATTCATCAAGCCATTAAAAGCAGTTAATTTGAAAATATTGGACATTGAACTGCAGGAGATGTTCTCAACAGCTATTTGTGGTAAAGTTCAACATGGAATTCTCTAAGTTGCCCAGCCATCAAAAACAATCTGGAACATTGTCAAATATCCTGAGTGAGCTCCCTATACAGAAAGACATACTAAACTTTAGAACAATATAGATGCCTAAAGCTGATGAGGAGAGACAGCCACAGTGAATACAGGCACTACTGAGCAAATGTAACTTACTTTTTTGAGCTAATAGTACAAGATGAATCTTAACATTTCTATGTGTTATTTTGATACATGCGTCATCAGCCTCCAAAGCAAACCTTAGGGCCGCCTGTGAACTATTAGAAATAGCCATTCGTTTAACTCCTTTGGACCAGAAGACAGGCTTCCTTTACACTTTAATTACACATTTGTTCTGTTCTAACATATTACGTGCTTTTGTCCTTTCTTCCTTTTTGATTCTCAGGGTTGTGTTTTGTTTTGAGGTCAAATTGCCTAACAGTGATGTTTTCTGGTTTAGTTACACTAGCAATGACACATCTTCCGTATTTAGTAGAACACGTTTGAATGAACTTGCTCTTACTCTAAGGCTTAGAAGCATATAATATTTCTATTTTGCCAAACGACCCCTTCTTTCTTGCCTGGTCCTCCAGAAGCTCACAAAGAAATTATCATCTAAATAATGTGAAGAAATAAACACGACAAAACAAATATCAGGTTATTTCTCTCCTCAATTACCTTTCCATGCATATTTAATATGTATGTGTATATATATGCATGAATATTCATAAAATGCAAACCACATATGAAATAAATACACTGCATTACTCAGTACTATGAATTTCATTTTCCAGCAATAATAAAATCCTGAAAATAAAATATATGTTCCTTTATAATAATTAATCAAGTTTCAAAACTGAAAGAAAAATATTCCTGAGCTTTCATTTACTCACTTAACACTTCGCTTAGAGAACTACAGGCACAGGGTAACTAACATTTCTTTTTAAAGCATCACATAATGTGGGTAAGCTTTTTGTACACTCAGCAAAGATGTATGCCTCTCCAGGAACCATGTTATGAGCTACATGAACCCTCATTGGCATTCTGGAGAATTTCCAACATCACTACTTACCTCAATGACATTTGAGGTGGTGGCACTTAACGAGGGACATGCCATACAGTACTTAACTCATGACATCTACTGGGGAGAAAATACTTTATTAGCAGATCTTGTTCTATGAATATAAATTGATTTTTCCCCATGGTTAGGAAAATTGGCTCTTTGTCTGTACTTAAAGGTAGAGTTAACTCAGACCATCTAGCAAACGAGAGTAAGTCCCCTTGAATAAATGACAGCTTAAATGGGAAAGGGTACTTAAGTATAGTGATCTCTGTCTCTAGGCATCATGTTTATTGATTGCCCTACATTTAGGTCAGGAGGAAAGGTCTTTCTTACCTTACAGATTGTAGAGACTCTAGGGTTTAATCACTTAGCTACCAAACATTAGGTAATTCTGTTTTGTTTGATAAATGAATTCTTTAAATGTCAAGGTTTTGGCACTTGTGCTTATAACATTGAATGTATATTCTTTTTCTATGTCTGTTGCTTTTGGAACATACTTTCTTAGATCAGGAAATGTACCAGTTTCTGATTATTCTCATAGTACATTATACTACTTAGCATAACAGATGTTTAAAACTTTTTGAAAATGGGTGTGGACCAGGTCTTATCAAGCACAATTTTAATCCCAGAACTCTGGAGGCAGATGCAGGCAGATGTCTAAAAATTCAAGGCCATCATCGTTTACATAGTAAACCCCAATATTACATAAATAGGGCATGTGACATACAAAAGGAGATAAAATAAAATAAAATAGGAAACAAAAGAAAACAAGAAGGAGATTGTTCACCCTTATCAAATGTGTTTCAATGAAGGAAAAAAAACTGGGACAAACATGAAACATGGAAACATAAAAATTACAAAGAGACAGAAGGGAGGAGAGAGAGAGAGAGAGAGGAGAGAGAGAGAGAGAGAGAGAGAGAGAGAGGGAGAGGGAGAGAGAGAGAGAGAGAGAGAGAGAGAGAGAGAGAGGAGAGAGATCACAATAACTAAGTCTATAATCAAGGATTTAAATACAAGAGGTCTTTTGAAAAGCCAGTTTTTCATGCAATTGGATGTTGATTTTAGTGCCTCACAATATTCTGGATTCATGGGATTGGAAAGAGAATATTTGATGAAGAATATAAGCTTCTTGAAGAAAATTTCTTCTGTGAAGCAATCTGGAACCCAGTCATATAGCCATAATACCGTGGCTTCCACTCCACTGTTCATATTATAGTCCTTTAAACATCATAGTCCGTGCTTTGCATGGATAAGTTATAGCATTTTTTGAAAGCCATGAATAGAATAGTGGGCAAATCTACAAATGATGTTCTATGAAGCTCATGAGTGATAGCATGTGAGGCATAAGCGCTAACACTGAGGAAAGCAGTGCAGGAAGAGTGCAGGAAGGTGAAGGGATTGAAGGAAGCATAATTCATTCTGCAGCATACATGCTGTTAAGAGCGTAACTGCTGTCAAATACCCAAGCCTATGTTATCACACTCAAACAACACCCACTGGGCATAGTGACACACAGAGAAAGGCATACAGAGTCCACTGAAGTAGGCAAGTAGGCCTATAGAAGGAAAGGCTTAGGATAGGAGTGGAACAGAAGCCTAAGGTCTGTTACCTCAAGGCCACATTCATTCACTCGCAACACCAAAGTGTTATTCTGATTGAAATAATTACATCATATATTATATCACTATTTAATTTTGTGTGTCCTGGCTCTCCAGCATCATATATTCTGTGCTAACATAATTCCGTGGTGTTAAGAGTTATCCACAATTTCCATATCAGCAGAATATTATCTAAGAATAAACTCTGGTTCTCTAAAGCAATTATATAGAGAAAAGGTCTTTAAAATCTTGGTCAGCTAACCAGGTAGTATAATAATAAATTGTAATATTGGTGAATGTTCTGAAAAATGAAGATTCAAAATAATTTAAATCTTGCTTCTTAAATTGTGAAGGGTCCTTCATAGATATATGATATTAAAATGATGATTCATATCCAACTTGAATCACTAAGCATAAATTTCATGGGTTTGGGTTCTATTTAGAACTATAACTAGTCTCCAAAGAGTGTTAAACTGGAAATATCATGGCAATAAGAAAATAATGCTGAATATATTTTAAAATATTAATGATCACATTAATTATGTGACTCATATAATAAATATATTGATTTAAATATTAAAATTAAATTAAACTGAAACATAATACATTAAAATAGATTTAAAAATTGTAATCATCAAATTAATTAATTAATTAATTAGACCATGTATCATTATGTAATTAACACCGGCCAGGAGCTCAAAGTGTGCTCTATGCCGGGTCTGGACTGAGAGACTCCAGATGTAGAAATCTTAAGAATAAGCTACCGCTCTTGACTGGTCTGGTCTTCTTTTTCTTATGAATGTTAACATTTTTAAACAAAGGGTATCATAGTGGCAATTTGTATATTTGTACAATGTTTTAATGTCATCCATGATTTCTTTTCTAAATCTGTAACATGACGTAAGTATAAGTGTTGGGAATAATTATGAAGAATTCCACTCTTAATAAAATGGCCACAAGGGTAAGACTTCTAAATTCAGTAACTATATAACCACAAAATATTTGTAGGAATTGAAGTATTGGTCCTGTTAAAAATTAAAATATTGAGAAGAAATAATATTTTAGATATTAATTATATCTCTCATCAATATAATAATTATATAACTTTTTAGTAGTAAGTAAAATATTATGAAAAGTTAATTTTATGACCTTGTTCTGATTAATAATCCTTTGTCATTTTAGGATTAAATATTTAATAAAAACAGATATAGATTCTGTATCATTTTCCTTATTTCCAAAGATATTTTTATGCTTGCATTTTAAATAATGCTCACTTAATTATTTTCTTTGAAAAATGAGAGGTATAAATGATAGATCTATATGGACAAAAAAAGCACAATTAGTTCATTATGCACTAATAAATGCTTTGGAACATACAGGAGATATTTAATTTAGAAATACTCATTAACATGTAGTAGAAAAATCCAAAATAGAGATGTTGAAGTGATGGTAACATTTATTATGAGAAATAATGAGAATTTTAAGCTTTTGTGCTTTTTAGATTATTTGTTAAGCATTTGTCACACATGGTCATTAAAAGAACCTTTCTCTACTTTTTTAAATACTAGCTAGTACTCTGTGTACTGATTTAAATATCAGGTTTTACACACACACACACACACACACACACACACACACACACTCACATGCACATGCACACAGTAGATGCAAGATCAAACATAATAATTTCTTCAAGGATGATAAGATTTGTGTAGCCATTTTAAGAGCTCCCAGAACCTTTTGTGTTAGCATTTTTACAATCTTCCAGGACCTTCTAGAGAAGACATCCCACCTCTCAACACACTTCCACATTTTCATCATCATCATCATCATCATCATCATCATCATCATCATCATCATCATCTTACCAAAATTGTGAATGAGTTCATTCGTAAAGTGCTTATGATAGGCTACCAATATAGTGATACACTCAAGTAATTAAAATTGTACATAATGCAGATATTGTGAAAAATTAGTGGTAATTAAACAAAATGATACAGCTGTTATCTAATAAAATATATATGAAGATAATTTCTGTTTAACGTGTAAGGAAACTGCAGTATGGGGGCGTACGTTTCATTTCTCTAGATAGTGTCTTGCTGAGCCAAAGCCTTGGATTGAAATACTAAAATTATAAAATGGAAAATCACTTAAATGTGCTTCTGTAATAATCAAAGCAATTTGCTTTGCCAAATGAAAACTAAAAATAAGCCTCCTGTGATCGTGACTCTGTCCTCTTTTGAAATGTAGGCTGGAAAGAAATTCCATAATTCATTAAGGATCTGCACAGATGAAAAATGCATACAACACACAAGCATGCACTCATGTGCACACACATTCATGAATATTTAATTTCCCAATAGCTAGCTGACTATTTGGTTTGTCTATTTAAATTCAGCATCTGGGCCATGAAATAAAAAGGGATTATAAGTGACTGAAGTGCTTGTGGCTTAATATAAGATGTGTTAGGTGGAATGGAGCATATGCTTGTCCCTACAATTTATTCTTTCTCAATTAAAGAACCTGGAAATTTAAGGGAAAAAAAAACTCGCTCATTAGACATTCTGATGCGCTGACTCTATTAAGAAAATTAGAAATTTGTTTTTATTTCATGCATATCCCACTGCAGTGGCCTTAATTAGGGACTTGGGGCACTGTGTGTGAGACATTGTACTCCTTTAAGGTTTTCGTTATTCATTTGGAAATGAAGTTCGGTCGCTTGCAAAAAGAAGTCCCAGTGAAATCTTGCATAGGCAGAACCACTTCACCTTTATCTTTGTCAGTTTACTGATTACTCCCTTTCCCTTTCTGTATGGGTTTTCTTCTGCATTAATATTAATCTCATCAGAATCTCATAGGTACATGTTATCTACATCAACCTGAAATATCTCAGTACTATTCTTGAGGTGGTGGTTCATGAGTACTTAACTTTGTGAATTCATCCCTAACACATATCCATCATTTCCTCTTTGGTTATAATATTCACTTTGATCCTTGTATTGCATTTTGTGGGTACTCTGCATCCAACATCTATCTAGCAAATCTTTAGTTCTAGGACTGCAGTATTGGGTAGTACTGTGCACCTGCAAGGGTTAAGATCTACCAGAAAATCCTCAGTTCTGTAAGTGTCCTTCTAATGATCCCTGGTGGATCTTGACCAGGTCATCCTTTTCTTCTCTGACTAAGTGTCTAAATGTTTTGCTTCAAACAATTACATCTGCATTGGGTTGGTACATAACTAAACATATCGCCTCTGGGCCTTTTGGCTAAGATCAAGTGTACATAACTAAACACAATGCCAGAACCTCCCCCCAAATTAATATGTGTAACTGCTTATCTAACATTAAATAATTGGACCCCTAAACCAATTCTCCAGTCATGATGGCTTCTCAGATATGTAGTGTGGGCCAGTAACACCAGTGTTGTGAGATACCTTTTGAATAGATAGTATAAAACCCAAAGTATATTATTCCACAACCCTTCCCCCTATATTCTCCCTCTTCCATTCTTTCTACAGTGTATCCAAGTGCTTTCAAAATATAGGCTAACACTGTTCAGCCTAAAGGAGCTGCAGTGACTATGTAGCACAATGATAATATTAATCTTCATTTAAAGAGTCCTTTTATCATTCCTATGTTTTTGTCTTTGAAAACGTAGGACTCGGTTAATATCCTGTTCCCCTAGGATTTGCACAAATGTCCTTTCAAGTGCTTTGATCACTTAATAATGAAACTCTAAGGTTCCCTTAGGAAGTCTCACATTCAGACATCATACTCAATTTTATATTCAGAGGAACATAACCTAAGAACTGTATAAAAATTATATTCCATGCCTCCCTAAGTTTCTATATATATACCCTACTTATTGTGCCCACATTGGATTCATGGAAAGATTGCATTTTACTCAGATTATAGACAATTATTGATGAACATAGTCAGGATACAATAAAGGAAACTAAACTGGCCAGTGTTGATGTTTTTACCTGTGCATTTAAATTGGTTGTGTACATTAATTTTACGAAGACCTTACAACAGATGTTTAAGTCGTGCCTTACCTGGAAAACATAAGATGAAGAAATTGCACAGCTGAGGACAAATGTTGACCTCTGAGAATCATTTTGATGGCAAATGAGTAAAAGTCGGTGTAAAAGCATGTGTTTATTTTAATTTCTGACTGAATACTCAATTAGCATAGTTGATTCATCATACATGCCAAAATTCTTAGACAAGAGGTTCTTCTTTTCAATTCGTATTAATGTCAAGGACATTTCATTCATAATGAAAATGGCAAATATTTAATTTTGTGTTTTGAAATTTGTGTATAACTTTTAAAGAACTACCATTCAAAAAAATACTGTGGAGAGATTGCTTTAACAGATGATGACTTCCGGTCCCAAGTAATGGAAGTCCAGAAGTCAGAATGCTCTGTATCAGTAGATTTGCATCTTTCAAGGCCTGTGGAAGATCAGAGCAAGCAATCTTTCCCTAGTACATGGCATATATAGCTATGTATTTGCTGAAACCAAATTTTGAGATAATAAGGATTAGGACTCCAACATATATGTTTTGATTGTGTAATATAACTCTATCTTTATGTTTATCAAATAGTTTAATGTTTATATTAGGTACATTTGTGTTTGTCACAAAATATAACATCTGTCACATTTGCTACAGCTATAGTCAGTCACATGTACATGAGTTTGTTGGAGCACATAATTCATGCACATAATTGATTAGTCCAAGACTTGTCAAGAAAGTATAGTTTGTGAAGGAAAAAGCTAAGTCACCTGCTGAAATGAGAGCTATTCAGAAGTTCAAATATTACTAAAATGAACACCACATTAGGAAATGACAGGCTGATCTATTTCCATGGAAAGTTTCCAATTTCAGAAATTATCCTACATTAAAAAATAATGCTATTAAATCTAAAACCCATTAGATTTATTACTCTTGGAGAATTTTTAAGGTTTTACTACAATGAGCCTGGCACCTATACAGAAAAGAATTATTAGAAATATAAAACAGCATTATATCTAATCTGTTCAATTCATCTGCATCGTAAGGTATATGATTTTTAATAATATTATTCAAAAAGTATTTCAGGGAAATACAGTTTAGAATTAATTCACAATTCTTTGACTCACAAATCAAAGAATGGTATAATTTTATTTCTTATAGGTACAAAGAAATGAATGTCTATTTCAGATAGGGGATTGAGAAGTCTTATTTGTGATCACTATGGAATAATATAATTTTAATTGAAGCCATAATATGTGTGAGAGAAAAATATGACTTCAAATAATTCTCTTGTATGAACACAAAAATCTGTATTTACAAAAAATATACAATTTTTGTTTTCCTTTATAGTTCATAATACTCAAATTAAAATACTACCACTTAAAACATATACAGCCTAAAACATTGGTGCCATTTATGAAAATAATAGTCAACACTATACATACTTTAACTACACACACAAGTTTTAAATAAACTCAATTCATTTATATATAATCATTTAAGTTTAACTTGCTGTATGCTTAACTTACTAACTATAGTCTACTCCTGTGATATTCAAAAATAGTTAACTTCAGTCACCCCAACATTCATATTGTTTAATCAGAACAATATTAGGTAGTACAAAAAGTCACAACCTGGGTAAAAGGTTGTGAAAGTAATCTGTAATGCTATTAGTAAGATGTGGTAATATGTCAAAGTTTTCTCTTCCTCCTTCTCCCCCTCCCCCTCCTCCTCTTCCTCCTTCTTTCCTCCTCTTCTACTTCCTTCTCTTCTTCCTCCTCTTCCGTCTCCTCCTTAGGCTTAGTTAAATTCAGAAATACAGTCATTACTTGTTGTTGTAAAAATATAAAAGTAATAATAGTAGTGTTGTATTTTACCCCGCTAGGTCCACTACCGCGGCGCCCCAAGATATCTGCTAGCTATCTTGGCAGAAATACATCCCAACTCCTTGGTGGCACACTTTCCTATACTCAAACCATCACTGAAAAGAACACACAACACAATAATCTTTGACCCAATTGATAAGATATAATTGCCCACTTAAACATACAAATCCCGGTACCATCCATCCCTTAGGAACATTAATAACAACCTGTAAATACACAGAGTAGAATCTTAACATCACCTGCCATGGCTTCTCACCCTCTCCTCTCTCCTGTCTCTTCCTCTCTCTCCTAGTTCCTCCTCTTCCTTCAAACTTCTCTCCCGCCCACCTTCCTTCTCCTCCAATGGCAGGCCTCCTTCTATCCTGTACCTGTCCCTCACCTGTACTTTACAAATTCAATGGGGAAGTGGTTCTGGTGAAGTCACCTGAGTTCTGAGTAGTGACAGGGCAGCTGTCCTTGAGGCCGTGGAATTAGCATCAAAATACAGATAACTTCAGGGCAAACCACAACAATTACTAATCTTTACCAGTGGGGTCTGGGGCTTTTACAAATGAGTGTAGAAAATCTGTGGCCAGCTCCCTAAGTACACAGCATTTCACTTTGCAAAACTAATTAAAGGTAAAAGATCTATAAGTATTGTGGCTGATACAGCTGAAAGAAACCCCTGCCATTCTATGAGGAAGATACAAGATGTGTCAATGTGGATATGGTGGCAATGTTTTTTACTTGTTTGTTTGTTTATTTCGTGTGTGTGTGTGTGTGTGTGTGTGTGTGTGTGTGTGTGTGTGTGTGTGTGTGTACTTGACCCAATGTACTGTCATGTAAGAAAAGGAAACCTTAACTCAGAAAGTGCTGTTATATTGGCCCATAGGCAAGTCTGTAATGGCACTTTTTTCATTGATTATCAATGCGGGTGGTTCAGTCTACTGAGGATAGTGATATACCTGTACAAGTGGTCCTGAACTACAAAACAGAAGGAGAAGCAACATCAGCAACAGCAGCAACAACAACCACAGGCTGAGCAAACCTTAGGGAGCATTGGGAGCACTCAACTAAGCAGTAAGCAGTATTTCTCCATGACTCTTCTACAGCTTTTGCATTAAGTTTTCTCTTTGGATTTCCTGTCCTATTTTCCTTTGATGATGTACCATGACCAGAACCTGTAAGCCAAATATATGTTGTCCTTCTCAAATTGCTTTTTGTCATAGTATATTATCACAACAATTGAAATCAAACTAAGACAGTAAAGAAGTCCACAAAATTTTCTATTTTCTTAATTTTGTAATTATTTTTATTGACTATTTTATGCATTTACGTTTCAAATGTTATCATCTTTCCTGGTTTCTACTTTGGAAGCCCCCTCTCCCATTTCCCTCCCCCTGCTTCTATGAGAGTGCTCCCACTCCCACCCACCCACTCCCACCTCACCATCCTGGCATTTCCCTACACTGGGTCAAATGAGCCTTCACAGGACCAAGGGCTTCTCTTCCTATTGATGCCAGACAATGCCATCATTTGCTACATATGCAGTTGGAGCCAAGGATCCCTTCGTGAATACTCTTTGGTTGGTTTAGTTCATGGGAGCTCTGGGGTATCGGGCTGATTGATATTTTTGTTCTTCCTGTGGGGTTGCAAACCCACTCTGCTATTTTCATTCTTTATCTACACTCCACTGTAGGTCCCTGTGCTCAGTCCAATGTTTGGCTGTGACCCTCCACCTCTGTATTTGTCAGGCTCTGATAGAACCTCTCAGAAGACAACTCTAACAGGCTCCTGTCAGCAAACCACTCTTGGTATCTGCAATAGTGTCTGAGTTTGGTGTCTGTATATGGGATGGCTCCCCAGGTGAAAAAAATCTCTGGATAGCATTTCTCTCACTTTCTGCTCCATATTTTGTCCCCATATTTCCTTGTGCTAGAAGTCCTTTTAGGTTAAGAATTTGGAGAACAGTGTGTGGTCCCGTCCCCCAACCAGTGACCTTGCCTAACCTCTGGTCTGGTCTCCATAGGTTCTCCCTCCCCGTAGTTGGGGATTTCAGCTAATCACATCCCTGTTGGGTCCTGGGAGCCTCTTGCTTTCCTGGCATCTGGAACTTGCTAGTGGCTACCCCCAGTTCTCCATCGCCCATTACTACACACATTTGTACAAATTCCAGACTTTCTATATTTCATCCCAGTCTATGCCCATACCTGATCCTACTTCCCTTTCCCCCTCTCCTGCTCCTCTCTTCCTCCAAAGTTCCTTCTACATTCTTCCTAACCTGAGCATTCTAAGAAGGATTGAAGAATCCACATTTTGATCTTTCTTCTTGAGCTTCATTTGTTCTGTGGATTATATCATGGGTATTCTGACATTTTTGGTCTAATAGCCACTAATCAGTGAGTGCATATCATGTGTGTTCTTGTTTGATTGGGTTACCTCACTCAGTATGATATTTTCCAGTTCCATACATTTGTTTAGGAATTTCATGAAGTCATTGTTTTTAATAGCTGAATAGTAATTCATTGTGTAAATGTACATTCTCTATGTCAATTCACTGTAGAAGGACATCTGGGTTCTTTACACATTCTGCTATTATAAATAAGGCAGCTATGAATATTGTGAAGCAGGTGTCTTTATGATATGTTAGAGCATCTTTTGATATATGACCAGGTATGGTATAGCTGGGTCCTCAGGTAGTGCAATGTCCAATTTTCTTAGAAACTTCTAGACTGATTTCCAGAGTGATTTTAAAAAGCTTACAGTTTGGCCATCGTGCTGAAAGCAATCTACAGATTCAATGCAATCCCCATCAAATTAATTCTTCATAGAGTTAGAAAGAGCAATTTGCAAATCCATTTGGAATAACAAAAACCCAGGGTAGCAAAAATTATCCTCAACAATAAAAGAACTTCTGGGGGAATCATCATCCCTGATGTCAAGCTGTATTACAGAACAATCATGATTAAAAACTGTATGGTATTGGTACAGAGACAGGCAGGTAGATCAGTGGTATAGAATAAAATACCCAGAAATTAACCCACACAGCTACGGTCACTTGATCTTTGTCAAAGGAGCTAAACCCATACAGTGGGGAAAAGACAGCATTTTCAACAAATGGTGCTAGTTCAAATAGAGGTCACCATGTAGAAGAATGCATATTGATCCACTCTTATCTCCTTGTACAAGCTTAAGTCCAAGTGGATCAAGGACGTCCACTTAAAACCAGATACACTGAAACTAATAGAAGAAAAAGTGGGCAAGAGTCTCAAACAAATGGGCACTGGGAAAAATTTCTTGAACAAAACACCATTTATTCTCTAAAATCAACAATAGACAAATGGGACCTCATAAAATTGCAAAGCTTCTGTAAGGCAAAAGACACTGGCAATAGGACAAAATGGCAACCGACATATTGGGAAAAGATCTTTACCAATCCTACATCTGAGAGAGGGCTAATATCAAATATATACAAAGAATTCAAGAAGTTAGACTCCAGAGAACCAAGTAATCCTATTAAAAATGGGATACAGAGCTAAAGAAAAAACTCTCAACTAAGGAATATCAAATAGCCGAGAAGCACCTAAAGAAATGTTCAACATCCTTAGTCATCAGGGAAATACAAATCAAAATGACCCTGAGATTCCACCTCACACCAGTCAGAAGGGCTAAGATCAAAATCTCAGGTGACAGCAGATGCTAGCAAGAATGTGGAGAAAGCAATTTTCCTATTTTCAAGCCCCAGGAATCTCTTCTCTTTATGTGAACTACTAATGAGAATGTTGAGAATCAGTGTGGAAGCTAAATATGTTAGATACATGTTTAAGGAAAGAGGTCTGCATTATATAAAGTACAAGCTTGATTGAAGAGAGAACCAGAGGGTCCCTGGGGGAAAAACAATTACCTTTTTCCCAGGAGAAACAAAGCAAAATGTGTTAAGAAGCTTGCAGTGCTGTGCTTGTAACAGAGCTATGCACAACTAACATAGGCAAGGTCATAGGGCATATGATTACTACAGCTGGAAAACAGATTTCTGTAGTCTAACCATACACTGTTAGATTGGGGATACTCAGATTTACCATGACCATACCAGCCTCATAATAGTATATCTGGTTGTAGGTAACTTTCAGAACAGCCCTTGAATTCATGTAGCTAGGTGAAGACAACTTTCCAGTCATCATTTGGTCAGACATGATACGGATGGGAGAAAATAGAGCAAGGGACATATAGTAGGGTTTGAAGGGAGGAAAGGAGAGAGAGTAACGCTCTCATAGTAAAAAAGAAAAATACTGCAATTTATCTTTACTTCAAAATGATAAGGAATGAAAATTATCTCAATTATGAAATCAAAATGTGAAGATTAACTGTCTTAGTCTTCATTAAACAAGAAGATTCATGAAAACAAGATTTAACTGTTAGGTTGAAGCCTATGTCCTTGGCATAGACACATATACAGACTGACGTTGGGAGAAGTTAAAGTTATGTTAAGGAAATTGAGTCAGACTTGTTGGTTAGACGATTCCAAGAAATTGTAAAAGATATATAGTCTATTGGAGAAATCTCATATGCCCCAACCCCTGCATAGACACATATACAGACTGAAGTTGGGAGAAGTTAAAGTTATGTTAAGGAAATTGAGTCAGACTTGTTGGTTAGACGATTCCAAGAAATTGTAAAAGATATATAGTCTATTGGGGAAATCTCATATGCCCCAACCCCTGGATAAAGAGCTACAGAAAATTAATGACTACCGAGAGAGAAGGATCATTAGTCTTACAGCTCCCTAATTGCTTATATAAAGACAAGGGTTCAGACTAAACACATATAAAAACCACTAAATGGACTCAGCAGATGTAAATTTGAGAGGGTATTGGGAAGGCACATGGGGGGAGCTTCAGTGACAAAAGGTGAGGAAATGATATGAATAAAGTGCCAATATATGAAAATCTCAATAATAATAATGGCCATGAAGCCTACTTTGGAGTTCTGTGAGTTTCAGTCATATCTACATTGGACCATTTTGAGTAGGGATCCGCACATCGAGGCTTTGAGGTAAAAGTTTATATCTGTGTTAGGACTGAGAGATATTATGTGTTTGTACTTTAAATTAAGTAAAAATTGTTACATTTAATTTTTACCAATCATTGTACAATAATTAGGTTAAGGAGACAGTAGTCAAGTGGCCAAAGGATCTGATTTCCCTGTTCTTTATACAAATATAAAATTATGCATTTATTGTGATTTTTATTTCAGATGGTAGCCATTTTGAATTTGATCATATGAAATCTACCTTTCTATGATAAATGAGGGACTGAATGATTTTTCAGTGTGTTTACTGGGAATTTATTTTCCTTTGAGAACTTTGATTGCACAGTTCATTTTTTTCCTTGAGTTGTTTCGTTGTTGTTGTTTGTTTGTTTGTTTTTTAAGTGTAAGTTTTTCTTCCTCCTTTCCTTCCTTCTCACTTTTGTTCAGGAGTTCCTTTCTTGAGTTCTTTTTCTATTCTACATACTCATCCTCTGTCAGACCTATAGCTGACAAAGGTTTTTCTTTCCTTCTGTTAGCTGCCTCTTTGCTTTGTTAATAATATCATTGGCTATACAGTAGCTTTTTCTTTCCATGAGTTTCCAATTGTCAGTTCTTGTCCTAGTGTCTGTGCTGTCCAGACACAGAACAGTAACTTCTTCATTTCTACATTTGACTCTTTTAGCTAAGTAAATCATTTGTTAACTATTGAAATAATATATCAGTCTCTATCCTGGAGAATAAAGCATTATATCATAATTTATAAATTGAAGCAAAAATATTGAAAGCAAGAAAAATATGTTCACTTTTTTTATTATTTTGTAATTACATTTTCTCGACATGAACCCAAACATCATATTGACTTGGTCAAAATTTTGATATGTAATTACAATAACAGTGGGTTTAAAGTGACATCCAATTTTCACTGGTGTTCGAAGAGAATGAAGAGAAAACAAGAGATCAATAAATACTCAGATTTTTAGATTTCATGGTAATTCTACCTCGATTGCCATATGAATAGAAATTGAGTCTGATACATCTCTTCATCCTTCTCCAATCTTCCAACTCCCATTTATTCAGCGTCACCTCCCTCTGTTACACACACAGAGACCATAGAAGCTTTGTAATTATGAAAGCACATAAGGCATAAACAAATGCCACTTATTAAGAATGCTTTCTACCTAAAATCCCAACAGGTCTGATTATTGTGTACTCGCTTACCATTTTTAACATCTCGATTGAGTTTCGTATCATTCTTATTTCAAAATGTAAGTGTGGCTCAGTAGCCTTTCTTATAACTTAATGTTTATGGTTGTCTCAATTATTACAAGTAAACTAAAGGAAAGAAGCCATTTTAAAATGTTATTCCTTCCTACATTATTTTCTCACAGATCTTATTTACTGCTAGTTACTATGGAATTGAAACACTAATACTTTGGGGAAGTTCATGTGGGATGTGTTTCAATATTATTTGAACCACATTCTATATCCTAAAGGCATTTTGATTTTTAACCATCTATTTAGAATCAGGAGAACCTTTGTATTTCAGTGGCTGTGTAAGTTTTGTTAAGTTGGTTTGGTAAATAGAACTTCCTCCTTTTTTATTTCAAACCCCAGACAAGAATAGACTTTTTCATAAAATTCTATTAAAGCCTACATTCCCTTTACAGACCATGTGTGAAATGTAAGATAGTCTCAGAAAATTTAAATTACATAGCTCTTTTTTATGAAAATAATATTCATTTGGAAAGTTTTAATTTAAGATAATAAATGTGAATACCCTTGAGAGGGAATAGAGAGGCAAAGTGTAGGACAGAGGCAGAAGGAACACCCATTCAGAGCCTGCCCCACATGTGGCCCATACATATACAGCCACCCAATTAGATAAGATGGATGAAGCAAAGAAGTGCAGGCTGACAGGAACCCGATGTAGATCTCTCCTGGGAGACACAGCCAGAATACAGCAAATACATAGGCAAATGCCATCATTAAACCACTGAAATGAGAACGAGACCCCCGTTGAAGGAATCAGAGAAAGGACTGAAAGAGCTTGAAGGGGCTCGAGACCCCATATGAACAACAATGCCAAGCAACCAGAGCTTCCAGGGACTAAGCCACTACCTAAAGACTATACATGGACTGACCCTGGACTCTGACCTCATAGGTAGCATTGAATAGCCTAGTAAGAGCACCAGTGGAAGGGGAAGCCCTGGGTCCTGCTAAGACTGAACACCCAGTGAACGTGATTTTTGGGGGGAGGGCGGTAATGGGGGGAGGATGGGGAAGGGAACACCCATATAGAAGGGGAGGAGGAGGGGTTAGGGGATGTTGGCCAGGAAACCGGGAAAGGAAAAAACAATTGAATTGTAAATAAGAAATATGCAAGTTAATAAAGATGGAGAAAAAAAGAAAAAGAAAAAAAAGATAATAAATGTGATTCCATTTTGATTGCCCATTTCAGTATGAAATATCTGGTAAGTACACCTTAGTTTTTGAGAGTAAGTGGTAGACATGGGAGACGTCAGCAAGGATTCCAGAGTAAAGTGGGTGTGCTACAACGTACCTGTACTCAAGGTACTAAGGCACGGTGAACAAAGTGTTCAGACCAGACTGTGCTGTGTAGGGAGACATATTCTCAAAAATCAATGTGCAAAAAGGTAATTATATTTATAGGTATAAAGTTATTTATTTATGAGCATAAAATTTTTATTGATACTTTGGAAATTTTACATAATGCACCTTGATCTCATTTACCTTCCGGTTCTCCCTGATCTATCCCCAACCCCTGTGACGTCCTCCAAAACTAAAGAAGTAGAACAGAAAATAAAAAAGCATAAACCACATCTGATTTGTATCGCCTATATACTCATTGGAGCACAGTTAACTTGGAGCACTGGGTAGCCCCTTTTAGAAAACCAAGTCCTTTCCAACCACCATTGTCACCGGAAGCCATCAACCATGAAGGGCTACACCTCATCATCCCTATCCCAATTTTTAAGAATTATTTCCAGTGGCTTCCTGTCTAGATTCTTTTTATATTATATCTGGGAGGAGGGAACAGAATAATTAGTTTTTACTTTTCTTGGATAAGGGTCTTTTCTTTTTCTTTTCTTTTTGAACAATATGTTAAAGTACTTGGGGAAGCCTTTAGCATCCATTTTGATATTTTCATCCTTAACAACTTTGCGCTGTGTAAAAAAGACAGAATCTTTTACTCAAACAACAAACTCGATAGTAATGGGATTCAATCATTAGTAAACATTTCTTTGTGCTTTCTTTTTCCCCAGGGAAGAAATGAAAACTGCATTCAGATTACCCGATTTAAATCAAATTAGACAATAATAATAGTTTTAAATGTTTAAATTGTTGCAGAATTAAAGAAAATAGTGAAAGAAAAATAATAATCAGGCTGTTCATGGAATAAACGATTCAAATTGAGCCACGTATTACTTGAAATTGTATATTTTCTGTCAACAAAGTGGAAGTAACTTCCTATAACAAAGACATCCAAAACAATGCTGCTTGTTTTGCATCAGAGGCTGTAGTTTCAGAGTCCTGTTAAAGAGACTCATTGTACTCTACGTAAAAGACCATGTACACTTATGATTCATTATGTGCAGATATGTATAATTCATTCATAGGAAAATATTTTAATTTATAAATAAATATTTAAGTTCCATTTCTAGAACTAGGTTATTACTATAAATATTTAATTATATGTGTCATTACTTTGAAACTAATTCTTCGCAAAATTATTTTCTGAACTTTGAAGTTATCATAAATTGTTATAATTATTTCAACTCACAGATTGGACAAAAATTAGGTTAAGTCAAGTGTACTGAAATAGCCAAAACCTCTTATCTGTGTTTTCTTCACGCAAGTAAGACACGTGAAAAATTGCCTGATGGGCATAGGTCATTTAGGGACAAATTATAGTTACATTCAAACATCAACAAGTACGTTATACAAATAAAGATAGCAATTACTTTCTGAAGATATGGTGATGTTTTCTTTGTATATTCCCCTATTTGTAAACAAAATCAAATTTTTCATTTACAAAAACTCACTTGCGTCACATATATCATAATTATATTTTTAATGTTTCTGAGTCATACATGACCTTAACACATGAGTCTGTAAAAGTAAACATGTTACTGTAGTAGAATAAATATATGGCAGGATACTTCAAGATCCCAGGCCAGTGACTGATGGACAACACACTTCTTTACTCCTTGACCCACACTACTGCAGCCAAGTCCAGTTTCTGGTATAATCAACAACCTGCCTTTTATCTTTCTTTTATATAGAACCTAAAACCATACTCCAAATGGTTCTTGAAATTAACTAAAATCGGGGTTGGGGATTTAGCTCAGTGGTAGAGCGCTTGCCTAGGAAGCACAAGGCCCTGGGTTCAGTCTCCAGCTCCGGAAAAAAAAAAAAAGGAAATTAACTAAAATCAATCTCATATTGAGCTCTGAGGAATGGGAAAAGGTTTTCATATTTTGCATTTAATGCATTATTAAATATCTGATAATCTATAGTACAGTATGAGCATAAACTTACAATAAGTAACACAGGTATCATGTGACTCCTTGATCCTGTTATGCATTTTATTGCTGGGCTCTGGAACTTATCTCACAATGTTTATTGATTAGGTATTTTCATGTTTTGAATGAAAAACAATGGCTTGTACAACGATATGTATGGAATTGGTAGTCTAGTGTAAAACCCCGCTTCTCCAGATAATCTCTCTATTGAATATAATAGTCGAGATTTAACTGTAAAGAAACTTACTTTATTGAGTGGGGTTTAGGAGCTCACATTCATGCTCTCTCTACTTCTCATTTTGTCATCTTCAATTACAAGTCCTAACTAAAATACTCAATCGTACCATATTAGCACACGTATTCAAAAAGTAAATAAATGTTTTCCCTAAACTCAGCATTCTTTTATGACTCAAAAGTATAACCACAACTGTTCCATCTACTGAACCTGATAGTTTCATAAATAAAGTGTGTTCAGTGTTCAACAGAAAAAAATTACAGGTCACATTCACTGTTTCATCTCATTCAGGGGACGATAACACTGCATGTATCACACAACAGAAAACTCTGTGCCTTAAAACTTTTAGAAATGAGCCAGTGTCTTGTATGTATGGTAATCTCACTCCTCGTAAAAGTTTAAACACTGATCTTGATTAATATTTTATATTTTCTGGCTTAAGAAGGCAGAGAAATAAATAAATTCTTGCAAATTTTCATAGCTAGAAGTTCATCAGGACTGACTTTAAGCTTATGGAGACCATTGATAGTAGTATAGGTTTGAAAATAGCATTTTTAAAATTACAGTGAGAAGTACTGTAAACAAATGCTCCAAATTCTCTCTGAAAATACAGCGCATAAAAAATAACTCTTAAAGAAACCATTTACTCCATAGAAAGCTTCCTGAAACTCTCACATTGTTTGGTTGGATCGAAAACAAAATGTATTACCAGCCTTAAAAATGAATGGATTTGATTGCCCAGGCCTATGGATGGTTCTAAAGATTAAGTGGTCTTTGTTTTAGTACAACACATGCCAATTACACACAAAAATACCATGTTGCTACTGGTTTGCATATGCTAACAGTGATGATTTAAAATGACATATTAATCATGTTTTCCTTCTGTGTCTTTTTTTTTTTCTAACAGTTTTTCCTCCATAGTACCAGGTGAGAAACAGAAATTCTGTCTATTAAGGAATATTTGTAAATCTCAGAGAAATCAGAAGGATCACATGTATAGAACACACATTTAGTGGAAAGTGAGAAAATGGGGGTGGGGAACATGTATTATATGATAAAATGCAATGCTCTGACTACTTCTCAGCGTCGGTGTGGGAGCAGCAACAATCATGGTGTCGAGATACTGTTATCTGAGTTCCACAAGAAGCAGAGCCTGAGGCAGAGATACAATGTGCTTAAAATTATTTGGATTGGGACATTTTCAGGGAGGATAAATGAGGAAGTAAAGGGATTTGAAAAGTAACAGTAACAAATGTGAAGAAATACAAAGTGAGAGACCATTAAACTCTTGATAGCTGAACAAGAAAAACTCAGTGAGTGGCTATGACCTCTGAGAAATTTCCCAAATACTGTTAAAACCATCCCGCCTCTGCAAAGGAGACTGAACAATTAATCGGCCATAGCTCTACTGCCTTCTGTCTTGTTATTTATAGGAGACATAGCTCACAAAGACATACATTAAATATTCTATTCCTTTTAAGCAGTCATTAAAAAATATAGCAGCACCAGAGAATCATGCTTCTTCGTGTCTCCTTATGAGGTAGTGCCAGGACAGGGAGGAAGTATTCTTAGTTCTGAAAGAAACAGCAATGGCTTCTAAGCGTTAAGGCTATTGATTTAGGATGGGTCATGAACAGTACTGATCCAGGAAGAAAGTGGGAACTTGACAGGTCTCATGACAAGCTTCAGAAATAAAAGAAAGTTAATGCTAAGCTTCTTCACTTGGGATTGCTGTAGTACATTTTAAGAAAGGCTGTTTTTTGCTGTGTGGAAAGCAGACCTATACACAAGAACTGAGGATGATGAAAATAATTCTCCTCATATATTTATACTCCCACTCATGTTACATAATGGCTATGAAGACATAAAATTTACTCTGAGGTCACAACTCAAGAATTTAGAGAACACTGGTGAGAGAGACAAATCTTCAACGAAACTGTATCTTTAATTAAAATCCAGCCCTAGAAAAGAGCCATGAGTGCTAACAAATAAAACATAGCAGTCAGTGAGAAAGTAATTTTTAATGAATTTGATTAGTTATTATTTTTCTAAAATACATAAAATAGGAGTTGAGCAATTAATTTTAAGCAGCTTGTATTGAACCTTTAATCCCTAAATGTAACCATTGTAGTTAACACTGATTATTGACTTGACAGTATCCTAAATCACATAGGATTCTGAATATTTCTGAATATTATGAAGGTGTTTACACTGGGGTTTAACTGAGGGTACAAGACACAGGAGCATCACCCAGTAGACTCCAGGATTAACTAAAAAGAACTGAGAACAGTGCCCCAATGGAAGAGTTAGAGAAGGGACTGAAGGAGCTGAAGGGGTTTGCAACCCCATAACAACAACAATACCAACCAACCAGAACTCCCAAGGACTAAGCCACCATCCAAAAGTACACATGGACAGATGCATGGTTACTGCTGCATATGTGGCAGAAGATGGCCTTGTTGGGCATCAGTGGGAGGAGAAACCCTTGGTCCTGCTAAGATTCAATGCCCCAGTGTAGGGGAATGCCAGGGTGGGGAGGTGGGAAGGAGTGGGTAGATGGGTTGGGGAACAGCGACATAGAAGAAGGGGGAGAGGGAATGGAATAGGGGGCTTACGGAGAGAAAACCAGGAGAGGAGATAACATTTGAAATGTAAATAAAAATATATCCAATAAAAATATAAATATCAATATAAAAAAGAACAGCAGCCTTATATCTTTGTTCCACATTGCTGCTACCCTGAATTCTTCCGCCTGCTGGACCATACCATCACACTGGTAGCCAGGATAAATCCCTCATTCTTCTTGCCTCTGTCAAACAATGCACAGGAACACCAATGAAAATAATTAGTGCATTGACAAACATATAATACATTGACATTTCCTAGTGTCTGGCTTACTGCATGAATATATTTAAAATTTTTTGTCAACAACTTATAAATTGGAGGCTTGTTTACAATGAACTCTTGAAACCTTTAATGGCTGTTTCCTAGTGGGAAGTTATCAATTGATTAGGTTGATCTGCTTTGGAATTAACTAAGGTAATCTTTCTGGGACCTTGGATTCTCTCTTATAAAACAATTTGTTACATGAGAGTGAATCTTGCTTATAATTGTGCTCCTGCTTCTTCTCTGAAGGCAGAGTTTGAATTTGGAAATATTTTCAAAGATGGAGCTTTTGAGGAATGTTAATGAGATCAGAAAAGTTGACTTTCAAAACTTAAGAAGGCTTTTAGGAAGCTGTGGACATTCTAGATGGGAGAGGGCTGTGGCAGGTATACTCTTCTTTTTCTACCTTAGCAGGGTCCCAATATCCATATCATCCTGTCTCTGACTGCAGCCACCATTAAACAAGCAACTTTGCTTCAACACTAGAGCGTATGTACTTTAATTCAGAATATGGATAACATGGTCAGTTTGGACACCTGTGCGTTCTAATTATCCGTGATAAGCTCAGTCAGCTTGGATGAATTATCCTTTGCTTTTACACATCTGTGCCTTTTTCTATAGAAATTATTAAAAGAACAAAAACCTCAGCAGCATATTTACTATTATTGTCTTGTGAAATAGGAGGCAGACTATATTCAATGTCATTGGCATAGTACTGATACACTGTTTGTGGTGTGCAAAGGTCAACTGCAGTAATTACAGAAAGGACAAGTGACATTTCTGAAAAAGAATTTGGATTTAGTCTGAATGTCACATAAAAGTCATGGTAGAATGGGCAGGAATTTGAGGGGAGGGAATGACTGATGAATTTGATAGCAACACATTATATAAAAGAATGAAATTTTCAATAAAAAGGCTAATTATGATAAAACATTATTTTTAAGAAATAACAGTATTTCTTAAATAAATATTTAAGGAATTCACCAGTTGTCATAAAAATTGTAGTTTTGCTATTATGTAATCTTTACTTTAAAAATAAAATAGTAATATTGTGACAGAAAATTCCCAATGAATACTTTTCATGCTTCTTTCTAATATTTTTTGTTATAATCGTAGCCTGAAAACTGGAAGGTAAACAGGATTTCCAAAAATTCAAATTTTTAAAAAGCTATTAAAAATACCACAAATTCCAAAAGAATATTTGGTGTAATCCAAACATCGAACACATGCTGAAGTGAAAATGTTCTATGTGAATCAACCACATGCTTATAAGTAACTACAGATGTCTACAGCTAAGCACCTATATAGTTTTGGTGGTTTAAAGGAGCCGAAACTTTGATTTTGCTTAGCTGTCTCCTTAGGAGTTCCTCCTTGTAGTTTAGAAGCAGGCTACTGTATTTCAAAGCTACAGAATTCATCCAGCCTTTGTCAAAACACAGAACCCAGAGAACTGGATTAAAGTTCCTTCCCTTCCTTTGAGCTTCACTTTTCTCAGAGAGAATATGTCGTGCATAATTTATCTTATTACCCTTTCTCTTATATTCCCTTGCCTCTACTAGATCTCACATTAACCTTTAGACTAATAAAATAGAATGAAATGACCATATGGTTTTAAACCAATAATGATCCATACTATGGGACCTTTTTTCATTTCAGAGTGATCAAATATGATCATGATAAGACAGTAAATGTGATAAAGATTACTGGAAAATAAAGCGAAGAACTCCAACAAAAATATTATTGATACTTAACACATACAAAGTAATACAGTAATCATCGGCATTTGTTTAAATAACTAACGTACTCCATTTATGAGACTCAATATAAGCTCATTAAATTTGATTTATGCATAGCTACATCTCAAATCTGGTACTCTGCGTTTCACCTCAACATCACTCTAGTGCTGAAGTTTTCAATCCAGGATTTTCAGATTATCTTGCAAAATCCTTCTTTAGTTCAGACACATGAAATAGCAATGGAAGTGACTAAACAACTAATAAAATATTTCTAAGGTATTTTATCACAAATCTGTACTTTTAAAGATGTGTGTCTGGTCTGAATATGTGTAAGATTGTGAATGCTTATGCATGCACATGTTCAGGCATGCTTGTGTATGAGGGTTGACAGCTAAAACCAACACAGAAGTGCTACTTTTAATGTAGTCCAGGAAAATACAATGAATTACATTAAAAATAAGTGAGGGTCTAGGGAGATGGCTCAGCAGGGAACCACATATCTTATGCTTACAAAGAACCTAACTTTGTTTCCTATCATTTCCTAGCATCCCTGTTCATCAGCTCCAAACTGCATATAACTCTAGCTTCTGCATCTAACATGGACCTCTATGCTCCATGGCCGAGGACATTCCTCATACACTTATGCAGACAGTGCTCACAGAACATACACGTACACACACGCACAGGCACACACACGCACACACTCATGCAAACACACACACTTTAAAAGAAAAAGAAATATATAAATGATTATTTTCCCCTAACATGCATTATATATTAAATCCATGAAATATAGCAATGAATATGAGATTTCCGCTATAGACAACATTTATTTCTTATTGTACATTCAGATTAGGGAGATTTCGAAGTTTCAGGAACGAAAGCTATTCCTGCTCGCTCTTCACTGCGGAGCTTCTCCCATGCTCCAATTCACAGTAGAGACTTCTTTGAATAACACTGTGACAAGATCAGAAACTAGGGAAAACCAGGGAGCTGAGACTTTATAATTTTGAACTAAAAGTGGCGTATTTTTTCCTAATAGTGGAAAAATTTGAATTAAGAAATATGAGTTGAAATCATTAAAATAAATAAACAACCAAAAAACAACTTTTTCAAGCAATTGCCTTGAAACATACTTGGAGTCACAGAAATTAATATTTTTTTTTTGCCAGAAATGATAGGAAGTGACAGGAACAAAATCACAATGACCTGGAAATGAGGACTCACTCAACTGTCAGACTCAGGGACTCGTTTTACAAATAGATCTGATACTTCACAGCTCTGAAAGCACATATATGTTCCTTAACGGAAAGGGAAGGTCAAATGAGATAATGGCAAGCATTAAACATAAATTATGTTTTAGCAAACAATAATAGATTTATTTAAAAAAATACTGAAACAGTATTTTGAATTTTGGCTATCAGGCTAGATGAAAAGTATATTAGAATTTGTGTGTAGTTTCCTGAATTGACAACATGCATTTGGGGTTCTAATGAGAGTCTTTCTTCTCTCTTCCCTTCTCTCATCATTGCTTTGGCTTTATGTCAAAAATTATGCATATTTGGCTCATATGCATAATTTTAATCCTTTCTTATTCTTGGAAATGCTAAAGCACGCATTCACAAATTGTATCTTATGATTTTGTTCATGGAGGAAAACCTCTTACCTCTGAAACTGTGCTAGAATTGTACTCTTCACCACACAGAGAACAATTCATCTAATTTACTATTCCCCTATTTTCCTTTCTCTTCTCTTCTGTCCTCATTATTGTTCATGCACTCTCTTAGTCCCAGACTCCTAGGATAGAAAGCACTGGCCTTAAAATGTTTGTGTTCTCTACTGCAAATCTAATGCTCATATACAGAAAGTATTGCTATTTTTATTGCATATTCAAAAAATAACAAACCCAATCTGGTGGGTGTATTAAAACTGTTAATTTTGAAAATGAAAAAATGTCATAACATATATTAAATTTATAATGGCTTTGAAAACTCAATGTTAAAACTACATATGCATCCTCCTGGCCTTCTAGGCTACTCTTCTTTCTTCCCTGTACCCGATCCAGCAGTAGAGTGGGAGGTAGGCGATACTCTGGAAAGTTCCAGATACAAGGGATATGAGAAGCTCCTAGGACCCAATGGGGATAACCTTAGCCATACTGCTCAACAGTGAAGAGATGGCCCACGTTGCAAACTATCCCACGTATAGGTACCAAACACTGACACTATTGCTGAAATCATGTTGTGCTTGCAGATAGGCACCTAGAGTGACTGTCCCCTGAGAGGCTATAGCTGCAGCTGACTGAGACAGATGCAGGTACAGCCAATCATTGGTCTGAGGTTGATTGTTGACCCCTAAGGAAGAGTTAGAGGAAGGACATAAGGAGCTGAAGGAGATGGCAACCCCATAAGAAGAACAACAGTATCAACTCCACAGACCGGTGGGAACTCTCAGAGACTAAGCCACCAACTAAAGAACATACATAGGCTAGTCTGTACCCCTGCCCCACACATATGTAGCAGAGGAGCACCTTGTCTGGCCTCAGTGGGAAAGGATGTCCCAGAGAACGGGTATACTAGCAGGGTGAGGGGTGGGGGGTGAGCACCTTCTCAGAAGAAAAGGGGATAAGGGGAGGGGACAGGGCAAAAATTCGTGGAGGGGGACCAGAAAGGGGGGCAACATTTGGAGTGTAAATAAACAAAATAATTAATAAATCCCTACATATTTAGTTATGATATATAAAGGGTAATAGACTAATATGCTTGGCAAAGGACGTTTTAGAGTGCATAGCATTTAGCCTTTGGAAAGGTGGATGCTCACTGCTCTCCTTCAGATATGAATGAAAGAGAAAACTAGAGGAGAAATGAAAACTAGGAAGTTTGGCTCTGGAGAGAATTTGAGTGATTTTGACGTTATAAATAAGGAATGTTCTAGAGAAGCTGTAATTTCAATGGAGATTAAAACCATTAGAGAGAAAGCTCCGGCCATTGCTGGGCAATAGGAACAGATTTCTGAAAGTAAGAGCCTCTCCTGCCCCATGTCCGCAGGGCTAGCACTGTCTCTAAAATGCAAGCTTATTTCAAAGGAGCCCAGATTTCCATTGAATGGATTTCTCTGTTCAAAAAGAAATACCAACGAAAGTGATTTCCTAGGTCAGCACAAGAAGACAGACAGTGCAACGGGGCTGGGCTCCATCTTAAGCTCACAGCTGAAAGTGCAGCATACGATAATGTGCTTGCAGATATGAAAGAGACACGATGGACGTGGTCATGGAGGCCCTAGAACAATAACTTGTATCTTTCTTGGGGCAATAACTCCTTTACCCTTAGAACACTAAACATTTTCCCATTTCCTGTGCATTGATTCTTGGGTTATCCAGTTGCTAAAGACTATGAGGAGATGGCCTGAAGCAATGGGGAAAAAGACACCACCGCCAATCACTCATATTAGAATTGAACAACAAGAATAAACAGACAAACAAAATTTGAAAACAACCAACCACACAAGCGTACATCCTGCCTTCAGTGCTTATTCTCCTCTTTGATGCACAATGTGACTTTTTTTTCAAGGTCTCCTTATTTATTAGTTACTCTCAAAAGACTTATTTTTGACTGGACTCAGATTTAGAAGTAGAAGATCTCAGTGAGGACAGCCTACGAGTCTTGGCAATCTGTTCCTGGCGCTTTTCTTTGGCTTCCTTCATTCTCTTGGCCAAAAGTTTAGCGTATTCTGCAGCCTCCTCCTTGTTTTTCTTAGTGCCTTGCTTCTTCAGAGCAATACATTAGCGTTTGTGTTGCAGGACACGGGGAGTAACAAGATGCTGAATCTTGGGCGCTTTGGTCCTGGGCTTCTTACCTTCTTTGTTTAAGGGCTTTCTGACAACATACTGGCGGACATCATCTTCTTTGGAGAGATTAAAAAGCTTTCGGATTCTACTAGCTCTTTTAGGTCCCAACCAATGAGGCACAGTAGTATCTGTCAGTCCCGGAATATCCTTCTCTCCTTTTTTTTTTTTTTAACAATAACCAAGTTGAGAACACTCAGGTTGGCATCCACAATGCATCCGCGAACAGACTTGCGCTTCCTCTCTCCAGTTCTCCTTCGTCTATAAGAAGAATGCCCCTTACTCAACAGCAGGCGCACTCTGCCATGAGTCAAAACGCCTTGCTTCATGGGAAAACCTTGTTTGTTATTCCCACCGCTGATCCGGACCACATACACCTTCCACTGTTCACCAAGCGCATCAGCAGCTACTTCTGTGGCCATGCGCTTCTCATAGAACGTACGAAGCTTGCGTTCGTCATCCACTTCTATGAGTTTCTGACAGCCAGTGGCAGGGAAGGAGATATTCAGCTTCATCTTGACACAGCCAACTGCCTGGGAGGCGTCACGAAAAAGAGGGCAGTGTGACTTTTTGATCAAGAGGAAAGTCAAGACATTTCAATTACGGTGATATTCTCCATATTTATTTTCATCATATTTCTTATATTTTTGGTTGTGAGCCTAGCTTTTAACAGCTGACCCATCTCTCCAGCCCCGTGAACTTAACTCTAACAGTGAACTCTGCTGCTTGAGTATTGTCGAAACATACACATTTGCCTCACGTCCCTGCCTGCATGCATTCTCCTCCATCACAGGCTATACCCTCAAACTGGGGAAGCCTTCTTCCTTGCTTAAGTTGCTTTGACAAGTAATTGATCACAATAATAGGAAAACTGACTAATGCAGTGGCCTCTGCCATAGAAGGAGCCCAAAAGCATAACCTGGACACTGCAAATGTGCAGACGAATCACTGTCAACTCTTATACTTTCCAACGTTCATTCTGTTGCTGTCTTGGAGAAACCAGAATCCATCTTCCTGGAATGAAGACTGCAGCTGGCTGGATGTGGACTTAGAAAGCTTGACAGAGACAAATGGAGAATTTATAGGCTGGTGGCTTCTCCCAGCAATCAAGCATGCACTAGATAATGTGTGAGATACTATGCTAAGTGCCTGAATTTCTGAGTAAAAATGTCAACGTGGCTGCTGATTTGATACCTCCTATTATTGCATTCAGAAACTCTAGTGGTTCATTATAACCAGAAACACAGAAAAGAGGAGATCTCAAAAAATAAACACAGTTGAACTAGTCTCGTGAGTTTTGTCATTATGTCCCTAATGTAATTCAGAGCCTTCTTTGGGAATCCTGGTTATGGGTCTAGCCAGTGTCTGACATCTTTGTCCAGTAATTAATAAAGCTTGTTTCAAATTTCACTCAAGCTTTTGGTAGTAGTATTATTCTCACTCTGTGGGATTAACAATATAAACATTTACATCTATTTTATTTTACTCAAGATTATACTTTCAATTTTCGTGTATGTTACTGGATTCAGTTGCAGAAAATTCTATTTTCTGCCATTGTTTAGCTTTATTTTGAATAGCTGCTTTGTTAATGTAAGTTTTAGTCTACATGGTATGCATTTATCTTAATTAGCAGAAGAATATATACTAAGTAAGAAACACACACAGGAACACACATGCACACACACATGCATACACACTCAAGATGTGAAAATTCACGTTCTTCTCATGATAAATTGCCACTCCTAATGTCTGTGTGCTTCCCAAGATTTATTGGTACCTTTCTTCCTGTTTCCAGGCATTTTTGTTTCTTGGTAGAGTCATTCTGAACTGGTTATCAATTTGTCTGCAAGTAGAGAGACAGAACACTCATCAATACAAGTAATGTGAGGTAGATTTATTACTTAGAGACAGGTAAGTAGCAAGAGACCTGGAATGCACTGCAACTGTTCCTCCAAGGCTTAGCTTAACTGCTCTGGGCTGGCAGTGTCTGCCTTGCATGTTTAACAAATATACCTTACATGACCTGGAAAGCACCTGAGTTTTATATCTGGGGAATTAGATGATCTGTAAGACTATACAATACTGGAGAAATTCTTGTTTCTAGATGATGTGCAGAACAGAACCTGAGCCCTACCAGATAACTCCTTGTGTCTCAAAACATTACTCTTCCTATTGAGAACAGGACAATTGGGTCATTCCAATGTTTCCCAAATGTTGTCCTCAGTGTGAACAGTAGGCTACCATTGCAAGTTTGATTTCTATACTCATTATACTGGATACATATTAAATATTAATTTGTCACTTTAATTTTCACTTTAAATAAACTTGTTCAAGACTATGATTACTGGGAGAAAAGTGCACATTATCTGTACAGATTGTAAATCTGTTCTCTTTATAGATGTTTGTGCTGATTTTATTTGTAGAAAAAAAACTCTTTATAATTGGTGTGATCAACCACGAATTTTAAGAGCACTAGGATTTAAAAAACTTTTTAAAAGGTCTTAATCTGTTATATTAAAGAGAACACTTTAAGTCTATATACTCACACTTAAAATTGCATCCATTAAAATTACTATTTACTTCACAATTAAAGTAACTATGCAAGTTAAATAAGTACATATATATGTAATCACATATATAGTCATCTACATATATATTTGTACACATATACAAATACATGCATATACACATATACATACATATATACAGACTTGCATATGTGCATACGTGGCCTGGATTAGTTATTTTGAAAAGTTTCTTATATGAATTAAATGGTTAACTGAAAATATAAAGTACCATGAAAGTAATATATTATTTAAAAGTAATATTTTTTAGGAAAATCATTATAAAACTTTTATAAAGTGAAAAACAATATTTTTTACAATTGAACATAGTTTTAAATAAGTGATGTCACTTGGTATTAAAATAACAAAAGTTTACACAATAAACAACTTATAAAAACAGATAAAGCCAGTGTATTTTCTTCATAGAAACAACCAAAGGAACATCTCTATTTATTCCCATTTCTCCAAGATTTTGCTACTCATCCATGAAGTTTTACAAAACCTCTCTCTCTTCTGTCATTTAGGTAAAAGCATAACAGGATTTCTCATCGCCTAAAGGAAAATCCGTTACTTAAGCATCATCAGTCACTTACTGCAAAGCTCTATTAGCTTCCGCGGAGTGCATGGTAATTATACTAAGGAACCCTCCACAGTTCAGGTTTGTGAATACCTAGTAACTTAACTAGGTACTCCGGAGCCACTCAGACACTTTCAACTCCACCAGTAAAGTCAACACATCATAAAAACCATTTTTCTCCTGTTCAGTAGTATTTCTAATCAACAGTGGTCTGCATGCTCTGCCTGCCATTCCAGGTCATCACATTACACTATTTAAATACAGTGGTGAAAAAATTGATTTCTTCTCATGGCTTTGTTCCTTTCAATTATTTTCAAGGAACTGAAAGAGTATTGTATTTTGAGAATAAACATCATATGGTTCCTGAATGACTTAATTTTTCTTTATAATAGCTCAATGGTTTGCACTAGATTTCTTCTAGGAAATGAAATCTTTTAAAATAAAATATTATTGAACTCTCTACCTATACTGAGACCACTGGAGACAATTATAGCACCACAATTCTCTCTGGGAACTACAACAGGGCCATCGACAAAATTAATCTGTTTGTTCATTTACACAATTTAGAGTACCCAAAATAATCCGATGTTTAATGGATAATTAAATTATTAATTTGATTAATCTAAGCATCAATCCAGGTTAGACATGCTGTAGAGGAATTTTATTCCAGCAACATGGAATAAACAAGAGATCACATCCAAAATCCTTCTATGTTTATGTGATACGGCTAGAATGCAGACATGCCCTGGACTACACTATAATCCTGCTGGAATACCAACTCTCCCTTAGTATATACATCTTTATTCTCAAACAATGAGTACAAGGTTATTTTATAGAAGGGAGCAGCAACGTTTCAATGTTTACATCTAATTAGAGAGCAATTCACTGAGTCAGTCGGGAGTTCAGTCACTTGAGATCTGAGATCTGTCAGTGCACTTCAAGGCAGTTCGATTCAGTACATTTCGTGCTGTTTGTTTGAATTCAGGCAATGCAGTGGGGTGCATGTGAGTTTGGTTGAGTCAGTTCAGTTGAATGAATGCAGTGTAGAGGAGTGGGGTTCATTCATGAGTTTGTGCAGAAACAGTTAAAGCCAGAGAATATGACGAGCCTAGAAAATTACAAATTGCCAGTTTCCTTGAGTCCAAGTAGAACTATTTTTATTGGATGTTTTATTTATTTACATTTCAAATGTTATCCCTTTTCCCAGTTTCCCCTCTGGAAGACCTCCATCCCATGCCCCTACCCCCTCGCTCCAGGAGGGTGTTCCTCCACCCACCCAGCCACCCCTTTCTGCCTCCCTGCCCTGACAATCCCCTACACTGGGGCCTTGAGCCTTGACAGGTCCAAGGGCCTCTGCTCCCATTGATGCCCAACAAGGCCATCCTCTGCTATGTGGGGCTGGAGTTATGGGTGGCTTCACATGTAATCTTTGTTCGGTGGTTTAGTCCCTGGAAGCTCTGGAGTGTCTGCTTGGTCGATATTGCTGTTCTTCCTACGGGGTTGGAAACCCCCTCAGTTACCTCAGTCCTTTCTCTAACTCCTCCACTGGGCACTCTGTTCTCAGTCCAATAGTTGGTGGCGAGCATCCGCCTCTGTATTTGTCATGCTCTGGCAGAGCCTCTTAGGAGACAGCTATATCAGGCTTCTCTCAGTATGCACCTCTTGGCATTCCCAATAGTGACTGGTTTTGGTGACAGCACGTGGGATGGATCCCCATGTGTGGCAGTCTAAATGGCTTTTCCTTCAGTCTCTGTTCCACACTTTGTCTCCATACCTCCTGTGAGTATTTTCTTCCCCCTTCTAAGAAGTACTGAAGCATCCAGACTTTTGTCTTTTTCCTTGAGCTTCCTGTGATCTGTAAATTGTATCTTGGGTATTCTGAGCTTTGGGCCTAATATCCACTTATCATCGTGTGCATGTCATGTGTGTTGTTTGTTACTGCACTCAGGATGATATTTTCTAGTTCCTTCCATAAATCAATATTGGTAGATGTTAATACTCTCATTTATACCTGATTGAAAAACACACAGAGTATGCAAAGGTATGAAATAATAGAACAACACTATCATCAAGAGACACATTAAAAACATGTAAAATATACAGAGTAAAACAAAATCACATATTTTCTTTTAATTTTAAAGTTATGACAGGTGGAGTAAGCACTATACCAAAAAAAAATCTCTAGGGATTTTGCCTGAGTCTTTGCCAAGGCAAAGATGCATTTTTCAAAATAAGTTTAACAACTATAAGAAAGGATGATGATGTATTTAACAGCTGTGATATAGCTATGATAACTACATTACATTTTTGAGTAGTAATTAATATCCTACTCCTTAATATCAGTGCTAAATCAGTTATTAATGAGGATCATGAGAAAAGTGAATTTTAAGTCAATTCAATTTCACTTTTCATGACTTGGTATATCTGTTAAAGGGTTTGGAGAGATGGCTCAGAGGTTAAGAGCACTGACTGCTCTTCCAGAGGTCTTCAATTCAGTTTATCAGCAACCACATGGTGGCTCTCAACCATCTGTAATGGGATCAGATGCCCTCTTCTGGTGTGTCTGAAGACAGTGAGAGGGCACTCATGTATATAAAATAAATAAATCTTTATATGTCTTGATCTGATTGTTGCACATATTCATCTGTATTCTGGCTTGAGTAAATGTACCTTTTAAACAGTAATAATGCAGACACAAAATCAACTTTTACATTTGTACATGTTTATCTCATGTCTGTTTTATCCTATTCTCCTGCATACAAGATATAATGTCATTTAAAAAAATAAGACATAGTAAGTCTGAACTATATTTTGTAAATTTTAGATCAGAGAAATATAAGGCTCTAAGATAAATGACCGAATCGAATTCAGGAAAGTAACCAAGATCCCCAGATCGGGAAATTGTTTACAAATGCAAAATGTAACTAACAGGATTTGTTTTGGGCTACAGCTGTGTAAAGTACTGGCCCCATGTGATGGGATTTCCACCTTGTACTTTCCCATGAAATTCAATGACATTGTGATTAGTACATTATTGAAGGATTCTCATAGGTGTGTATGGAAATCCATTAATAAATCATTTTCATTATGGACTTAATACATAATTAAAGCTTGATCACTAGCATCAGGCTGAAACACAGGGTGTTTGCATTTTTCCTGGGGTGCTCTCATCTCAGTTGAGCTGATAAAAGCAATGTGAAGGGTTGATGTTCAGTGGCTGCTGAACAGAGACCCTTAGAGAGCTGCCTAGGCATCTGAAAAGCAAAGACATAGGCTTCCACTTCTGAGGGAAAGCAGCAGCTAGCTGAGAAAATGGACAGAGATAACAATGAATCAAACCAAGGTTTGCAACAGTGTGAAGAAATAAGGGAAACTAATAATATGTCCATTCCTTTGTGGAGCATTTCTTTTCTTCCAGCTTTTTAAAGAGTGCTGAAAAAGCTTCCAGAAGTCATGCCACTTCTCTGTCCCATTGCCTACGTGGTCTCTTTCCTATTTAGCCTCTCGTATACTCCCAGTATGTACACTGTGGAGACCCCTTATGGACATATATTTAATAATTGGGAAGATTATGAGAAGAAATGCTATGAAAAATTAAAGAAAAACATGATCTTTCTCATCTCACAGGGATAAAACAAAGAATGTATTGGTACATAATTGTTTACTTCATTTAGAATGCATTTTAAAATAACATATGATTGAGCTATAATTGTAGTTTACATTTATTCCAATGTAAAAATACAGAATTAGAATAAATAAGGCTGAATTTGGAAATTGCATTAGCATAGGAAGGTACATCAGAGATCCCCTTATCTTTGGGATATAATTGCTAGATATATTATGTCAATGTTTCAAGAAAAACAGTATATTTTTAAGTATTTATTAGCTTAGATCTAAAGGAAACATTCTTGGTAAAATTTATATATTCTAATACAGAGAATAAAATGATGGTTTAAAACATGAAGAAATAGAAAAACAACAACAATTATTTTATTTATATAACCATGCTTGCTCCATGATGGAATAAAAGCAAATATTTGTAAAAGCTTAGATTGGAGAATGCACCCACTGGAATTATTTCTTCAAAGGGAGTTATAAGGATGTAAAAAACCCTATGTTGAACCCCATAAGACCAACAATGCCAACTAACCAGAGTTTCCAGGGACTAAACCACTACCCAAAGACTGACCCATGGCTCCAACTGCATATGTAGCAAAGGCTGACTTTACTGGGCACCAATGGAAGGAGAAGCCATTGGTCTTGCCAAGGTTGGACACCCGGTGTAGGGGATTGTTGGGGGAGTATGGTAAGGGGGGGTAGATGGGAGGGGAACACCCTTATCGAAGGGGAGGGGGAGGGGTTGGGGAGCATGTGGACAAGAAACCTGGGAAAGGAATGGCATTTGAAATGTAAATAAGAAAGACCAAATTAAGAGAGGGAGAGGAGAGAGAGAGAGAGAGAGAGAGAGAGAGAGAGAGAGAGAGAGAGAGAGAAACTATGCTATATGGCCAGACAATTGTGAATTCGAAGAAAAAGGAAATAGTGGATGATGTTACATTTTTTCTTTAGAGAGCCTTTATTTATGCATTTCAGTTTTCAGGTGATACACAGTGACTGTCTTCTTTGCCTGTTTTTCTAATAGCCTTCTTTTTACAGAGTAATACCCTATAACTTACCTGCCAAGGGCCTTGCATTTAAGGCAGGTTATTTTTCCTTTCCAGTCACCCTATTTCATAAGAAACTGACCTTAGATATTCAAAGGAAAAATAATGAGACAGAATTAGCACAAATGTATGATTGCAATAGTGAGGAAATTTCCTCAAAGATTAAAATTTTCTTGGCTAAGAAAATTCAATTCAAGTGAATTAAATAGTACTTATATAAATTGGAGGGGGTCTTAATTTTTAATGTTGTTTGGGAATATAACCTAAGATCTAGCATATAGACTAGACATTGTGATTTATGAACACAAAGCTTAAAAAAGTTTATGAGAAGGGGCTTGGATTACATTTGGCAAATTATTGCAAGAACAGATATAACTTTCTGGTGATGGCATATTCTTGGGCCAGAAAGTTGCAGTATTAGAAAGTGTGTCCTTGTTGGAATAGGTGTGTCACTGTAGGCTAGGGCTTTGAGACGCTCCTCCTATTTGCCCGGAAGCAGTCTTTTGTCTGCCTTTGGATGAAGATGTAGAACTCTTAGTTCCTCCAGTCCCACATCAACCTGGATGCTGTCATACTCCCATCTTGATTATAATGGACTTAATATCTGAACCTGTAAGCCAGCTCCAATTAAATTTTGCCCTTACAAGAGTTGCCTTGGTCATGGTGTCTGTTCACAGCAGTAAAACCCTAACTAAGATGTTTCCCTTGGTTCAAACCTAAGCATTGCAAACAAATAGCCTGTGTTGGTCAGGGTTTCTATTCCTGCACATAACATCATGATCAAGAAACAAATTAGGAAGGAAAAGATTTATTCACCTTACACTAATACACTGCTGTTCATGACCAAAGGAAGGCAGGATTGGAACTCACATAGGGTTGTAACCTGAAGCCCAGAGCTGATGCAGAAGCCATGGGGAAATGCTGCTTACTGGCTTGCTTCCCCTGGCTTGCTCAACTTGCTTTCTTATAGAACCTAGGATTACCAGCTCAGAGATGGTACCACCCACAGTGAGCTGGGCCATCCTCCCTTGATCACTAATTGAAAAAAAAATGCCTTACAGCTGGATCTCATGAAGGCATTTCCTCAAGGGAGGCTCCTTTCTCTGAGATAACTCCAGCTTGTGTCAGGTTGTCACACAAAACCAACCAGTAGTGTTAGGAGCCATAATGGGACAAGCTAATAACTAGCAAGTGATCTTCCTGAGATGGCCTGCTTCACATTGTCATAAAATGTGTGACAGGTTCACTCTTACAGGGCAAGGCCATAGAAGAATCATTTTAGAAAAGATTTCTGCTATTAATATGCTTTTCCTGTTATTACTAAACACATAACAATAACTAGGTATTAGTTCACCCCTTTGGAGCAGATCTATCTGTAAATATCTGTATTTATCATATCTGTAAATCTATGAGGATGTACTGTCTCATAGTGATGCTATATAGACAAATTGATGACTTCTTAAGTCTTAATAATGGTCCTATAAGAATTCCTAAAATTATATCAGTGATTATTAAGCTCTTTTATAGTGGGACTGCTATTAGGTCTTTTTCTTATTGTCAAAGCTCCAATGAGAACTCTGTGAGTCTCCCATCTGTCACCAGTTAATTGCTCTTAGATGGTAACCAGACTTTCTCCTACTCAGCACATTCTAAGCGATTGTAAAACAATTAAGCAAAAATCATAAAAAGTGAACTAATGATTAATTATAGATGCTAGGACAGAAGATAAAATATTGACTGGGTTTATCTATACAAAACTTCACTAATAACTTAGTTATGGTTTTAAACCATCAATGAACCTGTGGATCTGTGACAGGTGATGGATGTTTAGCCAGATAATTACTCCTAATGGATATGCATGTAAACATTCTCTTTCGTAACCTTCTATTTCAATTTATGATTCGATTTTTTTGTGTGTAAACTTATGATGAATTTTGTGACATATGATTCTGTATAATGAAAGACGTATAAGTGCTGAGGACAAAGAGAAGAGGGAAATTTTTTTCCTTTTCCCCTTCTGGAAGAAATTTTTCCCTTAGAAGAACTTTTCCCTTTCCCTGCTTAGTATCTTTCTGCTTTCCCCCTTAGATAGCTTTCATAGGAAACTTTTCACAACTTAGTAATAAACTCTATAATAACTTTTCAGAGAGTTCCTTTTTCTTCCTGCAACTTCCTACTAACAGGCTGAAAGTCAAGGCCTCGCGGCTCCTGCTGAGATAGTACAAAGGCTATTTACTTAATCCTTTGCTGTTTTAGGAAGAGTTGCTAAGTGCAAAAGACTGAAGTTTCTGGCCTTAGAGGATCACAGAATGCAGGTCAGTTACAGTAGCATAGTAACTTAGACTTAGATAAGTAAACTTTTTATTATACAGCAACCCTAAATATCTCTTTAGATCAAGTCTTACCCTCTGCCTATGTTCTTCCCCTTCCACTGCCTCAAGAAGAACTGCCAAAAAGGAAGATCCCTTCCCGCTGCCCCCACCCTGACACTGCACAGTACACAGCCAACAAACAGTACTGAAAGAACCATAGTCAGAAACCAAGTGTGGATATGGATACTCTGTAGATTTCTTTCTGTATTTGTTTTCAAATCGATTTTGTGTATTTCAGGCTAATACTTAATGCCTAGACGAAGATAAGTTTGAACATCTGAGGGCCTATCTAGTGGGAAACTAGCATTACAGGAATAAATTTACACAACTGATTAGAGATTTTATTCTTTGACACTAGAAACTTTTTACAGTTATCTCTGTTATTTTTTATAATTCAATTTACTTTTCATTTCTTACCTCTTATTTTGATTTGGTTTTGGAACAAAGATAACAGAAAAAGTTGCATAATAGAAAAAGTGAAATTTATTGCCGCACATCATATTATTACATTGCGTTCACATAAACAGCTTCCAAATTGTGTCCAACAGACACTGTTTCCTTTTATTAATCCACCTCCTCTGGCTGTTGCACCCCTTCTGTCTTTTATTCTATAATTGTCCCTAAACCTCGGGAGAGGAGAAGGCAATATATATGATTCATTTAAGATTGAGCATTCTGTTTTACCTTACTGACATCACTGTGAGCAGTTGTGGGTCAACCTCTACTTCATGAAGGGTTTCAGATTAAAATTCAGACATATATTATCTGTGGGTGTTAAAATAAGTCCTTACAAGTCTATCCCTATGTAAATTTAGCAGCATCTTAGCTGCAGATCTCCCCTAGAACCTAGGATCTCTTTACTCAGAATTTTAGTCAAATAATGATACTAGGCATGGCTTTCATCTTGTGGAGTGAAGATTAAATAAATCATAAAGTGGTTGGTTTCCCTTATAAGAATCATTCCACTAGTCAGAAATCATCTTATTTCACTCAATAGTATACTTGGCAGTGTTCATGGCTGGGTGTGAATTATATTTAATTTCTACCTATAGTGTCTTACACAGCATGTTTCAGTACTATGAAAACTAGCAACTAATGATAAGTTTACTGAACATTACCAGCTTGATATTGCCAAATCTTATAATTAAGGTTTGTGATGTATAGCACTTAATGAGAGTATGTTATCAGGAACTTGTTTGGCTATTAAATATGAGCATAAATATTGTCATTTCATGAAAATAGCATTTCTCAGAGATATGTCTTAATACTAATCCAAAGGTTTTGTCATATCTTTCTTAGTTTATCTTTCTTTTCCCAGCCCCTTCATGCAATAACTAAATAAAACACATCTTCGTTACTATTAGATAATCAATGTTCATCTTATTTACATACAGCATAAATATAAACCATGTATGTTACAATAAACATATAATTACCTTTCTACTAGGAATATTCTACACAACCATGTAGATGGAAGCACCATAATTTCATTCCCAGTAGTATGAGATAGAAAGACGCCTCATAAGACTCATGCAGATTTCCAGAAAGTATAAATACTTTTTTTTTTCTTTTTTTCAGAGCTGGGGACCGAACCCAGGGCCTTGCGCTCGCTAGGCAAGCGCTCTACCGCTGAGCTAAATCCCCAAGCCCCATAAATACTTTTTCTATTAGTGTGACAAAGAGCATGGCAATAGGAGCCTATGAGGAGCTACTCAAGTTAGAATGGACAAAAAATTAAAAGGGAGAAAGGAACCAGGAACAAGAGAAACCTCCAAGCCTGGCTACACAGTATAAACTTCCCACTTACATTAACTGAAGCATAAGAAACATCACTTGAGATTTGTAATTAATGAAAGGACTGAAAGATTATGAACTGTGGGGACAGCGTCAGGGTCACATATATAATGTCAAAAGGGATACATGATGACAGAAGTCGAAATGATGAAGGCTCTCAAAAGGAAATGAACCAAGAAAGGTCAGAAGTCCCTTGAAGCTGGAAAAGTCCCACCTCCGTTCTTCAGAAAGAAGGAAGTGATCCTTTCATTTTCCTTCTTCAGGTAGGAATTTCTATAATTCTTATCTACGAAGTTGACCAAGGCAGCATTTGATTTGCTTTAATTTGGCCCATGTATTAGTGTCAGGAAACTAGAGAACAGGAACAAAGTATATATATTAACCAAAATATACATTTTAAAAGAGAAAAGTAACTATTTTTGTACCTCAATAAGTATATTAAATGTTCTCCCAGCACTAATTCTCTCCCTCCCTCTCTCTCTCTGTCTTTCTCTCTCTCGTGTGTGTGTGTGTGTATGTGTGTGTGTGTGTGTATGTGTGTATGTGTATGTGACACATAGAAAAGGAAAGAATGCTTACTTGTTCTTTTATTTTACGTGGTATTCTTTAACATTTTAAAATAATAATTTTAATGTGGATCTAAGTTATTACCAAATATATGTCATGACAAAATAGGTAGGTCATTTCTAAATTTCTATCAAATTCTTCAACATACAAACTTGCATCTTTTTCTGTACTTTTGATTGATAGAAGTCAACCTTCCATATGCAGACTCATGGTGTAGAAAAGATTTTAGTGAAATTTAGAAAACAGTAACTGTAATGAATATGGCTAAACATGATGCATTTTCACAGAAAACATGAAAAATCATAACTCAGCTCAGGCCCACAGTTTAAAGTGGCAATATAATAATGTTTTCTGTTAATAGGGTGTTTTTTTTAAGTGTAAGATAGGAAGAGTAAATTTTGTATGTGGTTTATATAATGCATTTTCAATTAAAAGTTTTCCTCTCCAATTTACTTCCAGCATTAGAAAATAACAAATTTCTCACAAAGTTTTTAGATTTAATTAATTTTTGTCCACAGGAATTCTAAATAACTCCAGAGTAAAGCGCTGATTTAATTTGTTGCTACTTATATTGGTTAAATATGAAGAAAAACAACCCTTGCCAACTCTTCTGAAAATAACAATTCTCACCAACCCCCTCACAATGTGGTCTTTGCCCTGTTTTATTCTGTTTCTTTATGCTATGAATGTATGCCATGTTTCTCATTTTAGAAAAGAGTTCCCCAAGGCTGTAGACCAGGGACTTTTCTTTGATTAGTAAAAGATTTCCAAGCTCTAGAGTGCCTTCCCTGAATTCCTCAGGATTGCTTTTCGAATGAATAGAACAGAAGATGTGCATGCTATCAGCGAGATGACTGGCAACCATTTGTTCTCGTTCTCTAAGGAACATTGCTTGCCTGTGGAGACTTGTCTTTGACAGGGCTGCTCTATGTTAAATGCAAAGTGCATGCATTTAATCAGATGGTTTTTCTGTTTTTTTATGATTTTGATGTTTTTCTTGTGATTTATATTACATTCACAATCTCCTCCTTTACCCATGGCTTGGAAACACAGGATCATCCTCTCACGTCCCAATTCAGCATAAAAAGGGTAATTTATAAATTACCTGTGGCAGATACTTAGGAGCTTTCCTAGATGTCTTTGTTACTTCTAAACACCCGCAGTCTTTAGTGATGTATTTGCTGATAGCAGGAAGCAGAGTGCACAGGGGAAGCAAACAGTGGGTTTCATTTAAGGCCATGCTCAGTGTCTGTTACAGAGAGGAGGCATGATTTCTCAATGTGACAGAGCAAGCTTACGTTTATGCGTCTATATTATAGGAAAGGATGTAACAGAATCAAGAGGTTTATTTGTAAGGGCAACTTAGTTCTCAGCAGATAGCTCATGAGAAAGACGCACTTTGGACTGCTATATATAAACAATTTGCATGTAATCTTCATGGCATGGTAACAAGCTTCTAAATATTGAAATGCCCTATAAGTCAAACCAAAGTCCATGTTGCTTTTTAGCAGTACATTTCTATTGCCATTCAGAAATTTGTTTCAATGCACATCATTATGAACTGTGTTGTTGTTGTTGTTGTTGTTGTTGTTTCTAAGTTGGCAATAAAGTGGCAGGGATTTGCTTTGTATCTTGGATTACTTGTGACGTTATATTTAGATCATGATTTGCTCATCTTTCCAAAAATTCTCTTACCTTTGTCATAACAGTGCTAGATATATAACTACCTGGCTGCCAGGGATACACTTGGTATCCAGATTTTTTCTTTCATGTCTATATATTTTCCAAACCATGTTTTTATTATTATCAATCATTCTATATATTTACATTTGAAATGTTATCCCTCTTCCCAGTCTCCCCTCCAAGAAACCCTATTACTACTTCCTTCCCCTTTGTCTCTTAGAGGGTTCTCCCCTATCTACCCACCTACTACCTCCTCTCCCCTCTGGCATCCCCCTATACTGGGGCATCAAGCCTCTACAGGACCAAAAGCTTTCTCTCCCACTGATGCCAGATGAGGCATTCCTCTGCTACCTGTGTAGCTGGAGCCATAGACCAGCCCATACATACTCTTTGTCTGGCAAACCAGTTTTTTTCCACTCTCAGACTATTCTATATCCCATACCTTCCTCCCTGCCCCCCTCCTCCTGTGTCACCACAATCTCCTTCTTGACACCTAAAAGTAGTTTGCATGCAAACAAATTCCACATGTTCTTGATGCGTAACCCTTACATTTATTGGTATCAATAAACAAAGAAAAAAATCCCAAACAAATAAAAAACAAGAACAAAACACACACAAACAAACAAATAAACAAAAAGCCCCAACCAACTCATTTGAATCTACTGAAGACTAGAATGCACAGCTAACATGCCTGCCCAAACCTCCTCAAGCTACTAGACTCTTATTTTTCTCACATAGAGAATATATCTAAAATGATTTATCCAAAAATATCACAATAATAATAGTATCAGCAAACAAGAAACTGAAAAATCATCACTAACTTCTGACACTGAAACTGAGAAATAAATATTGAAATAATATTCAACAATATCTCTTTTATTAAAGGCAAAGGAAGTCAAAGTATTTGTACACATCACAACTTAGGTGCAGGTTTCTTGAGCTGAACAGGACTGAAATCACTATAAAGTCTAGGTTAAGAAAAGCTGCTACAGGTATAATACAAAAATCAAATATTTGCAAGAATATCACACTGTTTATAAAGGTGTGAGTGGAAATAAGGTTTTAATATTTATGAGTAATTTATTTTTAAAATATAATGAGGAATTTTCGTTTTATTGTAATACTTACTTGTTGAGTATGTGCGCATATATGCATGCACCAAGTGGGTGAAGGTACCAGTGGAGATCTGATGAATTTGCCTGATTCTGTGCCATTGGAGATACAGGATATGGTGGACCACAGAACATGTTGCTGGAACTTAACTCAAGTCTTGTAGAAAGGCAGTAAGGGTTCTTCCTCACTGGGCCATCTTTTTGGTTCCAGAATATCCAGTTTTAAATAATGAACTATCTGCCAGGAATTTCTCCAAATTCCACACTTTATCTAAAAGATATATATTTAATAGCAGGCATGTAGACCTGTGCTATCAACATAAAAGACTTATGTTAAATGGAATCTTCTATACAATTATGAAATGGAAATCACACTCTATGATATTCCACAAACTTGAAATTAATAAAAAACACCTGGGATGTTAGGTTAGAGAATATAATTTGTCTCACTTCTTCCCCATGCAAATCCCTTTTTATTCAGTTTGAAGAAAGTTCAGGGGAATTGGTATTTTTAAAGTCTTCTAAGCATCTCTCATTATTAAAAGAGTTTGAGATGCACTGCAGTTGAATTAATATTGAAAATTCCTATTTAATAAGAAAATTATAATAATCTTTTCTCAAGAGTAAGGAACTTCATACTAATAATTCATGTTTAGTATGTTAATTTTTGTCTTCTCTCTCTGTTTCCCGTGCGTATTGGAAATAAAGGGATAGAAGACAGACTCTTAATTCTACATTCTTTATGCCCCACTTTTGTCTCACACTCTACAGTGAATCCCAAGGTTATTGCTTCCCCTAACCTCCTGTCACAGTGAAAGAGTTTTCACAAAGAGATTTCCAAAAATATCATCACTGGGAAAAGTATTACAAATCAACTCTCCGCCTTCGTTATATCTTATCCTAGGATTTTAGGTTTTATTTTAACCTGGAATTTTAAAATTAGATACATTCACCGAAGAATTCCAAGAGATCATACAAAGCCTGACACATAGGGATCTATAGGAATCTAGAATTAGTTGTCCTACAAGAGCTATGGAAGAACTGTCTGGACCATGCTCAGCTCTGCCAACACCAACCTGAGAGCTGGACCAGAAGAGGCTACAAATATTATGGAACACAGATGATCCCTCCTTGCTAATATTGTCTCTTCTGAATTCCTTTGTCATGAGGCCATTGCCAATATTGTTCATACATATGATTTATTATAATATAATTTATCTGTGCAAATTTTAGTTCCAACTAAATATGATCAAAACATATTTCATAAATAGTTATAATGAGACAGTGTTATAACTACCTGGAGAAACAAACATTAGCATGATGTGTTTGTAATACTTTACAGGATTCTGCTGATAGAAACAAGGCCATTGAATAGGCACAGATTATATGAATGAAGAAGGAAGATACAGTGTTACCATTATACCCTGTTCAATATTTTAAACCTGTCTATGAATAACCAACTAAACAAAATATTTTTATCATAAAATAACTCTAATTACATCTTCATAACAAGACTATATATAATGGAAAAAGTTCACTATATATAGTGAAAAAGTTCACTGCTAGATTTCTCAAGTTAAGCAAGTGACTAAAAAGCTTTCAGTCAAGAATAATATTGGAAAAATAAATGAGATTGTAAGGGCATATTGTGGAGTGCTTAATCCATTGTTTTCTAAAATCTCACCTCCATGCTAAATATCTCTCCACTCAAAAGAAATCTAGTCAAATAGAAAGCATATTATTGTAACATGTTGATATTATTCTGATTTTTAAAGATGAAATAACATAAAATATATTTTAATATATTCTCATAAACTATCAGAGGAACAAAGAATTTCTGAATATAAGTAGTTAAAATACTTTTAAAAGACCTTGTAAGATGCTTTTAAAACATTGACACAGTTGACCTTCATTTATAATGTGATTTAATTTTTTCTGATTTACTAAACTTTGTGTGTTATAATTACAAGCAAACATATTGTAAAAGTATTTGCACCAAAAGAATACGCTCTATAGTTAATTTTATTGTGCATTCTATCTAGCAGTTGTCATATGGCAATTGTGTCAAAGGTAATCCATTCAGTCTTGGAGTGAAGTTTATTAAGACTCACCATCTCCTAAAGGGAGGTCGAGCATTCTATCCTGCAGAGAAGCTCATAAAGAACCCAGACATTCTGTAAAATGGCCCCTTAATACTCAGGCTGTAAAATGTTCAGGAGCTTCAGAGGGTCCCAGCGACTGGGGAGATGTACTTTTCCCCTCACTGCCGCAAACTTACATGAGCAGGAAGGACCGCTGAGAAGCAACCTTAAGCATGCAGAACTGCCTGAAAGAGACACAGAGCAGCCAAGGGGCTGGAAGGGCTCGGAACCCTTGAGCAGTCTGGAGAAGAGATTCTTTTTTATCTCTACCTGTGTGGTGAGCTTAAGCGTTAAAGCATTTATAAGGTAAACCCTATCCTGGGTGAACCTTTTGTGATGCAGCTGTGTTTACAGCCAGAAAACCGAATGATTCATCAAGATGGACATTGAAGTTTTCCTTCCTTTGGTCCATTAATCTCTATCTGGGCTGGTACACTGTGGATCATATCATAACAGCAATGATGGCACACATCATAATAATCAAGTAATTGTGCAGAAGTAAACAATGAAAATCAAATGTAACAGAGCGAATACCCAGGTTTCTCTAAAACTGCAGGAATAATAAAGATGAATAATTTAGACCATTGATCTGAATTTTATATTTTAACCTACAATAGACATATCCTTGACATTTTAGCTTAAATTAAAACCGAATATGTAAGTTATATGGTGAATAATTTTCATGTATTATAAAGTTCTACATATTTTTACTGACTTGACTAAAAATAATTTATATCAATTAGATATAATTTATATAAAAATCACCTCTGTTTCTCTTTTTTTTTTTGGTAGAAATTAAATCAGTCTTGAAGCTTGTAGATATTTGATAATTTTCTGGTAGATAAACTGATAGATAAATTTGGGAGATTGACTTCATTTTCTTTAACTGGCTAACATATCTTACCAGAAGGCAAAATTACTTGAAATATCATGTTTTATCTGGATTTATGTAAATGATCTTTCTGTCCTAAAAACGTTTTACATGTACTGATTGCTATGAAGTAACACCATTCACAGATAAAGGAGTATTAGAGCAATAACATGGGAGACAAACTTAGGATAGTATTAATTTTGTAGAATTTGTTCATAATGCCAAGGCAGGTTGTTTTAGGAAAGAATAGTAATTTCTAGAACCAATTAGGAATGCAATGTTTCAAGTCATATGGTTTACCGTAACCTAGGGGCTTGGTGATTAACACAAAAGAGGTAAAGGGGAGACAGTGTTATAACTACCTGGAGAAACAAACATTAGCATGATGTGTTTGTAATACTTTACAGGATTCTGCTGATAGAAACAAGGCCATTGAATAGGCACAGATTATATGAATGAAGAAGGAAGATACAGTGTTACCATTATACTCTGTTCATTCATGTAAGAGTCTTCTTGTTTGGAATTGTGTTGGGTGCCATATCCCAAACTTAAATATCTCTTTGAAGTTTTAGGAGTGGTAATTTAATCAGTATGCCATTTCTAGATAGAATGTTTGAGGATAGAGAGAAAACAGTCACAATCATTAAGATTAGGTTCCTCTTAATCTTGAGAGAGGGAGAGGAGAGAGGGAGAGAGAGAGAGAGAGAGAGAGAGAGAGAGAGAGAGAGAGAGAGAGAGAGAGAGAGAGATGAATACATGTAATCTCTTCTTCACACAAGCCAATTTTGACCTCAAAGGGTCATCCCCAAATATTACTTTTTTGATCTAGGACCTCAAAATCATGAAGCAAAATAAACCTTTTCCCTTTTAACTTTTTTTTTTCAATTACAGCATAATTACATTTCTCCCTCACTTTCCTCTCTCCATTCCCTTCCACATGTCCTTTTCATCTTTCCTTTAAATGCATGGCCTCTCTCTTTCATTAAATTTTATTGCATGCATATATGTTTGAGCCTAGTTTTATCATAATTTTTTATGCCATGTTTGCCTGATATTCCTGGGAGGTCTGCTTTTTTTCTGAAGGATAAAGGAGGAGGAATAGGACAGCCTGGTCTACACGGTCAGTTTCAGGACAGCAAGGTCCATGTAGAAAAATCTCTTTTCTGTATGTAGATACTCAGAAAATGTGTTATAATTATTAAATGAACTAATAAAGGAATAGGACCACAGTAAAGGTTTCTTTCTTTCTTCCTTCCTTCCTTCCTTTCTCTCTCTCTCTTCTCTTTTCTTTCTTTCTTTCTTTCTTTCTTTCTTTCTTTCTTTCTTTTTTCTAGAGTCTACGTGTTCTTTATTTTTTATTAATGATTCTGTTGGTTTATATTTCAAATAATATTCCCCTTCACCAACCCCTATCCCACCCCCGTTCCCCACTCCCCTTTGCCCCTATGAAGATTCTCCTCCACATGTTCACTCACTCCTGCCTTACCCCTCTAGCAGACCACTAAGCTGGGGCATCAAGCCTTCTTCTCCTCACATTGAGGTCAGACAAGGCCATCCCCTGCTACATATGTATCTGGAGTCCTGGTTCCCTCCATGTATATTCTTTGGTTGGTGATTTAGGCCCTGGGAGCTCTGGGTTATCCAGTTAGTTGATATTGTTCTTATGGGGTTACAATCCCCTTCAGATCCTTCAGTTCTTCTTCTAGCTCTTTTGTTGGGGTTTCTGGCCTCAGTCCAATGGTTGGCTGTAAACATCTGCATCTGTATTGATCAGGTGCTGGTAGAACCTTCCGAGAAGAGCCATATCAGGTATTCCAATTTTTTCCTATTGAAAGTCAAGAGTAATTTCTTCTTTATAAAATAAAAGATATTGATAGAATGAAATTTTCTTTGATAAATTTTGGAATAATAAAAAATATTTTGTAATAAATTCTCTTTCTTTGAGAAGTCACCTTTTCTTTAGAGAATGGAAATGTCAACAGTCATGTGTTGCTATTTACATAGGCTATAATGCAGAAATGTTTCTAAAACAAGTGAGTTGAATAAAAACATGTAGCAATAGTGTCTCTGTTGGTCTGCTGTCTGCTGTCTGAATACAACGTAGTTTTCAACATTCACCTTGATAGTCTGAAGATGCTACCAGACATCTTCTGGCAGGAGAAGTTTTATTTAGTTAATCTTTGTAGCTTCGTACCCAGGAGTTTTTAATTGAACTTTGCTGTCTTCAAAAAATATTCCCATATGGAAGGCATCGGTTTTGTTTACCACTGCTGGTATGGGTCCATGTGTCTTATTTCTTTTTATATTCCTTGTGTCTTTCACAAGTGATCAGCTGACCTAAGACAATAATATGACGGTGAACTCACATAATGTTATCGCAGAATCAGAAGCTGAAGCACGTTTTTGTAATTATAAGGCATAGAGGAACAAAAATGAAAAAAAATTAAGATGATTTGTTTCAAAGATATGTTTCTCTTAACAGAATATCTATCTGTCTCAAATATCTTTCTTCTCTCTGTTCAATACTTTTTTTGCTCACTAGGATTTTTTGCTCTCATACTGATTTTCCTAAAGAACTTACTATGTGCTCTTTTGAGATCCACAGGACATTTCTTTTAGAATTAATGAGGGCACTTTCATTATACAGAGTAATAAAATTTTGTTGCTCTATAAAAACCCACTCTAACTTACCTGTGAGGAAGGCCTGTTGACAAATAACACGTATGCTATGATCCACATCTCTGGGACACTGTAATTCCACATTACCTTCCTTTTCATAATCATAATAACTCTATTGGTTTGTTTGGCCTTATTTGTATATAAAGTTATATTTTAAAGAGTATACTGGTATATGCCACAGTTGAGAGCCTTAGCATCTCTATTCTTACCTGAGAATGACAAGACATCCAAATTTCTGTATCCTGTATATGTCGCTTAGGAATCAACTGGATTCCTTCCCTACTTTAATGCCTATCTTTCTAGCATGCTGCTGGCCCCAGTGACACATATAAAGTTATTCTTCTAGGACCAGAGTTTGTCAACAGGGCTATAGGATGTAATTGAATACTAACTTCTAAAGCATTTATCATCAATCCTTGTTTGATAACCTATATAACTAGTTTCTGAAATCATTCCAGCCTATGTTTACATGCTCTACATATCTGCTGAGAAGCTATTTAATATTAAAGGATTTTTACTGTTCATCCTGTATAGTTTAAAACATATGAAAGGATTATTTCTTTATGTGTATAAGAGTTTGTCTACATACATGTATGCATACTATGAGTGTGCCTGGTGATCTGGAGGCTGTGGCCAGAATGAGACAGAGCAAACTCTTTGGAGTTATAGACAATTGCAACCTACCACGGAGGTTGCTGGGAACTGAACCCTGGTCCTTTGCAAGAGCACAGAGGCCCTTACAACTGGGCCACTTTCAAGTTCATATCTGTAGGACTGTAAGTGCCATGCACTCTCTGGATGAGGAGGACAGAGTTGTATCTCACTAGTCTAAGAAAATCATTTTTTTTGATTTTTATATGTCATTTTAGAATATTCTTTCCAAGTTTTCTCTATTTTAGGTTTTATTTTAAAGATTTCATAGAGTAGGGAAGACTACTCAACTGGGTTGAAAATGTTTCAAATTGAAGTATCTGCAATTTTCAGATTGGGTTCAGTTTGATATCCAAGGACTGATTTCTCAGAGGTTATATTGCTAACATAGAACAGTGCTCCTGAAGATTGATGCAATCGTTGGGACATATTGTTTAATACAGGAATCTTTCATTTGGGATTTCCACTGAAGAAAATAATCAGGAAATATTCCCAGTGATTTCTCTTTCTTTTCTCTTCCCGGACACTAGATAAAGATATATCCTCACCCCTATGCTTTGATAGTGTGTTGGACTGCCACTGGCCCAAAGAAGTGAGGTATATCAGACATGGACAGATTTATTCAAAATCAAGACTTTCTCCTCATAGCATTCTTATATTGGGTATTTCTTCACAAAGACAGACAAGTGACTCTAAACATTGGCACTAACTTCAAATATTTGATATGCTATCAACTATTTTCTTTCTACCTTGCATGTTTGTTGGTACAAGTCTAATCTTTCTGAATAATAAAGGTTGTCTCAGATAATATAGAAATAAGAAGAGATAAAATATGTTAACATATTTAAAATACTTTCAGAACTATGTAACACAATAAAGACAGTCAAGACAACCTATGAAAGGAAGTGGTTAACTAGATAGGGGCTGGCTTACAGCTCCAGAGGCTGAATCTGTAATCACCATGGTGGCAAACAAAAGCACAGACATGACTCTCAAGAGTAAGAGATTATAACATTAAGGCTTAAGTGGTAGGCAGAGAGAGAGAGAGAGAGAGAGAGAGAGAGAGAGAGAGAGAGAGAGAGAGAGAGAGAGAATGAAAGTCTGGCATGGAGTTTTATAATCTCAACATCCATCCCCAGTGACCCATTCCTACAACAAGGGCATACCTCATAATCTTTTCTAACAGTATCACTCACTGAACACCAAAAACATGAGTCTGTGATGGCCATTCTCATTTAAAATATCAAAAAATATTACTATGGAAAATGTTTTTATTCTTTGGTCTATTATTATGGTGCCAAAAATGACATGGGCTGAGTGAATTCAAAACTTGACTGTTGCTTGTACTCAAGTGAACTGTGGTTATTATCTGAGATGCCATGGTGTCGGTAGTTCTGTGATTCATGAGACACCTTAATGCCAAGGTCGAAAGAATTTATACTAATTATATTAATTTTCTTCGCACATTACTCTACATAAAAGAAATTTCTCTCCTATCATTCAAACAGTTTTATTCCATTCTGTTCTCTGAAACAAAAAATGATAAGTCTATACTTATAAAGTGAACAAGATTTAAGTGTGTTATATAAAGGCTGTCTAGAAGTACTGGCGATTGTCAACTAGTAGTTTTGATTTTTTTAAGTGAATATAAACTCAATACAGAAGATTGTCTGCTATCAAGATCAGGGCTAGATAAACTTCAGTTAGAATTTAAACTGCTGTAGATTATTGCTTAATTAAAGCTAAAAATAAATTTAGCATTTCACCAACTGTATATAGCTATGTATTCAATTATAAGTCAGAGACAAGTTCATGAAGGCCAGCAAATTATAAGCTATTAAGAATATAAAGGAAAATCACATGCTGTGTTTTATTATTCACTATGCCCAGCTTGTATTCCTCTGTTGTTACTTATTTCTCTGCAATCAAAGCATTTTAATGAACAACAATGAAAATGTCTTTTATTTTGCACCCATGATTTGTAACTTAAAATAATTATCTCTTGGAAAAAATATAGTTTAGAAAATGCACAAGAATCTATAATCTGATTTCTAAATTTTAGTTATATATTTTAAAGAATAAAAGGTAATGGTGAAAATTAAAAATTATCATAATAAATTACATAATGAATTTATAATATTGTATGGAATTACAAATTAGAACTCTGGTTACCTGATATAGACTTGCATCTTTACTTATAGTTTATAAATGCTTATTACCTAAAATATTTCTACCCCATGAAGATGTGACTACATTCTTGAAGAGGGAATTCAGATTAGATTCATAGATTTCTTATAAAATAAGATACTTTGATTCTAAAAGACTTGGGAGTTTCCATTTTTCTCAGTTGCATGAAGAAAATATCATTTTAAGATTTAGAATAGAAAAATTAAAATCATACTGTTTGCATAAACTTTGTATCTTCTTTACAAGGATCTACATACAGAATTTGCAGTTTTAGGTGCTACAAAGGAATAAAATATTGAATTGATCAGGTGGAATTCCATCTAGTAAAAGCAATTGATTATTTGAGGGATATGTTACATTGAGTAAAATTTTGTAAGTTATATCTAGTTCTACCTGTGCCTAGATCTTTATTAGAGTGTTGAACAAACAGGAAAATATTAAAAGTATACATTTTTGATAATGTAATTACTGGCAACTTATAATCAAACATGATTAAGACATATGTGGAAAACTACTTCCTATCATGAAATGTTTGAAAAGTACTTTTAAACACTGTGAAGAAAAAGAACAGAAAAATTGTATTGCTTTCACAGAAAATTAGTTTTAAGGTCTGAAAATGTCATCTCAAATTCTCCTTTAATATTTGCATATTCTTCTCCAAGAATTTTATGTAAAATAAGAACTCCAAGTTTTCTGATAATGAGGATACATACATGGAATTATGTATAAAAATATAAAGGAACATGAATATATTAACTTATATAAAGCCATATAATTCTGTAAGAAAGTTTTTTATGATAATTTTATTTTAAAATTTTAATTAAATCATTTTATTCTTTCCAACACAGAAAACGTCATCATACTGTCAACTTTCCAATCCACTGTACTCTCCTGACCCAAAGTTGATTATAAATGACTACTCACTTATTCAGATATATGTTCCTTCCAAAAATGGAAATTTTTAATGAATTCTTCATAGTACCTAGAATATTTCCTAATATATATTTGATATCTAGTCATTATTTTATTTAAAACTCATGAATCTACATTAGCTGACATTAGAAATAATATTAGATTAACTTTTTCTTATATATGTATATACCAGTCTATGGAAAGCTCAGAAACCATCTTTGAATACTCATTTAAAATTTCCCCACACAAAAGCCAAAGTTTTAGCATTAATCTGCTAATGTGTTGGGTCGTTATTATTTGCCAGGAGTTCTAGTTCTATTTCTTCTGATATAGCACCTCTATGATTGTCTGATATAAAGTCATTGCTGTTTTGTTTTTCCTTTTGAGATAATATTTTTATTCACTTTATATCTGACTCATTCCCATTCTCCAGGTAACCCCCTCCCAAATTCCTTCTCCTATCTCCCCACACCCTATTCTTCTGAGATGGGGGAGATACCCCTGAGTACCCTCGCCCCACTGGCAGATCAAGTCTGTGAAGGGCTAGTCATACCCTAAGGCCAGACAAGGTAGCCAAGCTAAATCATATCCCACAGACAGGAAACAGATTTTGGGATAGCCCCAGCCCCATTGGTTCTGGACCCTCCTTAAGACAAAGCTGTACATCTGTTACATATTTGAGGGGTTTGAGGTGTGTGTCGGAGGGTAGGTTCAGCCTAAGTGTACTCTTTGTTTGGTGGTTCACTCAAAGCACCATGGGTCCAGGTTAGTTGACTCTGTTAGTCTTCCTGTGGAGTTCCTATAGTGTTTTGGTCTTAAAATCATTTCCTGAACTCTTCCATAAGAGTCCCAAATCTCCTTCCAGCGTTTGGGTGTGGGTCTCTGCATCCTTCTGAGTTTGTCTCTGCATCATTCTTTGCTGCTGGTTGGAGCCTCTCAGAGGACAGACATCTTAGACTCCTTTCTGCAAACATGTCCGATCTCTCTCCAGAAGCATAACGGAATATCATAACAGTGTCAAGGGAATGGTGGGGCTTGCCCATGGCATGGGTCTCAAATTGAGCCAGTTATTGTTTGGCCACTCCCTCAGTCTCTGCTCCATCCCTGGTCCCTGCGATTTTTGTAGACAAGATACATTTTGGGTTGAAAGATTTGTGAGTAGATTTGTGTCCCTATTCCTCCACTGGGGTTCCTACCTGGCTACAGGTTAACACTTCAGGTTCCATATCCCCAAGCTGAGCCACAGCTAAGATTACCCCCATTGATTCCTGATTGCTTCTCATATCCTGCGTCTCTGTCAAGTCCTCAAAATTCCCCCACACCTCCAATCTTTCCAATCATTCTCAAGGCTATCTGGACATCTGTGCTATCCTTCCCCACACCTGATTCCGAGCCCCCTCCTACTCCCACTCAGTTCCCTCCATCTATAAATATTTTATTTCATTTCGCAGTGAGATTCAAGCATCCTCATCTGGGTCTTCCTTCTCGTTTAGCTTCTTTGGCCCGGTGGAATGTAGAATGGTTATCCTGTGCTTTACAGCTAATATCCACTTATACATGAGAATATACCATGCATTTACTTTTGGGACTGGGTTACTGCACTCAGGATGATGTTCTCATGTTCCATACATTTGTATGAAAAATTCATGATGTCCTTGTTTTAAATAGCTGAATGTACCGTATTTCCTTTATTCATTCTTCGGTTGAGGAATATCAGGGTTGTTTTCAGCTTCTGGTTATTAAAAATAAAGCTGCTACAAACATAGTTGAGCAAGTGTCTTTGTGAGATGATGGAAAATCTCTTGGGTATATGCCTAGAGGTGGAATAGCTGGTTGTACAAGTTCACACTCCACCAACTATGGAGGAGTGTTCCCCTTTTCCACATCCTTGCTAGCATGTACTGTCACTTGCTAAATGGAAAAAAAACTCAAAGAAATGAGTAACCTTCCTTTATACAAATGACAAATGGGCCAAGAAAGAAATTAGGGGAACAAGGGTATTTACTATAGCCATGAATAATATAAAATATTATGGTGTAACTCTTACCAAGCAAGTGAAACCCTTATAGGACAAGAACTTCAAGTTGCTGAAGAAAGAAATTGAGGAAGATATCGAGGATGAGAAGATCTCCTGTGCTCGCTGCTTCTTCATCATGAATGCCCTATAATTTGGTGTTTAAATTGTTCAGAACAGATTTCAGAAGCATTGGAGTGATTTTGGTCCTTTTTCATAATACGTTGGTACTAATTCAGTTTAGTCTGTATGAGGATTACTTTGTGTGTACTCACTCTTTATTCACACCTATGGTATTGTTTTAGTGTACTACTGTTTCCACCTAACTTTTCCTAATATCTTCTTTGCCAGTTAAATAATACTTGGCAAATTTGGATGTTCTTGGCCAAGTATGTTCCAAAATGCTCATTTGCCTTTTTTTAATTAATTAATTAATTAATTTTTGCACTCCAGATTTTATTCATTAGCCTATTTTTGAGGAGTGGTTGTTATGAAGATAAATTTCATTGTCCTTAAAATGTTCATGTTACTAGTATTGGCTTTGTATATAAATATTTTGAATCAATACATATTCTGGATATATTTATTTACCCACTTTCAAATATTATGATTAGATGAGATAAACTGGTCTTCTGTTCTTTCTCATCTACTCATTCTAGTTCCACTGATGTCCAAGCAAACCATAGGAATAAAATTTAGCTTTTAAGAAAAAAAAGAAAGGTCAATATTGCTTTGAAACCAGTGGAGTTTTATTTTGTTTGTTTAGAATGAAGGTGTTTGTGCACATGCATACACATGCACAAGAGTTGACATGGGTGACCTTATTTCTTATGTGCACAGAGAGATACCTAGAAAGTAAGTCAATTGATTTGAGGTTTCCATTTAGCAATTCTGGGTTACCAATTCCTAGAACTCACCTAATTTCCACTCTGAAACTAAACATGCTGTGCCTCTGTGTACTGCAGACTCAAGAAATGAATTGACTTGATTGGGTTGAAAAGTGTTCTTACAAGAAATACACAGTATGTTAAATGATGGCTGCTTTTCTAAAGGAACACTTTTTCTAAATGATCACTTTAAACATTGCTATCAATCAGTCATATTTATCATCCAAATGATCTTAGTTTTGCACTTATACCTTTAGAAATGATGTGAAGATCTACACCGTCATTCAAATTCAAGTTAATTTACTTAAAACTACTTATTAACATGGATTAAGTGTTATACATACTGTTTTTAAACAAGAATATCTCTAGAAACTAGAATCCATATTCCCTTTTGCCCCAATTTGCTACACAAATGCAATCTTTAATTTGTATGTAAGAAATATAGTGAAGTACTTTATTTAATTGGAAGATGGTATTAAAATAGGTAGCATTTATATCTCTGTGTTCCCTGTATGAACTTGTGACTAAATCAGTGTACTCAGCTTTATTTTGTTAAGAGGATATAATGATTCATTCTTTTATAGTTTTCTTCATTCATCATGACAGTCCTCACTATGTAACTAACAGAAATTATTCGGCACAAATTTAAAGAATCAACCAATTATTCCTGGTGAATATTCAGGTACCAAAAGAAATTTAAATTGAAAACATCAATGTTAAAATTTCATAATAAGTGCATTTGACAACTTGAGTAGTCTTTCCAGTTTTCTCTTGTAGCATGATAAATAAAAGCTATGTAAAAATAAACACTAAAGAAATGTAAATAGAGGATCTTTAATATATGCAACCCATCATAATTCACAAACATAATTCATTTACAAAGGGAATATTAGTGTGGTTCATAAGTTATAACTTCAGTAGTGTTGGTTATCATTAAAACCAGAAAAGCAAAACTGATTTAGGGTTCTCAGGTTACAAGGTTTGCTTATGGTGATTCTGCTGCAATTATGGTTGATTGAAACTTCTAAGGCAAAGATTTAGGATTAAACCTGCCTGCTTCCTCTCCTACATGGTATATACACAGGAAGAGTTTCAAAGGAAGTGACCTGGATTATAGAACCAAGAGTCAGAGCTAAAGAGATACTCAAGAAGAGGGTATAGAGTGTATCTGGGAGTGAAGATTCACATAGTCTTTGAACAAGAGCAAGAGAAGGGGAAATACGCCATCTGCCCAGCTCTGTCTTGGTGTCATTCCTACTTCCACACTATTAAGAACTAGTGAATAATAAGCCGATGAAAGAATGAAGAATCTGCTTAAAAGAATAATAGGTCAGGCCGTTTAATGGTATTATGGTTTGAATCTGAAATTTTCTAGAAATATATTTATATTTTGAGTGGGTGTTCCAGGACAGTGGTATTATTTTTGGATGATCTGTGTAATTTTCAGCAGTTTGGGTCGGATTATTAAATTATCTCACTAAGAGTAGACTTTTTAGGCTTGTTGTGACTCTGGTTCTTGATCAAACACTCACCTTCGTATTCTACCATGAAGGGAACAGTCACTGCCACGCCCTCCTGTGTTGACATAAGGAACAGCTCTTCTCCTCCCTCCCTGCGCTGATAGGCTGCCTTCCAAAGCCTTCAGCCTAGATAAAACCTTCTTTCTTTTGCTTGGCTCTGGCAGGCTCATCCGTACCAATCTGTCTTAACATGCAATAGCTAACTGGCAAATTGAATTGGGTCGCATGGCCGACAGAACAAAGAAAATTATACTTATTTGGGAAAATTTGAATTCCAATATAGGAAAACACAGTAGCAGATTTGAGAATGTTATCAAAATTTACATCAATACTGGCCATACTTGAAACCTTTATTCTGAATGGTGGTGGGGATTCTGAGAAATATTGTATAAAACTGTGATTTACGTTGTTAAGCTATCAGTAAAAAAATGATTTAGTCTTGATCCAACCTATAGAAACATGGACATTGCTCAAATAATTGACAAAAATTAGGGATTTGAATACATACCTTACTTGAACTAAGCAAGTCATCCTCATCAATTATTTTTCATAAAAATTAATTTAAGTCATTAGACCCATTGTGAATCTAGCATGTTTTTTGAAAGTGTCCTTAATGGGATCCAAAACCTAGGACTCTCTGCAGTCCCGCTGTTAGTCTCTATTATTTATGATCTACTGCAAGAGGAAGCTTCTCTGATGATGACTGAGTGAGATAATGATATATAAATGTTGTAGAACATATTTTTGAGTTACATTATAGCTATGTTCCTTTAGCAGAACAGTAGTAACTGGTTTTCCTCTGGGCCCATGGCTTAATCTCTGTAAGACTCATGGCCACCCTAATAATGTTGGGCATGGATTCTATCAAGTAGACTGGGCCTTATTCCATTCAGTATTGTTGGTTAATCCCGCAAAGGTTAAGCCACTATCATAATAACAGATCATGCAGGCAGGACACCATTATAGATCAAAGGTTATGTAGCAAACTTTACGGTTATTTTTCTCCTCTGAATGCAGAGCACCTCCAAGTACCATGAACACTATGCAGTAGGAGTGAAGGTACAAGCTATGGATCGGCTTGACTTCTCCATCTTCAATGAGATGTGTTAGCGTTGCCTTCAACAGCAGTGACTTACCTCCCGTTTCTGGAGAGTAAACAATTTCTTTCGAAGTAGCCTGATGGGTTTGAGGGTTTCTATGAAGACCCTTTGACAAGTGATTAAAATAGATGCAACCCATTTCTAACACTGGAGCTTTCACCTGGTAGCGAACGATGTCTAGTTAAGACATTGTTTCCTGCCAGTATTTGGGAACTCCATTTTTATGTCTTTGATTCATTAGCCATGTATTCATAGTAAGTTCCTACAGGAATAGCTTTCCTTAGGACCGTTCTAATAGCTGTTAATGTTAGTTGTCCCTCCATGAATCATTCCACTCCCATATTCCCTTGTCTCTCTATCTATATACTGAATATTCTCTTTCCCCTTCCTTTGGTGATTACTCGTTTTTCCTCATATTACCTTAAATGATACAAAACCTCTTTCATTATATAGATTGTAGCATTCTTATGGGAGACCATGCTTTATCAACTTTATAAACCCTTCTTGTAAACTTTCAGATTGTTTGTCTTATTGCCAACATTTGTATTAATTAATCCTCTGAGGTTATTGGAACATTTTTGCCTTTCCGTTTTCCTTTTCTTGGAAGTGTCTCAGCCTAATAAAGTCATCATCACCTGTTAACCATCAAGCCATTCTTTCTGTGGATCCTTTCCAGAGTCACTGAGGGAAGCACCCTCTCACTCCTTCCCTTTTTCTCCCAAGTCCAGTATAAATGTTTCCATCACAGTACTTGACACTGTGTTATGATGGTGTGTTCAGAGCGTGTCTCATCCACTAGCTGAGCTGATTAGAGGGAAGTGTTCAAGTGTGCAAGCTTATAAATAAACTGTAGAAACCAAAATTGTTTCATAAAATTGGCTTAAATGAAGATTTTCTTTCATGGTGACATTCCAATTGTACTAAGATCATAGCAATTCAATGAATTCAATGTCCTGACACTGATTTCAACACAATGCCAGTTCATTTACTTGCGTTGTTATTATTTTTTTGGCAGCAATGCCACTTCAAGGGCAATTTTTAGAAAACTCAACTAATATTCTTGGCAGATATTTAACCTTATGGAAGAAAATCATTTATCTAGGAGTTCAGTATTTTCATTTCAGTGACATTTAAAATGGAAGTGAGCCCATTTTCTTTTCAGATCTTTGAATATGCTTTGCTTCAAAATTAAGCCAATTCAGTACTTATTGAAATCAGAAAATAAGACTTGAAAGCAGATTTTTTTCCACTGTTGTTATTATACTTAATGCGACCTGTGCTATATTTTAACTATAAAACAGGTAAATGATATGTGTGCTCCAGACTTAAGGAGATGGCCCAGCAAGTAAAGAGGGCTTTCTAGGCAAACAGGAGTAGCTGAGTTTGAATCTCTACCATTTACATAAACTTCCATAGCTTGCACCTATGATCTCAGACCTGTGGAGGACAAGGAGAGAAACATCTTTTAGGCTTCTTCTTCTTGGAGAAGTAGTCTTAAAGGGATAAGGCAGGAGTGATCATTCAAGACTTCAGGACAATTCACATTCTTCTTTGGTCTCTGTACTCATGAATGGACTGAAGCATGTGACTCTGTGTGTGTGTGTGTGTGTGTATGTATTTGAGTATATATATATATATATATATATATATATATATATATATATATATAACATATGTGACCAATATTAATAAGAGGGCAGTAGTTGTGTTCTAAAAATAATTATCAACAGCATAACATACAACTAATTAATATTTAACTTTTCTCTGTGCATATAAGGTAATTTAGATGTGTTTAGGACAAATTTTATGTCTTTAGTTACTTAATGGAAAAAAACTTTATAAAGAAAATACTTTCAATGTAATTTATAGGTTTTGATACTAACAGATTACTTATTTTGTTTTATATTATTGTAACACTAAACAATTTAAATAAATGCTTTAAATAAAATAAAAATCTCCACATTAAGAGATTATGTGGTCACTTTGATCAAAGACTTTCTGTGTTATTTTTTGTTAATTTTGATTTTTTTTCAAGAGACAGGGAGAGAAAGAGAAAGAGGCAGAGAGAGAAAGAGAAAAGAACTCATAATTTTGGGTGGGTGGGGAGCAGAAAGGATTCTGGGAAAAGTAGGATTAGGAATCAAATATGATAAAAAATCATGAAGCTTCTTGACCCTAATTTTGGACAATTTTTAAAAATATTTAAGGATTAATACATTATAATAACTTATAATAATACAAGAGCCTAAAGTTGGGTGCATAGTTGACTACTGTGACTATTCCACTTTTATGACAACTATTCTTCAGAATTCAAAAATCAAGCTCAAATACAAGAGCATTTCCTTCTCTAGATACAGGGTAAGAGTTGGTTACTATACACCGTGCCTACTCCTAAAATCAAATACTCATGGATCCTCCTCTCCACCACTGCTGCTCTGGCTTTGCTTCCTCCTCACTTGCTATTGACTCCCCGACTTTAAATTTAAACTTCCATATTTCATGAAATTTTATCAAAACACTGTGTAAACCAATAAATAACCAGTGAAAGACTGCAAACAAAAATAAGCCATTTCTCCTGATAATGATTTCCCTTAAACATCTTCTTAGGCATATTCAACTTAATTCTCTATTAGCAAAGCCCGACCAAGTCTATTCCCATAACAGAGGATCCATGCTTCCTGAGGAGAGCAGGCAGTAAGCATCTGTCGTCACATTTAGAAAAGAACAGGTCCCTAAACAACAGGATAAGAACCAGTGTGTTTGCATTATTGCCAAAGTGGAAGAGATTCATTTTGTGATGATATTTACTATTTCTCATGTGTAGTTAAACAGAAAGCTCAAAAACTTGATATGGAAAAAATTACCACTTGACATGTTCCTAATATTTCAACACTTTCTCAATCATGTTTAAATACCTTATATAGACATATAGGTAGATTAGTGCTGTGTAGTTTATTCCCGTCACAAGTTCCTTCTCTCATTTATACAAATGTGTTTTACAAATGGAAAAAGGAATTTCTTCTGTAAATTGGATCCAATTTTCAAAAACCCTTTACTCATGGGCTTTGAATTTCCATTTCTTGTACTCACTTGTATTTCCCTGGGTTTTCATGGGCGATTTCACTATATGTCCCATTGTGTGCTGTATCATCTTCCTATCAAAGGGTCTCTAAATTATTATAAAAATAGATACACAAAAACCTCTTAGAAGTTACTTCAGTGATACTTCATGGATGTAGTTTGTGACGTTCCTAGGAGACACAATCACAGCAAACTCCCTCATTGTCTTCCTCTTTTGATCTCTAAGATGACCAGTCGTCTAAGATGTGCCCTGAGCTTAGGTGAAGTTGTTCCACATCTATGAGTGGGTTCCACAACTCTGCATTTTATGTCATTTTTTCTTATGTAATGAGCCCTCATTCTTTCAAAAAGAACTTTCCTTAAAGGTTGAGGACTACATTTATCTGTGGGTATAAGGACAAATATTTAGAATGTAGTTAATGATGCTGGTTTAGTAAAGTGGTAGTTGTAGGTTCTCCTCCAAGATCTAGGACTTTAGTTTTCCATGCCTCAGGGAACTTTGTGCAGCCATGTGTGGGAACAATCATAAAATATTGTATAGGTGGGATTGACTGGTGTAACATTTGCATACATATGTTAATATGTTGAAAAACAATTTTAATGCTACATTTGAGCATTTATTCGTTTTAGTTTTGAAGAATAATTCATGAGAAATTAAATAACCTCTAACAATTACTGTCTAATGACTAATGTACAAACTCCAATTATATTATTTGATGAATTGCTGGTAGTACATGGATCCTCATAGCTTTTACTAATTTAAATTAGATAGCTGAACTACTGTAAACATTTACTTTATTTTGACCAGAAATATATTAAAAAATTACTTTAAACCTGCACTACACTTTTTGATTCTTAAACTGATCTAAAAAAGCAAGGTCTGAAAGATGTATAAAAGCAAGCTAAAATTGTGTGAACTTTCCTTTTCTTCTACTACTTATTTAAATTTCATGTAAATCCATTTTTAAAATTACTATTTTAACAAGGGTCTATCTATAAACAATAAAACAATGAAAGCAAGGAATTAGAATGAAATTTAACCTGAAATTTCAGCTTGAGTTGATATTAAGTTTGCCCCAAATTCTTCTGCTTCAATAATTGTGTATACGGAAATGCAAGGGAGAGAATAAGGTGTCTTTTTGGAGATCTGTACATATGCTGTGACCCAGATAATGATAGAAAGAGATGCAGGTACAAAAGTGCTTTGGCAGAAGAATCTTGATTAAATGAAGCTGTGCCCACTGTAGAGATAGCACTGCAGAAACAAATTGGATCTGAGAGATATAGATGCAGGTGCTGCTAGAGGAGAGAGTGAACCAGGGAATGGCCAGGTAAATGGCAGTTGGGTAGGCCACATTACCTCTGGTCATCATGATCAGAGAAACTTACTCAAGCTGATGCCCCAAGGAAAGTTGAGTTTTCTGCTGGAGTTTTCATAAATGCAGATTATGCATATCAGCCGACATATGAACCTTCTTTAAATATCTGTTGTATCCTCCTTAAGTAGTAATTATTCTATAAGCTGTAGATATGAACAAACAGGTACATAAATATAAGTACATATTTACTGTGTGCTAGGTAATGGGTGACATGGCAGACAATATTAGTAATTATAATCAGAATAAGAAGAACATGCATTCGCCTCAGACAGATTGACAAAATAGAAAGAATTGTCTGAAAAATTGATGCTTTGTAACTTTAGCCATCCTGGAAATTTATTTTTATTTTATTATTTCTGACAGAGTAGAAAAGAATAAACATACTCTATCTCCAACAGCATATTCATAAATCTCATTTTCAGACAATGACAATTTTTTACCACTTTCTATTTTTAATGAAAATCATGTTTTCCTTCACAGTGATAAGGCAACAACTAAAAGAAATTATGAATTCTAGAATGTAAAATAAATGAATGATAAAATTTGTATATATTATCCATTTTTAATATATATCTGCATATATAGAAACATGAAATGTGAAACTAGAAAATTATTGCATATTAAAAGTGCTCATGACCCTGAAATATTTTTAATTTAATAAGAATGACAATTGTACTGCCACCAGGCATTTCATCTTATAATGTGTAGTCAGTTACTATGTTCTATGAGCCTATGATAAGCACCTTAGCAAGTATCCTTCATCCTTTATGTTCTTAGATTTGTGATTAGCAATTATTCCATTCATGTCCAAAATTATAATATGTAAGAGAAATGTTTGTTTTGTTAACTATTCTTTAAAATGTGAAATAGCTATTAATAGGTATCTTTCTCTGCCTTTTCTCATGTCAAATGAAATGAGCTACAACCCTATGGATTTATGCTATTCACATTTAGACACCTTATACTATTCCTTTGTTATATAAATTAAAGAAAGAAGTAAAAATGAGCATGTAGCTCAGTCAGTAGACGACTTCTTTAAGATGTTGTATGCCCTGGGATTCACCTATAGTATTTCATAAATCATTTGTACACCTGATATATAAAAACTCAGGTTGCAGAGGCAGCAGAATCAAGAGTTGAGAGTATTCTTCCTCTCCCTCCAACTTAGTTTGAAGCAAATTTGGGCTGGATGAGATTCTGTTCATTAGCACTCTTAATATTATTACAATTAAAAATGTGAAGTAAAATTATACACTTTTCAAGGCACAGAAGAAATCTCTTTTGAAAAGACAAAAGGATCAGTAAAGAAGAGCTTGTGTACAACACAGGAATGCATAATTATCTTATTCTAGGTTCTCAAGATTCCTCCTTAGGCTATGTGGTCTATACTTGGTATGGGAGTCAGTTAAGTAACTGCTCTCAGATGTTCACAGACAGTAATGGGAACAGAGAGGACTTAGAACACCATCTCTGTTCCATGTGATATCAGAAATGTCACAAAGACATGGGAAAATATATTCAAAACTAATAAGCATAGGTTCTTCCTCTTTCCTTCTGTAGAACATTCACCACATGCACTCCCGTTGTTTTCCATCATTGAGATATCTTGCATTAAGAATCCTATCAGTGAGACAGCATGCTGAATACCGAAGTAGAATTCCTCATAGACCATACAAATGATAATGACTGCATTAGAGTTTATTCATGGGCACTCATACGAAATCTTTGTTAAGAATTTAGCCTTTTCTTGGGCTTGAGAGATGGCTCAGTGGTTAAGAGCACTGACTGCTTTTCCAGAGGTCCTGAGTTCAATTCCCAGCAACTACATGGTGGCTCACAACCATCTGTAATGGGATCCATGCCCTCTTCTAGTGTGTCTAAAAACAGCTACAGTGTTTTCATATAAATAAAAAAAGAATTTAGCCTTTTCTGTCATGAAGTTTGGCCAGTGTGATTGAATGATATATTTGAAAGCACATTGCAAGCAACATTGTAGCATTATACAATGTTTCAATATCCAGCCTGTATATTTTTCCTCCTAACAATGTTAGCTATCATTTTCCTTCCTTTTAACTTTTATTGCAGTGTGAACCACATATAATAATTGTAATTATGTGCCTTATTACCATCTGCCTGGCATAGAAAAACAATTAAAAACTTATCTGTTGAGAGTGATGAAGTCATATCAATGATAATGGGTATATAAATCAATTATCTAGAAGATATTCTCTGTACTGGAGAAAATAAAAACCAATTGACAAGAGGGAAGCAATGCATTGAAGCTTCTAGGCCATTCTCTTAAAGAAATCAATTATCTAATAAAACTAGAGGTTAGAAAGCATAAAATAAAATTTCAGATTTGTATAACTGTTTACGAAATGTTAACTTGACAAAACAAATTTCTGTTAACAAAAACCTGGGAAAAAAACGTGTACTCAGATTTGATTTTCAGTCAAGAAAAGAAACAATTCCCAGATATCACAATTTCTCTAAAATGTATCTATGAATTTAAGTGATAGGAACCTATTTAAAATAGCACACAAATGAATATTAGAATCATTTCTTATGTACTAATTCATTCATGACTATTCTGTATAATTCAATAAATTCATGATAGGAAATTTACCTGTAGAAATTAGCATAATATCCTTTGTCTTCCATCTAGTGATCTGCCCTTAGACTTTAACTGGGAAGCTATTCTTAGCCATATGCTTACCTTTCAAGGTGGTGTTCTCTAAAACTAATGTGAGCTCTTTCTTTTAGAGATGGTGCTCTCAGGGTTCTTAAAATAGCAGCCTGCAAAGATGCCCCATGAACTGGTTTCCTGATGTCTGGTAGAGGTGAGCCGATGAGAAAAATAGAATATTTCTTTCAGAGTACCTCTCTGCTTGACAAAAATAATTTGTATTCTCACTTATACTTTGTGAATTTTTAGAAGGTTCCTTCCCTGTACTATCCATTGCTGTTTTGTATCAGGCAGGGATGAGCACTCTGTGTTACCCTGCGCCATTTTGATGGATCCACATCTGTCTCCTGTGACATCATTCTGAAGACCTTACTTACTTTAATGGCAGTGACGATCTGATTGAGTGTAGAGAGAACATGGTGACATTGCTCAACCCTTGATGCATAATAATGTTGTCATTAATCTACAGGTTTAACTCAATACCCATTTATCATCTCAAATATCTGATTTGGTTAGCTGGTATCTCAAATTTAATGCCTTTGACCTCAACACTGGATAGGCCAGGGATTATCATTTCGATTTAGGTCTGACTGGGCAGAGGGTGACTTCTAATCTCCCTTCATTGAAGGCAGAACTTAACTACTTTCACTCTGTGGCCTAGTATGTGCTCTGTCTTGTGTTCAGAGGCCGCTTCCCAACGTGGGCTTTCTCAGTGTGTCCGCACTCTATGTACAAGTTTCTCCAACCAACAGAGGATCGTGTCTCTATTTCCTAATTGAATGTTGCAGTTGTATGCAAACAGCATAAATGTATTGTTAGATCATGTGTCTCCTCTTCTGCTGGATAACAGTATGATAATTCCTACCACTCAAGGGGAAGGGATAACCAAAAACACATAGACCAAGAGGCTGGAATCATGAAGTTTATCTTATAAAAGACATCATCAAAAATAGCTGGAAATGTGCTAGCTCTTAACTGCAGGATCTTCTCTAGTTGTTTCAATTCTTATATCTTGTTAGACCAGTTGTGGAGAGTAATTGTATATGCCTTTTAGAACCCTCTCCACATTGGTAAAAATACTGCTCTGCCCTTGTTACTTTTTGTGATATTCAGAAATATTGATGAAGACAGAATTAAAATACATTCACCATTTCTTCTTTATCAGATAATAACACGATACCTTATACTTTTCGACTGACATAGCTTTTCTCTCATTTTCAGAACAGATGTGAGCCATCTGTTTTTAATTTAAAATCCATATTAAATTACACCTTTAATTTTGATGATAAGTAGGAAAAACATCTAAATCTAATTTGATTTGTGTATATGGTTTTTTTCATTAAATTTACTCTCTGTTAGATATGTCAAAACTTCATTATCATGGATGTTGATGATGTAATGGAGAGATTAAAATTTTGTATACTATCTACTCCACAAAGAAGCACAGAAGCAAATTGGAATTAGACAAGCTTGGGCTGAGAGGTTCATTAAGCAATTTGGTTCATTTAACATTTATGGCCATGTGATGCTTCCTCTTTTAAAGGTAGAATAAATTTGAGAAAAGACGTGAATTTGCTACTCCTTTAGCTTATTTCTCTGTGAATCTGTCTCAGCAGGTTAAGAGTGTTTTATAATTAGATTTTTATTTTGTATATTCAACCTGCTGCCTTTAAATAAGGACTCAGAGACAATGCCTTTTCATGGGATAAGAAATGCTATGCTCTGCATATTTGTCAAAGACAAATTGGTTTTCATGAATGGAGAATTTACCCTTTCTGGCAAAGAGAAAAAGAATGTTTATCCACCACTACTGTTCCTCGACACACCATATAAAAACTTATAAATACCTACATTTAAAATATCTTTATTTTTGAAAAAGTACCATGAGGTGGTGAGAAGAAGGCATATCCTTTTGTTTTAGGATAGAATGTTCTATAAATATCTGTTAAGTCCATTTGGTTCACAACGTCTGTTAGTCTGTCTATGTCTCTGTTTAATTTCTGTTTCCATGATCTGTCCATTGGTGAGAGTGGGGCGTTGAAATCTCCTACTATTATTGTGTGAGGTGCAATGTGTGCTTTGAGCTTTAGTAAGGTTTCTTTTATGTATGTAGGTGCCCTTGAATTTGGAGCATAGATATTTAGGATTGAGAGTTCATCTTGGTGGATTTATCCTTTGATGAATGGGAAGTGTCCTTCCTTATCTTTTTTGATGACTTTTGGTTGAAAATCGATTTTATTTGATATTAGAATGGCTACTCCAGCTTGCTACTACAGATCATTTTCTTGGAAAGTTGTTTTCCAGCCTTTTACTCTGAGGTAGGGTCTGTCTTTGTCTCTCAGGTGTGTTTCCTCTAGGCAGCAAAATGTTGGGTTCTCATTTCGTATCCAGTTTGTTCATCTGTATCTTTTTATTGGGGAATTGAGTCCATTGATGTTGAGAGATATTAAGGAATAGTGATTGTTGCTTTCTGTTATATTCGTGTTTGGAGGTGAGATTATGTTTGTGTGCTTGTCTTCTCTTTGTTTTGTTGCAAAAACCAATTAGTTTCTTGCTTTTTCTAGGTTGTGGCTTGCCTCCTTTTGACTGGCTTTACCATTTATTATCCTTTGTATGACTGGATACAAAGATAGAAAGATAGTGTGTAAACTTGGTTTTGTCATGGAATATCTTGGTTTCTCCATTTTTGTTAATTGAGAATTTTGCTGGATATACAAACCTGGGCTGGCATTGTGTACTCTTAGGGTCTGTATGACATCTGTCAAGGATCTTCTGGTTTTCATAGTCTCTGGTGAGAAGTCTGGTGTAATTCTGATAGGTCTGCCTTTACATGTTACTTGAGGTTTTTCCTTTACTGCTTTTAATATTCTTTGTTTGTTTTGTGCATTTGGTGTTTTGACTATTATGTGATGGGAGGAGATTCTTTTCTGGTCCAATCTATTTGGAGTTCTGTAGGTTTCTTGTATGTATAATCAGGCACAAAACAGGCCTCAACAGATACAGAAAGATAGAAATAATCTCATGCTTCCTATCAGACCACCATGGGCTAAAGCTGGCCTTCAATAAGAATAAGGAAAGAACGCCCACATATACATGGAAGTTGAACAATTCTCTACTCATGATTACCTGGTTAAGGACGAAAGAAAGAAATTACAGACTTCTTAGAATTTAATGAAAATGAAGGTACAACATACCCAAACTTATGGCACACAATGAAAGCTGTGCTAAGAGGAAAACTCATAGCGCTGAGTGCCTGCAGAAAGAAACAAGAGAGAGCATCTATCAGCAGCTTGACAGCACACCTGAAAGCTCTAGGAAAAAAAAGAAGCAAATACACCAAGGAGGAGTAGATTGCAGGAAATGATCAAACTCAGAACTGAAATCAATCAAGTAGAAACGAAAAGGATTATACAACAAATCAACAGAACCAAAAGCTGGATCTTTGAGAAAATCAACAAGATAGATCAACCTTTAGCCAGACTAACCAGAGGACACAGAGAGTGTGTCCAAATTAACAAAATCAGAAATGAAAAGGGAGACATAACAACAAAATCAGAGGAAATAAAAAAAATCAGATCCTACTACAAAAGCATAAATTCAACAAAACTTGAAAATCTGGAGGAAATGGACAATTACCTAGACAAATACCAGGTACCGAAGTTAAATCAGGAACAGATAAACTATTTAAACAACCCCATAACTCCTAAAGACATAGAAGCAGTCATTAAAAGTCTCCCAACCAAAGAGAGCCCAGGTCCAGACGGGTTTAGTGCAGAATTCTATCAGACCTTCATAGAAGACCTCATACCAATACTATCCAAAGTATTAACAAAATTGAAACAGATGGAGCACTACCGAATTCCTTCTATGAAGCCACAATTACTCTTATACTTAAACCACACAAAGACGCAAAAAGAAAGAGAACTTCAGACCAATTTCGCTTATGAATATCCATGCAAAGATACTCAATAACATTCTTGCAAACTGAATCCAAGAGTACATCAAAACAATCATCCATCATGATCAAGTAGGCTTCATCCCAGGTACACAAGAATGGTTTAATATATGGAAAACCAACAACATAATCCACTATATAAACAAACTGAAAGATTAAAAACCACATGATCATTTCATTAGATACTGAGAAAGCATTTAACAAAATTCAACACCCCTTCATGATAAAAGTCCTGGAAAGAATAGGAATTCAAGGCCCAACCTAAACATAGTAAAAGCCATACACAACAAACCAGTGTCTAACATTAAACTAAATGGAGAGAAACTTGAAGCAATCCCACTAAAATCAAGGACTAGACAAGGCTGCCCACTCTCTCCCTACTTATTCAATATAGTTCTTGAAGTTCTAGCCAGAGCAATCAGACAACAAAAGGAGATCAAAGGGATACAGATTGGAAAGGAAGAAGTCAAAATATCACTATTTGCAGATGATATGATAGTATATTTAAATGATCCACCAGAAAATTACTAAACCTGATGAACACCTTCAGGAAAGTGGCTGGGAATAAAATTAACTCAAATAAATCAGTAGCCTTCCTCTATACAAAAGAGAAACAAGCCGAGAAAGACATTAGGGAAATGACACCCTTCATAATAGGCCCAAATAATATAACATACCTCGGTGAGACTTTAACCAAGCAAGTGAAAGGTCTGTATGATCAGAACTTCAAGACACTGAAGAAAGAAATTGAAGATCTCAAGAGCTGGAAAGATCTTGCATGCTCATGGATTGGCAGGATTAATATAGTAAAAATGGCCGTTTTACCAAAAGCGATCTACAGATTCAATGCAATCACCATCAAAATTCCAATCCAATCCTTCATAGAATTAGACAGAAAAATTTGCAAATTCATCTGAAATAACAAAAAATCCACGATAGCTAAAACTATCCTCAACAATAAAAGGACTTCTGGGGGAAATCACTATCCCTGAACTCAAGCAGTATTACAGACCAATAGTGACAAAAACTGTATGGTATTGGTACAGAGACAGCAGATAGACCAATGGAACAGAATTGAAGACCCAGAAATGAACCCACACACATATGGGCACTTGATTTTTGACAAAGGAGCCAAAACCATCCAGTGGAAAAAAGATAGCATTTTCGGCAAATGGTGCTGGTTCAACTGGAGGTCAGCAAGTAGATGAATGCAGATCAAACCATTCTTATCACCCTGTACAAACTTTAAGTCCAAGTGGATCAAGGACCTCCACATCAAACCAGACACACTCAAACTAATAGAAGAAAAAGTGGGGACGAATCTCGAACACATGGCTACTGGAGAAAATTTCCCGAAAAAAACACCAATGGCTTTTGCTCTAAGATCAAGAATCGACAAATGGGATCTCATAAAACTACAAAGCTTCTGTAAGGCAAAGGACACTGTTGTTAGGACAAAATCTCAAGCATCAGATTTTGGAAAGATCTTTACCAATTCTACAACTGATAGAGGGCTTCCATCCAAAATATACAAAGAACTCACAAAATTAGACTGCATGGAGACATATAAGCATATTAAAAATGGGGTTCAGTGCTAAACAAAGAATTCACAGTTGAGGAATGTCGAATGGCTGAGAAACACCTAAAGAAATGTTCAACATCTTTAGTCATAAGGGAAATACAAATCCAAACAACCCTGAGATTCCACCTCATACCAGTCAGAACGGCTAAGATCAAAAACTCCGGCGACAGCAGATGCTGGCGAGGATGTGGAGAAAGAGGAACAGTCCTCCATTTTTGGTGGGATTGCAGGCTGGTACAACCATTCTGGAAATCAGTCTGGAGGTTCCTCAGAAAATTGGACATTGCACTACCTGAGGAACCAGCTATATACCTCTTGGGCATATACCCGAAAAATGCTCCAACATATAACAAAGACACATGCTCCACTATGTTCATAGCGGCCTTATTTATAATAGCCAGAAGTTGGAAAGAAACCAGATGCCCTTCAACAGAAGAATGGATACTGAAAATGTGGTACACATACACAATGGAATACTACTCAGCTATCAAAAGCAATGACTTTATGAATTTCACAGGCAAATGGATGGAACTGGAAAATATCATCCTGAGTGAGGTAACCTAACCACAGAGAAACACACATGGTATACACTCATTGATAAGTGGCTATTAGCCCAAATGCTCGAATTACCCTAGATGCACAGAACACATGACACTCAAGAAGGATGATCAAAATGTGAATGCTTCACTCCTTCTTTATAAGGGGAATACGAATACCCCTAGGAGGGGAAGGGGAGGCAAAGTTTAGAACAGAGGCTGAAGGAACACCCATCCAGAGCCTGCCCCCACATGTGGCCCATACATATATAGCCACCAAACTAGATAAGATGGATGAAGCAAAGAAGTGCAGGCCGACAGGAATCGGATGTAGATCTCTCTTGAGAGACACAGCTAGAACAAGGCAAATACATAGTCGAATGCCAGCCGCAAACCACTGAACTGAGAACGGGACCCCTGTTGAAGGAATCAGAGAAAGGACTGAAAGAGCTGCAGGGGCTTGGGACCCCATACGAACAACAATGCCAACCAACCAGAGCTTCCAGGACCTAAGCCACTACCCAAAGACTATACTTAGACCTACCCTGGGCTCCAACTGCATAGGTAGCAATGAATAGCCTATTAAGGGCACCAGTGAAAGGGTAAGGCCTTGTTCCTGTCAAGACTGAACCCCCAGTGAATGGGATTGTTGAGGGGAGAGTGGTAATGGGGGGAGGATGGGGAGGGGAACATCCATAGAGAAGGGGAGGGGGAGGGTCTAGGGGATGTTGGGCTGGAAACAGGGAAAGGGATTAACAATTGAAAGGTAAATAAGAATTACCCAATTTAATAAAGGTGGGAAAAAAAGAAATATTTTCTCATATATTGATTACTTCCTGGTCCTCAGGTAAAGATAGTTATTAGTGTATATTGATCAATACAGTTCTGCTTCCAATATCAGATTGTTAGACATAGTCATATGCCAGCCAAAAGTGATAGAAAAGTAAAGAGTTTGTGGGATTACATTTTTATACTAATTTAAAAAGTTGGCCGAGGCAGGGGATGCTAAGCTAAGGTCACACATGCCTCCATGTTTGGACATGTACATATGAGTTTCGTCTAGGAATTTTCTTTTAATGCATTTTATTTAAAATTTATATTGAATTTTAGGAAATATTGTGCATAAGACTCCTTCTAGCATATTAATGATATGCTGAATGCTCCAATTTAGCTAATTAGCATGACTTATTTTGTGGTGAGAATATGTAGCATCAACTCTTTTGCTGTCACCTACATGCAATAAATCATCAATTACTACAGTTAAAAAATATCTTTTTTTATTCTATGAGCCTGATAGAGCAATTTCTCATCTTATTTATTGGATGCACGGCCAGCACAACTCTGATGCTGCACACATTCTGGTTTCACAAGGGATAAGAAAGCAGAAAGCAGATAAGCAGAAAGCAGTCTTTTTTGGCAGTCACAAAATTCCCTCTGGAAGACACACTGTCATCCTTTTGATGCCACTTCTATATTCTGGCTTTTTGGAGATAGCCATAAACACAGCCCTGACTTTGGAGCAAGGATCATTCCAAATAACTACCAATAATTTATAGATGGAGTTTTTTTCTGCAATGGAAATCATTTAAAGTCTATCTAAATCACATATGTTTCATAGGGGCTCACAATTTTATCATGTTAATAGCATGGCATATTCCAAAATATTGAATGAATGCATCTTGGAGAAATAATTGAAACAATTTGCCATTTGTTACTATTACAATTAGAGTCCCCAGAGATCCCACCAACGAGCCAAATCCAGCTGCTTACCTTTGGTGGTCCAATGGAAAACATGCAATAACGAAAAAGTAGAAAGGGACTATTTATTCAGTTTCGATATTGAGAAGAGAAACAAAAAGGTCCAATGACGTGATTACAACTCTATTTCCAGTGTCAGATTTGAGCTTTAGTTTTAGAGGATCAGAGGCATGAATAGCTAAACAGTCTTTGTCACTGCCAGTCTTCCTGGCCTTATATCGTCTCATTTTGCTCATAAAAAGAGGTCTGATAAGTTGTATGAACTCTAAAATCTCTTTCCAAGAGATGAGCTCCTCCTCTGGCTAGCATCAGTCTTCAACAGTTTTCTTTGTCCAGTAAGAGGACCACGGGGTGAACTGTCCTAATAGTCTGATAGTCACTTCAATGACTCAAGAATGTTTGCATTCCTGGCAGGGTAAGAGTAGGAATGAACCAGCAAAATTATGTTCTATCTGCAATCAAGGAATCATGATAGAAAATGCACATACTATGCCTGCAAATACATAGACCCTGAACAGGTTTATACTCAAGGATTGGGAAATAAGAGGAGCAAAATTTGTAAGAGTAATGACCTAAGGATTTGCCAATCAGAATGTCCCTGTATACTGGGACATGTCAGGCAGTAGTGGAGTCATCTATAGGCATCTTTTCTGGTAATCGTTGCCAAAGGCTGCAAAAATTTCTGCTACATAAAGAGCTCACAGGCTCAAAGAAGCATCAAACTTTTTCAAGATGCTACCCACTAAATGTGAAAAGGCTGCCGTCACCCTGTCACATCTGACTTCTGCTCCTTCCTTTTACAAACTGGGCCGGAGTGCTCTCAGAGAATTGACCACCATGTAAGTCACACAAAGACTTATTGGCTTGGTATTAATAAAGCAAAACCTGAAACATTAGGTAGTAAAAATAGCAACAACATTTGCTTCAAGCTTGTTGATTAGAAATGGTAAACCAGGACACATTGTGTGGATTGCTCCACACCAAGTGGAACATGGGAAATTAAGTAGAAAATTATGCTATATTGCAGTGTTCAGATGGGAGGGTCTGTTTAGACAGAAATTAATAATTACAGAAAGAAGGTGGAATGGCAGAGTGAGTATGCAGCTGACTCTCTGAAATAACTATATAGAGAGATGAGCATTAATGCTTGCAAGGACCCTGGAGTCAGGCTTTTCCTAGAGAGGCAAGTACAGAGGCTTGCTGTGAGACCGCAGCAGGTGTAGGCTAGCTTAGCTCAAAGTTAGTGTGGCTGTTGTAAAGTTAGCTAGAAAGTGCATTAGAGAAGATGGGGTTATGCTGTAAGATTATAGTGATTCTTTTAAGCCATTATTAGAGGAGATTCCCTATGGTCTGAGAATTTACGAAATACCAAACGGTTCGAAGGGGAAAGAGATGGCATCCCTTCTGTTCACTGGTGTTTCTTCAGCCAATATTGGAGACTATTCTCTCCTCATAAATGGCATTGGTAAACTGGCTGTAATTTTCATTGTATGAATAATTAAAGGAAAACTTTCTAATGTGGAAAGAAGGAGCAACAGATATTCATTTTCTGGGACTCTGACAGAGAGCAGTGACTAGAAGACACTATCATTCTAATATAACAAGGAGTGATAAAAAATTAGAGGCTTATGTCAGGAGCTAAGAAATGAAACCAACATTTGGAAAGGCCACCTGAGAGCTATTGTGCATCAACATCCTCCCAATGGCAAGGAACTTGGTGCAGAAATTTCAGAAGGGATATATTCTCAACCTGCTGCATCAAAGAGGGAATTATTCAGGGACTCTTAGTGCATTACATTCTTCCCATGATCTTTAAACCACTAAACACTGCATAAGTAATTGTTCTGCCTATTCTATTGTGAGATGAGAGGCAGGTGGAAGTCATGGGCTGCTACCACAGTCCATTGTTCTTAAGCGCGATTCCCCAGGAATCTCTGTGCACCTACCAGAATGTAAATTAACTATTAGAAGAAGAGTACCAGGAATGTTTGCAAATTACCCAGGGGCACTCTTTCTCTCTCCCATCTAAAATTATTCTTGGTGCTCCTATAGTTTTATTCTGAAAAAAATAAACTCAATTTGGGAGTGCTGCATTACTTAGGAGGTAAATCAAAACACCCAATGAAACCACATTCTCTGATACATGCTACATATTGCCAATGATCTTCGTATATGTGTTGGTGAGAATCATCCTGTAGCCATAAAAATAAAATAAAATAAAAATAAACTAACCAACAATAACTGGAGGATAGCTCTGTTTGAACAAATCATGACAATTTACTATGGCTTAAGATTTCTGGTTAATGTTTTTCGATATGAGTGAAGAATAAGAAAAATATGAAAAGCTTTAACCTTCTTAAGCACCATGTAACTACCCTCTTCTCCTTGTTATTCTGTATTTTCTCATTTGCCACTATGAAATAATAATCAGAAGAAAATACAAGCCAGTTTTTAATGTGATTCTTTATTTTAAAATTTACTTTAAATACTAAATCACATTGTGAATATACTCTTTCTTGTCAAAGAAATTAGTCCATTAATATGTTTTCAGTTTTAGAAAAAAGTAAAATCATTCCTTTGTGTTTTTGTTTTGGGGGATTGTGTTTTGTTTTTGGATAGATCAGTGCAGAGTTCACAGAAAGGATGAGCTGAGGGTATAAGAAGACTCAGTGGGTACAGTACATATTGTGTGTGAGAATGAGGCCCAGATCCCATTCCCAGCATTTATAGAAAAAGCAGAGTTCAGTGCTCACTTCCTGGCACAGCGCCTCAGAAAGCAGAAACCTGTGGATGTACATAGTTCAAATGGCTAACCAGTCTATACAAATTAGCAAGACCCTGGTTCAGTAAAAGACCTTATCTAAAACAAGAACAAAGCAAACAAAATAAAACACAAACAAACACAAAACAAAAGCAAAGAGAAGAAAATTTAGGATTGCATTTACCATCTATATATGGCTACCACACTTACAGGCTTTACACGTTTCTGCACATGCACAAATAAATATTTTCTTAAAGAGCGAAAGTTTAGTCAATCTCTTCCCTTAAGTCTATATCATTTTGTAATATTACTATAACAATTAACGATTAATGTGAATCTTACACTTGGTATTGTCAGGGAATGGGTACTGAGCACTGTATGCTCTACCTAGAGCTATATCCATTTTTAACCTTCAATTCACAAGTGTTCTGTGATGTAACATCTCTTCCCTTTTCGTTTTTACCATTTACTTTTCTTCAGTAAAATCCTGTAAAGGCCGCTGGTTTGTTTTTCACTTGGGATCTGCATTTCCTTTCTATTGAATCTCAATATTTATATTGCAATATAACTAGTACTACATTACATATGTGCCTCTAAAATATATTCTCCAATATTGTAGAATTCTTTGTCATAACTTTCTTTAATAGTATAATTTAAATGAAGTCCAAGTTCTTAAGTCTTTTCATTTAATTGTCTAGTCTTTGACATTGTATCTAAATCAATCCCAAACAAAATCCAAAGTTATCCATTTTCACAATGAGATTCTTTGCAATAAAGAAGTTGAAAAGTATAAAAGAAGATCCAAACTAATACTTTATCAATGAAGTAAACTGAATAACATCAAATAATTAAATGCAAATCTTAATATTAAGTATTATATATTCATCTTCTGTTGTATTATAATATGGATATATTCATAAGTTTTTGTCAATTACCGTAGGTTGCCGTAAGGATTTCTAAAGGCTGTATGTATTTAAATTCTTTTCATAGATGAATGGAAATGAAGGAGCATGTAGTTTGTGTCAGTTAACTATAACCGGAGCGAGAAAAGGTAGCAGGCTTCAACTGCCTTACAAGTAGTTCCTTCTAATTGATTTTTATTTAGTTGCTCATGTTACCAAAGTATAATTGTAAGTCTAAAGGAATTGGAGGAAAATGAAGAAGGATTATTTCAACTGCAAAATATCCATTAGTAAGCCATGGGTGGTTTATTTTCTTAATACGTCTGATTTAGTAGTACTGCATGTCACGTAGAAGAGTGCACGGTCTGTTTCCAACTGTAAGCATAGAGGGGGACACAATGCCAAGCTTCCTGATTTCCCTTTGTCCACAAATTTAGACTGCTTCTAAACACGTGTGATGTTGTAAAGCTTCTCTACGAATTTGTTTAAGGAGGAATATCTGAAAAGAGAAAAGAAAGAACACCCACGTCATGCTCTGAAAGAAGTCAGTAATGTTGGCCACTTGTCAACAACACCAGCAGTAGAGCCACTATGCACTGCAAGTAAGCAGATAAATTACAAGGAATGGTTCTTTAGGAAATTTGATTAATGGTATGTTATTATTATGCCTTTCATTAATCTCCCCCTGTATTTGCGATAAATTGAAAATAAAAGAGAAGAAAAGACAAAAGAAAAGAAATCATGCCCATGTAAGAAAAGACCATGAAAAAAGTGAAAACAGATTGGCCTATGCTGCTTCATTTTGACAATTCCTTCTTCTGTCGTTTCTCCTGGGAGGAACATAAGCCACTGAGAAGTCATTGTGCTGGGTGGTGCTGACATATTATAATGTCAGAATATTTGTGCATATGGGTGTTCTATATGTAGCTTAAAAATGTCCCTTTAGATGAGAGTAGAATGAAACAACTTTCTTTAGTGCTGCACATAGATCTTGGCCAGCTTGTCAGGAATGGAGTAACTGCCAACATATGGCAGAGGGTGCTTGGGTATTTTTTCTCTGAAAGGAAGGTCAGTTAGTTGAACCATTGTGCATGTAACTGCCTCACAAAGAATTCTGCCCCGACAATCAGGGCAATATAAACGAATCAATTCTGGTTCCTATTTAGTTACTGTAGAACATTTCTTTTATAATTTCTAGTCATGAAATTAGTCCATTCAAATGAGGACATCTCAGTAGCATCCATTGCAGTAATTTAATCTGCCTGCTGGTCAACTACTGAAAATGAATGGAACCAGAGGATACAGTTTCATATTTGCAAAAAGTATTGAACTACTTGGTGCACAGAGAACAAACTGCCCTCTGAAACACATACGCTAATTACATTTTATTTCTTAAACCATAAACAAAAATGCAGACATCTTTTGGGTTATCTTGTTTATTGAAACGAGAGAGTATTTCTATAGGTATGTAGGTACATCTGCTGTTATTGTTCCTAGTCAAAGAAAAAATTGAATCAGCAAATTATATACAGAAAATCATCAGAGTTATTGTGAAGAAAGTTATTTTGTGGTAAAACTTTTATGGTCTTTTATGATTATCTCAGCAAAGGACTTTGCTTAGAAGATACTATTGTTGTAGATTGGTTGGACATAAAAATTTTGAGTGGACTCAATTATGTAAGAAAGAATTTCATGTCAATGGATGGGTTCAAATTCACATAACCTACAAAAATTCTGACCTTGTGGCAGCATTAGTAATCCAAAGGGAGACACAGTGAAGACCAGGAGATTCCTGGAGTATACTTGGCAGCATGCCCAGACAATTTCTTACAGTCAGATCTAATGGGTCAGTTTTATTTACTACTACTACTACTACTACTACTACTACTACTACTACTACTACTAATAATAATAATAATAATAATAATAATAATAATAGGGGAAGGAGGAGGAGGATGAGAAGAATAAGAAGGAGAAGGAGAAGGAGAAGGAGAAGGAGAAGGAGAAGGAGAAGAGAGAGAAGGAGAAGGAGAAGAAGAGAAGAAGAAGAAGAAGAAGAAGAAGGCGAAGGCGGACGGCGACGGCGACCATTTAAGAAGAAGAAGAAAGAAGAAGAAGAAGAAGAAGAAGAAGAAGAAGAAGAAGAAGAAGAAGAAGAAGAAGAAGAAGAAGAAGAAGAAAGAAGAAAGATCCCCAGTGTCTGAGGAATAACCTGGGCATTGACCTATAACTTTGTACATACACATCCATAAATACCCACAAAAACACCTATGAAAACAAAGAAAAATAGAATAAAAACAATTAAAAATAAAATTAAACAAAGTTTAAAGATTCTAAAAGTAATTTACTAAGTTTTTGTTGAATACAAATGATGGCTACTCAGCAAATTTCTTATTAATGTTTTATGTCTTATTTGTTTGTGCATACCATTTATTCATCTTAATAATTTTAAAATTCTGATCTAAACACATTCATTTTAGAATAACTTTAATATGGAAAATACACTTAAAAACTCCCACATGTAATTTTATAATTTATGTTTAAATGTTCTTTATACATATGTTGTATTTTGATATTTCACTCCTAGTTACAAACATTCATGATGCAATATTTTGATCCTTTGTATCTCATCCAAAAAGGAACATAAGTAAGGCAATGATAAAGAAATTGAATCCAGTAAAAGATGTCATTTTCTATTATCATGAATTAAAGGTGGGTATAGAATAAAGTTCCAATTTATTTATTATTCATTTTGTTCATAACACGATATAGTTGGATTCAAATCCACCATGTGCAGTGCTGAGGACTTAGTTTCCAGCCTACGGTGCTCCTGAGAGTTGGTGGGCCCATTAATTGGAAAGTTCATCGGATCCTTGAGAAAATTTTCCAAAAAGATGTCTATATAACTTTGATCTTGTGTTAAAAATCTGCTAAGAGAAAAAGCACTCTATATTAGTTGTGATCCTGTCTTCAAGTCCTAAGGAAGAGAAGATATTGTATAGATACACGCATATCCTTGTATTACATTTCACATGGTCTTGGGACAATGTTGTGATAAAGAGATAGTTATGGCAAAAGCTGTATATAAAGCCATTCTATCATTTTAAAAATGTATTGTTTTTGTTTTTCCTCACATGAATATTTAAGTATGTACATTTTGATTTAAAACCAGCTTAGAATGTCAGTTACATTTCAAAACCATAATTTTGATAAATGCAATGTAACATGACACTGTATTCTCATTCTATTGACATGAAGCAGAGGTACAAACGTGCAAAATTGTGTTCTCATGCACATGGTAAAAATTGCACAATTTAAAAAGCTCAATTTTCTTCTTCTATATACACCATTTCTATAAAATAATAAAATTATTTTTACAACAACTTTTCATTAATCTCCTTTATGTATTTACCCAGTCACCAGGCACTGAAAAAGACCTGTCTTCTTCAATTCACAAAATGTCAGGGGACATAATCATCGTTCTAGTCTCCATTTACTGATAAGAAACCAAATAATGAACAATAAAACTCATTATCTAATATTACCATAGTCAGCAAAGGACAGATCCAAGGGGCCAGCAAATATTTTGAACATCACAGCCTATCCATACCCTTGAGATTATTTCAGACTTGTGTCCTTTCAAAGTTCACATGAAGAACATCATCTGCAGTGTGAGCATCTTTTTTGTATACCCTTTGGGGAGGAAAAGCAAAATTGATTGAACTTATAGAGTGCTACTCCAGAAAATGGAGAGGCAGTAAAAGAAAGTTCCCATGATGGGAGATGTCTGCCCTCTTCCAGCGATGGAGAAAGGCTTCATTAGAACACAATCCAATTTATACCTGATTGTATACTCTAGGCCTCCAGAATTTAGTGTAAATAACTTGTTGTTTAAAGAACCCACTTTCTGGTAGTCAAGTTGAAGAAGGCATGGCATATCAGAACGTTGGCCAGTGAGTACCTTCATGATTTGGGTGATTTTTTTTTTTTGAGGATGTTGTGACAAGTCATAAGATGCCCATGGTCCAAGAGATAACCTCACATCTGTTCCCTTATAGCAGCACTAACTGGAGTTAGTGGACTATTAAGAAGTGTCAAAAAAAACTGATAAAGTTTTAAGGAGCCTATATTGGTTTCTGAAAGCAGTTGAAAAGTATCTATAATCTCTTTTATCTTATCATTGTGTGAAACTGTCAAGAATGACGAAATGTATCTCATAATAAAATAGCTTGCCCATATTGTTTGTTTCTTGTTTTTATTCCCAAGAGTGGAAGAAGAACTTGAGGGATGGTATTATGATTGTCCTGTTTTAATAAATTGCGAAGAAAATTAATCCTTGCTCACCAAATGCGAAAGTGGCTCCCTTTCCCTTGGTTTTCTCTGACTCCACTCTGTGTACTTTACCCTCTCTCCCTCTCTCTCCTGTTGCTGTTCATAACTAGCAGAGCTGTATTAGAGCAACAGATGTCACAGGAGACAAAACAACAACAGGACAAGTAGTTGGAAATCACAAGCTCAGCACAGGGTCATAGTTGTGACTAAGTTGTTCCTACTGATGTTATAAATATTCAATTTGCCCACAATTTTATGTAGCATAATAATGTCCAGACATTGTTGTCAATATCTGTGATTCTGGACTTACATATGGATACACACACACACACACACACACACACACACACTCACACACACACATACCTGCATGCGTGACCATTTCTTTTTTTTTTTTATTTTTTTTTACCATTTCTTGATTTATATTGTTATTGTTAAATACTTCTCTGAAGAACTGAGATCAGTGATAAGGGCTTAATTTCTTTAAACCCTCAGGAGACCATTCTAAATCTTGTAATGGAGTGGACCAGTGTGTTGATAAGATTAATGGGCTGTAGCTCTCAGGATCCTTCTAGTGAGACTGTCTCTCTGGATGAGTATTATTTATGGATTTTATGTTACCATCTGAAAGAAGAAAGCAGGAAAAGACTTGCAAACTTGTAAAGAAGAATCAATAACGGTAATAACCTCTCACACGGAAATGTTCAGGATGACGCTGCGTTTTCTTATGTGCTGTGGATTAATTCAGCGCTTCTCTGGAAGCACCTTCACACTGACCTATGTTTCCCCCCCTTTTTCTTCCTTCTGAATGTCATATCTCATTTTCTTCCCCTCCTTTTTTATATCATATACAGAAAGTCATGCTGGATTTTTATTAATATTTAGCTAAATAAAGTCACTGAAATAAGACTCAGGAGGTGGCAGGAACCCATTTATTTCACAGTGTGGTAGTGCTAGTTCAATATTAGGAAGAGAGCAACAATACCGAATGGAATGACTGTTTTTTTTAATAAATCTGTGCTCATTATTAAATGATAAAATTGTTTCTCCATAGATAAAATTGTTTAGCATTTTAAAAAGAAGAGTGTTGAATGAATTTGTGTCCAGACAGATCATTATAAAGATATTTTAAAGACTCCTGTCATTAAGCCACAGAAAACTTCAGTAGAAACATTGTTTTAGGAAACTAAAAAAAATGATTATGTAATCCTTTCCCAGCCGTACCCTGAGTGTGCATCAGAATAAATTATATTCTTAGATATAAGACATATTTAACTACCAATAAATGTCCCATATAAATTATAGCATTGCTTTAAGATAAACCACTAAAGAAAGCTTAAGGTTTCTTTTTTATGGCCTAAACCATAAAAATGATAAAATTTATTCTGACAAATTTATTAGCCACATATTCTACCTCTATCGAAATAAACAGTTGCCCTCCCCATCTTCCCCCCATTACTGCCTTCCCCGCAAGAATCTCGTTCACTGGAAAAGGGAATAATATTTAAAATGTAAATTAGAAATACACGATTTAATAAAGATGGAAATAATAATAATATAAATTTACATAAAGAAAAATAAACAGCTGCACTCAATCTGCACAGATTCAAAATATTTATTCATTTATTCAGTTTTTCTTCTTATATTTCTATGAACTTCTTTGTAAAGAAAAGAATAAAGGTGTCTTTTTAAAAAAAATTTCAAGCAATGTCACAAATAAAAGTAATGTAATGGTTAGGGTATTAGTGTTGCTGAATATCCAGGAAACCTGTGATTTGAGTAGTTTGTGGTTTCAATGGACCCTAATAGTCAATGACTAATTTCCCAATGACCAATAAAAGCCACTTGGTGGAGTCACACATCAATTATGCTGATGGACAGAAGAACTAGAACTTTTGCTCCAATATCTTCACTGACAGATTTCAGTTCTTATAAGTGGCTTTTTTTAAAAATGTAGTTTTTAATATAATTATATCTAGGTTCTATAAACAGACATTACTCAAGCAGAATCTATTTCTGAATATTACATACTATGTAGCCAAGAACATTAATTTTATCATTTCATTTTCTATTTCTGCAGCTCCTCTCATTGGAACAAAATGTTGATCAACCTGCATTCCAATTGATCAGGTGTTTTACAAATTCCCTCATTGATTTTCTTTATTAAGAAAAGTACAATGGGAGCATAATTTTCAAATTTATGAGATTGTAGGTCTTCTTTGTTCATTACTTATCCCGTCCAAATAATGGTGGTCACATTGTCATAAGAAACTTAACTAAAATGTCAGAGTACAGGAAATCCACATTTGACATTCTCTACTAGATTAGCTATCTACTATTATTTATAATTCCTCAATTTTATTTGTTATCATTTATAGAGTGATTATACTCATTTATATCATTAAATGTTAGGTTAAATAATTTATTATTCTGAATTATTGCTTCTTCTGAATTATTGCTTCATGGGCCTGCAACTATATATGTATGTGTGTATACACATATACATATACGCATACACATATATTACATATCCTACACCTACATCTATGTCTACATCATATATATCTGCATCTACATCTATGTATACATATCTATATATACACACATCTACATATGTATAGATGAAGGTGTAGATGTAGATATACATCGATGTAGGTGTAGTATAAACACACACATACACACACATATATATATACATACATATACACATATACATATACTACATATCCTACATCTACAACTATATCTACATCATATACATCTGCATCATCTGCATCTACATCTACATCTACTTCTATATATGTATATCTATATGTATATATGTATATCTATATATGTATAGATAAAGATATAGATGTAGATATATAGATGTAGGTGTAATATATATTTATGTATACATATATATATATATTAACTTTTAGTGTAATTATTTATTTTCTGTCAGGATTTTAGTAATAGAAACAAGAACAAAAACAATTCCTGTTCCTGGCATGAATTACAATGGGACCATAAAATAACTACCTATGTCCTTGATTATAATTAAAAATATTTTAATTATTTGAGACTGTAACATCCTCTGTGCTCACAAGTATCTGACAAGGTGGATGAAAGTACAAATTTGTGTTCACAATCACTGCAAGTTACAGTGCAGACGGTTTATATTTCTCATATTTGGAAATGTTTAAATGCTTCTCTAGTTTATTTTTCAATATGTAAAAAAGTGATTGTTTTCATATTACTTCATGTGACAACCATAGTATGAATAAAATAGATCAAGATTGATAGGACTGCATAGATTATCAAGAAAAAGCTTAATATTTCTTGTGGTATAATGTTCTATATAAAGTCCTTGGAGTTCGTACCCAAGCATGGATATTTTCAGTGGGGTGTTCATGTAAATCCCTGTCATGCTGGCCCCTTTTTATCATACAGTTAGCTTCTTGGTGAATGGATGGCAATAAATATTGATTTTAGAGCACTTGTACATGGCACGTATACCTATAATATACTCATTTAGTTCTTTACAAACTATGAAAATCTTAACTCTATATTTTGTGTCTTTGATTAATAGAACTCTTGATCTACGTAGGCCCAATGTCTTAGATTGATGATTAATGTTTTGCTAACAATAGCAAAGCATGCTTAATCTCTCACCAGTAGGTGTCTGGCTATCTATTGGCATATGCTGTGCTGTGAAACTAGGCAAACACCACCCTGAAAGTCACCTATGACAATTACAATATGTTCTGATAACTTTGCATGAATAAACATTTTCAGTGACTACTGTTCATCTCAAGGCAGGACTGGGAGATTTCTTAAGCAAATGTTCTTAAAACACTGTAAAGTGGAAGTTAATTATTTATTTCATATCTTAATGATACAGTATAGCATCTTCTTTATCTTGGGGTTTATCTATATATACTTATTATTTAAAGCCACAAGTTTTAATTAAATCTCAAAGGCACCAAGTTGAGTATGAAAGAAAAAATGAGGGTCTCTATTCCCAGGGCTAACTATAAATCACTTACTCAAGCTTAAAAAAATACAAGAGGATAAAACTGAAATGATGCTGAGTATGCTAACATGAGTAGCATGTATGAGTAGAATCATGTATGCTAATAAGGCTGGTGATGATTGATGGACTCTAGAATATTCTCAGAATTGAGGGATGATGCCCTGGGAGCCTATCAGGTGATTACCAGATGAGAACTTAAGATTTTACCCTCTTGATTTCCAGGGAGGGTAAGTGGTTGACAGTGTAGTTCATCTGTAACGGCCACTGATTTAAGGCTAAGTAATGGAATCTTTACAAAACCATAAAAGCACAGTCTTGGGGATATCTACATAGTGCTGAATTGGTCCAGTAGTCAGACTAATGGAACCTCTTTGGGTTGCAGAGATGTTGGATATCTGTCCCCTGTTACATTCTATTCTGTTCTTCCATTTCCATGCTCACCTGTAGTCTTTGAATGGTACTTCGTCACCAAGTATTGAGTTTAAGTATTCCAACTTTGGTAGATCTGTGACTAGCTCTAGAACATGACTGAATATGAAATAAGGTTCAGGGAAATTTCCATTTTACAACAGGTGGAGCAGAAACTAAAAATTCCTGTACTTATAGCCAGATGGGAGGTCAACAGCTAATATCAATGAGATGGTAACAGAAATAAACTGTATTGATCTGAATATAAAGTTTTTGTACAGTAGAAAATTAGCACTCATTTGGGAGAAACTCCACATGTCTTGTAAGAGAAGGGAAGTGCTGGGAGTATAGTTGAGCAGCTTTTTTTTCTTCAGTTTTTCTCTCATTGTATTCTGAAAAGCATATAAATAGAGTTAGTGATAAAGCAAATATGATATTCTATCATCACAGAGACTGAGTCTTAGTTACTTTAAAAATATCAGGCCTGGCCAATTTGAAGAACATATTATGAAATATACCTCAAATCTGTCAAGGCACTAAAATAGAAAAAGATTGGAAGAAAAATTGTGACTGAACAGAGCAAAATAAGTAATAGTAGCAGTTATTATGTGGAGTGACATTAAAATCAGATCCTATAACATGAAATCGTCAACAATGGGTGGAAGAAGAATAATGAGTGTGTTGTACAATTTCGCTTAAAATTAACTTAGATATCAGTACTAAAGTACAAGATTTAATAATGTAAACTATTTATTTAAATAGTAGGTCATAGTTTCGAACTTTTTTGGCCGTAGGTAATATTAAAGCTATTAGTAGAGAACCTGCACATTTCTCTTTGTAAAAAGGACATGAAGAATGTCACTGATTGGGCAACATTGGCTAGTAACAGATGTCCTTGCTCAATTTTGAGTATTAATAGTTGGAGGAATGAAGAATCACCTTTGACTCTCACTTTCAACTCAGATCATACTTTCTTTCTCCCTGTTTTTTTTTATTAGACTTATTATAATTGCCCTAAAGTAATTATGGAAGTGATAGAAAAGTAATATTATACTTATTTACTAGTTAACGTCTAATTGTGTTTTAAATTATGTTTAGGAATGCATATTCTACCTTGACTTTTCATGAATAAAAATTATATCTTTATTAACTGAATAAAGCTCACGAATGAAACTGTTTTTATGTGATAATATCAATATCATCAAAAAGTATTTTAAATCAAAACGACCTTGAGATTCCACCTCACACAAGTCAGAATGGCTAAGATACATGAACAACAATGCCAACCAACCAGAGCTTCCATGGACTAAGCCACTACCCAAAGACTATACATGGACTGACCCTGGGCTCCAACTGCATAGGCAGCAAAGAATAGCCTAGTAAGGGCACTAGAGGAAGGGGAAGCCCTTGGTCCTGCCAAGGCTGGACACCCAGTGAACGTGATTGTTGAGGGGAGGGCGGTAATGGGGGGAGGATGGGGAGGGGAACACCCATATAGAAGGGGAGCGGAATGGTTAGGGGATGTTTGCCTGGAAACCGAAAGGAATAACAATTGAAATGTAAATAAGAAATACCCAATTTAATAAAAGATGGAGGGAAAAAAACTCAGGCTAGAGCAGATGCTGGTGAGGATGTGGAGAAAGAAGAAAACTCCTTTATTGTTGGTGGGATTGCAAGCTGGTACAACCACTCTGAAAATCCAGAAAATTGGACATTCCAATAACCGAGGATCCAGGTACACCCCTCCTGGGCATATACTCAGAAGATGCTCCAACATACAGCAAAGACACATACTCCTCTATGTTCATAGCAGCCTTATTTATAATAGCCAGAAGCTGGAAAGAACCCAGATGCCCTTCGACAGAGGAATGGATGCAGGAAATGTGGTATATCTACACAACGGAGTACTACTCAGCTATCAAAAACAATGACTGGGGGTTGGGGATTTAGCACAGTGGTAGAGCGCTTGCCTAGCAAGCACAAGGCCCTGGGTTCGGTCCCCAGCTCCGAAAAAAAGAAAAAAACAAAACAAAACAAAAAAAAAACCAATGACTTCATGAAATTCATATCAAATGGATTGAAATAGAAAATACCATCCTGAGTGAGGTAACGCAATCACAGGAAAACACATATGATATGCACTCATTGATAAATGGATATTATCCCAAAGGCTCGAATTACCCACGATACAATCCATAGACTACATGAAGCTCAAGAAGAAGGATGACCAAAATGCAGGTGCTTCACTCCTTCTTAAAAGGGGGAACAAATATATCCATAGGAGGGGATATGGAGGCAAAGTTTAGAGCAGAGACTGAAGGAAAGACCATTCAAAGCCTGCCCCACATGTGACCTATATACAAAACTAGATAAGACTGATGAAGCTAAGAAGTGCATGCTGACAGGAACCGGATATAGATCTCTCCTGAGAGACACCGCCAGAGCATGTAAAATTGAGAGGCGAATGCTAGCAGCAAACCACTTTACTGAGTACAGGATCCCATTGAAGGAATCAGAGAAAGGATCGAAAGAGCCGAAGGGGCTTAAAACCCCATAAGAACAACAATGCCAACCAAACAGAGCTACCAGGGACTAAACCACTTCTCAAAGACTATACATGGACTTACCCTGGGCTCCAACTGCATAGGTAACATTGGATGGCCTTGTTGGGCACCAATGGAAGGAGAAGCCCTTGGTCCTGCCAAGGTTGGACCCGCAGTGCAAGGAAATGTGGGGGAATTGGTAAGGAGGTGTGGATGGGGAGGGGAACACCTTTATAGGTGAAGGGGACGGGGGAGAGGATAAGGATCTTATGGACAGGAAACCGGGAAAGGGAATAATATTTGAAATGTAAATAAAGAAATATATCCAATAAAATAATTAATAGCTGTGCTTATTTCATGCATTTTGCAAATGTACAGTGCGTATTTGTGCTTACAGAGAAGTCTATGCACAAATGCAAAGTGCTCTGCCTCCTGTTCATGACTTTCTGTTAGCTTCTTTCCTAAAGAAAAAGAATAAAGGATTACCATAACGTGTGACATACTCCAGCGAACCTTTTTATTGCATCCTTGTACGAAGCTTGTTTTTTATGACTAGCTTCTATTAAACAGTTATAAATCACCCTTCCTTTAGCTCTGTATGGTTGACTACTCTTTGTCAATCACATATGTCAAGGGCAGGCAGGCTGATTCAAAGAGCAGCCAAGAGGCAAAAGATTCAAGCACATTTTGGTCTGATCTGGTGTTTACTAAGCACTCCTTTTGAGACTAGAGGAAAAGGACTTGGTTTCTCCTTGATTTATGTATATACTCTCACACACATTTCTCTATGCAAATCAGTCGACTCAGAAGCTCTGGGTAAAATAGCTTCAGAAAACATTTTTTTTCTCTTCCTACCACAAATCTTTAAATTCACTGACATTTGAGAATGTGAAGGTATCTGTAAAGAGAGTACAGTCCTGTGGTTGACAGGAAACTGTTTTAAAGAGGGCAGGAGGACCACAGAATAAATAAGCTTAAGAACTTTGTTTGCTGTACCTTACCATGTAGATTCAACCTATTATAACCTGTCTTGCCTTAGATATTTCTTCTCTACGGATATAACGTATGAGTTTCCTAAATTCACTCTATGTGTTGCATTATCCTTCTGTCTGCTAGGCAAGTTTATTATTTCTGCTTGGTTGTTTTATTTTGTATTTTTGGTTTTGTCATAGTTTTCTGTTTGTTTTGTTTTACATTGTGCAGGCTACAAAAAGATGTCTCTGCATACCAATTGCTGGAGCTGTCATATTTTCAACTGGAAATGTTTTTCAGTTCAAATACCCCATTTTAACTTTTTTTGTTTATCCCTGGTAGAAAAACAAGCATATTAGATTCCAAACTCATCTAATTTTTTAAATGGAATCTAAGGAGTTTATACTTGGTTTTCAAAATTGCTGTTAATACTGAACAAATAAACAAACAAAGATTGAAAAAGACAATCTGCAGTGAAACAGTTTTTTAATGGCATATAGTAGAGTTATTTTGAGTTAGGACAGTTTGAAAATAGTCCAATTTTGTGTTACCCCATTTCAAACTGCTGTTTTATATATTACTTTTTAGACAACAGTACAATCTATAGTTAGTCATTCAGAAAGGTGTGACTTAAATGACTGTACTTCAGTGGACTCTTGTTAGCTGTTAAACACAAAATAAACACATACAATATGTTAACTTTTGGTTTGACTGAGAAACAACCAAGAGGCATGTGTCTGAACAAACTTCCATGAATCTGCAAGAGAATTGTTATTTCCAAGTCTTGCTCTTAAGCATAGCTTAACCTCCAGAGAGAATGTATTAACTTTAAAAACGTCCCAACTCCTACAGAGATTATCAGATCAGAGCAATTACTACATGGAGAAAACCATAAATAATACTCAGCCGTATGTGATTTGCATAATAGCTTTGTATAAATATTTTAAATTATGATGTTTAGCTTGTTAGTACTTTAAGAACATGGTGAGTCTGTGCCAGCGTCTCTAGCCTCTTATCTCTCTTCCTCATGCTGAGTGTGAAACCAGATTATACAACAATCTCAGACAACAATCTTCATTATGTTAAAGCACATTCGTTAATGTGTCTGAATGTTTTCCATATAAAGGAAAGTTAAGATGTTTTCTTGGTAGTGAAACGTTTAGATTAAAAACAGATTTATAATTATATTAAATTAAGTGGCTAATTTATCCCAGTGAATTATGCCTAGATAACCACAGGAGACTAAGTAGTAAATTTAGACACAGTTACGATTGTTACATCCTGAGATCATAAGACATGGTGCTCACTACTTATTTTTGCTACTCTGTTGCCTATTTATTTCTAACTACAATACATCTGTGGCAAGTGACTTTGATAATGCATGCATTTAATTATAGTGTGGCTCTTTCAGACTGATAAACACGTTATTCTCCTAACATGGAGTATTTGCAGGTGAAGTTTATTTTAAAAAGGTCACTAGCAATGTGGAAAAAAGCTGTGCATCTGACTAAATTATTTCCTAGTGTTACATGCTGAAAAATACAAATTGATAGGTGAGTAAATTGGTAGATGATGTGTCAGAGGGTGATAGATAAATAGACTAGATAGATAAATAGATAATAGATAAATAGGATGATGATAGATAGATAGATAGATAGATAGATAGATAGATAGATAGATAGATAAACAGACATGTAAATGTTAAAAACATATATATGGCTACCTGAAAGTTGTATTTTTGCATTTAAGATGACTATTATTTCCTTTATTGAAAACAATCCCTTCCTACTAAAGTCATATGCTTAGCATGCTCTAATTTCATACGGCTACTTTAGGGATCAGTAGAAAACCTTGATCTATAATATCATTATATCAGACAGCACTTTGTGTACCTTGCTGGGGGATATAAAAAAAAACTAAGCTGCACTTCTTTCTATCTCTGAAGACATGTTAGAGTTAGACTAGTATTTATGTCCCTTAGGTTGTATGCGTTTTCCTAAGATCTTGAGCTGCTGAAAACTTAGTCGTCAGTGCACAGAGGTCAGATTTTGAAGGGATGGTGAGGAAAATTTGAGTGCAGTCCCAGGTGTTAAGAGCATTCATGGATCAGCACACAAGCCTGATTTGGTTGCCCACCAGCCCCTGGCAGGTGGGGATAGTTGTTAGCTCTAGTTCCAGGCTATCTGATGCCCTCTTCTGGCTTCTACAAATAGTACCATGCCTATGTTGCACAGACATGCATGCGGGCAAAATTACTCAATACATAAAATAAAAAATAAGTGAGGAATTTTTTAAACAACAATAAAAAGGTGGTATGTCACCAAAGCTCTCACAACACGAAAGACTCAATGTCACCATCATGGAAATTGTATTATGCAAATCAGAAAGTCAGGACTTCCTATAAGACATTCAATCCTCTTTAGACTATAATTTCTTTGGTATCCCTGCCCTGCGGTGAAAGCATATGACTTCCTTGTTAGGATGTGCCATTTTATATTACAGTACCAAGGCTTTTTGAATTGTGCACTAATAGCTTTTTCTATTCTTTATAAATTGTTACTATTCTACACATAAGAAAATAAGATGACTTAATCAACTACTTCATTTTATTTGAAGAGTGACTGATTTAATAACTGCATTGTTTGTTGAGTAGATTACAGATTTTGTCAATTTGTACTTTTCTCATCTCCAAATTCTTTTTCTTTTATTTTTTATCATCCCATTCATTTGCATCTCAAATGATATTTCTCTCCCCTGGTAACCCTCCACAATCCCCAATCCCAGCCACCCATTCCTCCCTGCCCTTTTCCTCTATGAGGGTGCTCCCTGACCCAACAACCCACCCCCACCCCACAGCTTCAGCATCCCCCTAGTCTGGGGCATCAAACCTCCACAGGACCAAGGGCCTCCTCTACCCCATTGTTGTTAGATAAGACCATCCTCTGCTACATATCTGGAGCCATAGATCCCTCCCTGTAAAACCCTTGGTTGGTGTTTCCAAATTCTTTAATGGTGACAAAAACAAGGGAAATCATTCTATTGCAAAAATAGGATGAAATTATAACCATTTTTCCTGCAACATACAAACCTAATAAAAATGCATCCATATTTGATTTAACATTGTTAAAATGACTGAGGCATATTGCAGAATTCTTAATTACACGTTAAATACTCTATTGCAGTTTTACTTGAATACATTTTGCTTGAATGATCAATAAATAAACTCCATTTAAATCTTAAAGTTTCTGTTACTTCATTTGGGGAGGTAGAAATTTAAAACTGCAGTGGGTAAAGTTAGAATAGACTGTTGTGAGTTCTTTATTTTATATATTAAACATAAAGCCCCAAATAGTGTAATTCTAACATGAACAATTTCATAATCTTAGGTCACAGGCCTATCTCTTTTTTACTTTAGGCACACATGCTTTTAAAATGTATTTTCTCTCATATGTTACACCCCCTTCCCAGTTTCCCCAAGATCATCTCCTCCCAATCTTTTCCCCACTTTCCTTCTCTCCTCTTCTCCAGATCCATTTTTCTAATATTTCCCTTCAAAGAAAAGGGAGGGGGAAAAGAAAGGCCTCCCAGGTATATCCAGTAAACACTGCATATCATGTTGCAGTAAGACTGGGCACATCCTCTCATATTAAGAGTGGACAAGGAAATCCAGTAGGAGGACAGTGAGCCAATCTCATTTCTGTTCTTTATAAATTGCCACTATTCTATGAATAGAAAAAAAACAGGACAATTTAACCAGCTAATCTATTTGAATGCTTTTTAAAGGCTACTTTAAGAAGATAAATGAGAGATATCAAGACATTTTTAGATACTTTTATGTATCATATTGTAGGGAGGTCAGCAATTTAATAACTTTTAAAACTAAGTCTTCCATTTGGTTTATGCCATAGTAAGTAGAAATCTACATCTTCTATGTCTTCTCACATTCTGACGTGTTCTATTGTCTTCTTTATCTAAGCATTGTAATAACTCATAACAAATAGAACAGGAATAAGACAAGGCATTTTTTATTGAAAAATAAATCTGGAGAACAGAAATATAGTGAAGTGTAGCATTTGCCTACCACATATCAATTCTGAACATCATAAAATTATATTTGAACATACAAGCAATTGCAAAAGTATTTGCATAACTTCCAATGGAAATACTTATTACTGTGGTGTCCTTTTTGATAATTTATTCATTATATCGAAGGAAGATAGTCACATGACCTCTTGCAGTTTAAGAATGGCATTAAATATAAAACGTTGGTGCAGTGACTCCTTTTTGATTTTTCTATGTTAGTTTCCTTCATGATGGAAATATGAGTTCAACTTTTTTGCTCTACCTTATGTCACATATGCTAACGCAGTGTTTAGCATGTAGGTAAAATGGGACTGCCCTATAAAGTCTATGGACTTACTGCCATATTCATCAAGATATAACTAAACAGAAAGGATTTTTCTATTTATTAAAAATGCATTTCATAACTGAAGTTCATGTTCATTATCTCAATCCTGTGCACATGTTCCTGGATAGTTTAGTATGAGCTCGTGGGGGAGGGGGGATGCCTTCAATATGTATGCCTATTCCAGTGTTGAATATTTCTGAGAATTCCCTATTATGGTTTCTTTTCTCTGATTAGGAAGCCTGCCTTTCCACTTCAAAGGCTTCCTGTGATTTTAGAGTGCAAAGAAAGTGCACACCAATGAAGCAACTTGCTGGATCATTGAAGTTCAATTTTAGCTTGCACGGCGTCTGTGAGGAGGGCTGAGTGCTGTAGTAGGTGCGGATATCTATGTCCCCTGAGCTGGTAGGAGGTTCAGAGAAGTGGTGGCAGAACCACAGGGTACCTTTGATTCACAATGAGACACTACCTCTTTCAGAATGAAAAACCACCTGTTGTTCATCAAAAGGCACTACTTACAGACTATTGCTTTACATATTAATGCAAAGGACCCTGGGAGGTAGTCTCTTGTGCAGCTGCCTTTCACCTGTCTCCAGTAAGCTCTTTTTTTTTTTTTAAGTGTTTTGTTCAGCCAGTAGAGAATGCTTCCTTCTTTAAAGAAATCAGCCTTCTGCTGGGGGCAGTGAAGGGGTGAAGCTATGGGGAGGATTGAGTTCCTTATTGCCAAGCACAGAAAAATGCTAATAAGATTCATGCTGAGAAAAGCTCTCACTCATCGGGAGGCATCATTGCAGACATTAAGCTGAGACTGCGAATTGCTGTTCATCCCAACTGGAGGAAGACGAGAATGAATTGTGCCAAAAAAAAATATCGCTTGTCACCATGTGAACTGCTGTCTCGGGGCATGGTGTTCGTTGCATTGCTTTGGAAACGATTTACCTGGCAAACGTCATCTATGACTGATTAGGTCAATCTGTGGTGTGCGATCAAGGTATGCATATTAAGAGCCAATTGTGGTCAAATATAAAATACTAAAGAATAATTACATGATTTAATTAACAATACGATGGATAAATGCTGGAACATTAATTATATACATAATGATCTTGCTGGTAGAGCTTGGAAATGAATGTCAATTATGTCAGAATATGAGACAAAAGAAAGCCTGAACAGGGGCTTTTGAAAAGAAATTTTATATAAGATTATGTCTTAGTTCTATTGCTGTGAAGAGACATGATGACCAAGGCAACTTTTGTAAAAGATAAAATGTATTTAAGGTTGGCTTACAATGTAGAGGTTTGATCCTTTATTGCCACCATGGGAATCATGACAACATGCTGAAGAGAGAGCTGAGATTTCCACTTCTGGATTCACATGTAATAGGAAGTAAAAACGACACAATTCCTCCAACACCATAATTCCAAAAGGCCACACCTTCTAACAGCTCCACTTTATATGGACCTTTGGAAATCATTTTTTATTCAAACTACCACATGCAAAAAAAAAAATCCGTATTTTTCATTTTTTGTAAGATGTCAACATATTAGAATGCATGAATGCTAATTTTTGTACCAGGCTATAGATGCTGATATTTTTCTACTCAAAATGATATGATTCCACATTTAACTTCACTTAGATAGCTGAAAGTCTAACATCTCCTCCTTTATGTTGGATGCCTGTCTCCTCTGACTTCCACGGAAGTCAGAGATAACTCATTGTCCTTAACTTCCAGTCACCAAGGATTCTAGAGAAAAATTCATCTTCAAAAGACAATGTCTTCTTAGATTGTTGTGTTTTATAAAAATGTAAGGAGAGAGAATATGTTTGCTGGATGTATAGTCAGGTGTGGGGGAAGGGGGTACCTTTGCAGGACCATGTTGAGGCAGCCCTTCCCCCAAGAGACCAGCCACAGAACAGTATAGTGGAGAATAGAGTTTATTCAGAGCCTGGGGAGGGTAATCCAGAGGGTAGTAGAGTCAGAGAAAGGCAGAGAAAGAGAAAGTAGGAGTAGAGGCTGTCCATGGGCATGAGCATATGGAGAGAGGGGAGAGTGGAATGGAGAAAGAGGAATGGGCAAGAGGACGGAGCAAGAACAAGAAAGAGAGAGAGGAAGGAATGAGCAGCCCCTTTTATAGAGAGTCAGGCACACCTGACTGTTGCCAGGTAACTGTGGGGCAGAGCCTAGATAAATGCCAACATAGATGACCTATCATTATCCATGATAATGAGTTTTAACCCCTCAGAAATGATCTTGAAGGAACCTTATTGGTCCATCAGGCATGACAGTAATAAGGACTTCTGAGGACTGTTTCAGATTCAGAAATGAGATCATCTTCAACTTAGATAAACCTAGGCTCCTTATTCTAATTCTATAGACTGATAGAGCCCCATATTATGCCCTAAATTTTCTTTTTATTTTTGGAATAGGTAGATCATCACCCATTTCATTTTATGAAAAAATTAAACAGATAAACAGAATATCTTCCCAATCAAAATCAATGGAACTGAATGCTGTTATTTCTATAATTTCTTTTTATGTTACCTTTGGCAAATTTGTCACATGTGTATACAGAAGCCAGGGTGTATAATCAATGAACATTTGGACGGAATGAATAGGATAGCTTTCCTGGCATTGCTAACGAGCCATGAATTAAGGTGCATTACTGAGCTAGTTCCAGGTAACTACTAATAGTAATTGGAAATACATGACTAAAAACGCAAAAGAGAGTGTCCTATTTTATGTAAAGATATGCACATACTTTTTAACACTGCCAAGTAGAAATTCATAGGGAAAAATAGATAGATTGGGGCTTTGAAATTTCAAAAATTTTATTTTCTGATGATTTGCCAAGCAGCTTCTCTTGGAAAGTAATTCTGCTTTCTTCATTATAAACATGGATCCGCAACACCATTAAAATTTCAGAAAAACTGCATTACTCTATGATTTTATTGAGAAGGAGAAAAAAAGGGAGAAAGCAAGAAAATGAGGGTTACAGCATCAATGTTGTATTTTATAAAAATGGAAAGGTTTCCAGGGTTAGACATGTTGGTGGAGATACAGAATGGTGTGAGGGCACCTCTGCGGGCCCATCTTGAGCATCCCTTCCCCCTGAGGTACCAGCCACAGAAAAGTGTAGTACAAAATAGCATTTATTCAGGTATTTTGAAACTTCTAATTGTACATGAAGTCTTCCTAATTCCTTTCTATTAGTTACTGTATTCTACAAGTACATTTTATGGGATTCTTTGCCTGAGCACATAACTAAACTGGTTTATAGTTTTTATTTATGTTAATCTACATTGTGTCAGTATGGTATGCAGGCCACATAAAGAGCCTATGAGAAAATGGTAGAAAGGATGACATTTTTACCCCTTACTTATTGTAACAAAATAACAGAATAATTGCTGTTTTTCACATTAAGTGTTAGTATTCTAAGAAATTGGAATGCTTTATGTCCTTTTTTGGGCATGCTTAATTGTTTTATTTTTGATTTTATAATAATTACATCATTTCATTCATCCCTTTCTTCCTTTTTTTTAACGATTTACATGATTTATTTACATGAGTACAGGGTAGCTATTTTCAGACTCACCAGAAGAGGGCATCACATCCCATGACAGATGGTTGTGAGTCACCATGTGGTGGCTAGGAATTGAACTCAGGACCTCTGGAAGAGCAGTCAGTGCTCTTAATCACTGAGCCTTCTCTCCAGCCCCCCCTTTCTCATTTTAAACTCTACCTTTTCCCCTTCCTTGATCTCTTCTCTATTTTTGTCTTGTTCCCCATACTGGGTTGAGAAAAAATACAACACATGATTTAAATTATTTTGTGTTTTAAAGTTACGTCTGAGAATACGGTTTTAGAAAACCTTCCACTTGCTTCTGCATACAATGGGCATTCTTTGGTATTTCAGTAGACTTCTCTGTAAGTATCTGTTAAGTTCATTCATGTATGATAACAACTAATTCTAATGTGTCTTGAAAGTTTCTGTTCAGATGATATTATTTACATTGAGCAAGTTGGATATTAAAATCATCCACTATTAGTAAATTGATAAAGCTGTGCCTTTAAATCCAGTATTATATAGTTTTCTTTGTTTTAAATTGGGTACAACCCAGTTTGGTACACGTAGTTTTGAATAATGTTTCCTTGGATAATTGTTCTCTTCATTAGACTCATCGGTACCTCTGTTTAGTCTAGTTTGAAGTCTACTCTGTTAGATATTAACAAAAAGATGTTTAATTCCTACTTGGTCCCATTTTACTATAGGAATTTTATCTATCATCTTACGCTAAGGCACTCTCTGTAATTAGAAGTAAGATATATTTCTTTTAGATAACATACAAGAATTTCTTTCTTGAGTCATTTAATCAGCCTTTGCTTCTTGATTAGAGCATTAAGCCATTGATATTTACAGTGTTTATTGAGACATGTATGCATACAGTGGTCATAATATAGTTAATTTTAGAATGTGTTCTTTGTATTCTTAGTGGTACTTTATGTTTATTAATGATGGTCTCACATTTCTTTCTACAGACTCATTGTTATATTTGTTCTTCAATGTGAAATATTTCCCTGTATTTTCTTTGACTTTTTGGGTATAATTTTATTTGCAGGCTGATTATAAGTTTTTCTTTTCTCCTTCGTTTATTGCAGAAAGTTCTACATGCAATATTATTGTAGCATACACATCATAGTTGTTTAGAGTTCGGAGTATGCTGCCCGAGTTTTTCTCAAATGTTCTATTGACAAAATAGCTCTTATTCTGAATATTTTTGAATAAGATTAGTGGTTTTTGTTTTGTTCTGCTTTTTTTCTTCATGATGCTTTCAATAATCTTTTCTTTGTTATGTATAGCTGTAAAATTTCCTTTTTTAGATTTTTTATTTGCTGTTCTGTCTACATATGTCATTCCTTAGTTTCAGGAAATGTTTTTTTTTTTTTATGATCCTGTTGAAGACAGTGGATAGTGTCTATGCCATTGGCTTCAGATTCTTCGACCTTATCAGTACCTATAATTTGAAGGTTTTGTTTTGTTCGTGCTATCTCACACTTCATATGTTCCTTTCCTTTGTTTTAAAGTATCTTTCATATTCCTTATTCAATTGGTCTGGATCCTCTACTTTGTCTTTGATTCATGCTCTTCTATCTTCTGCCTGGTTCAATTCTAATTTTAAGGCTTTCCTTTGGTTTATCTATTTGTCTTGGACTGTCAATTCTACCTTCCTTTCAGCTTGGTTCTTTTTCAATGTTTACATATTTTTATAAAATTCCATAATCAATTTTTGGGTTATATTTATAATATTCTTCGGTCCTATTGTTATGAAGTATGCTGCAGTGATGTACAGGGGTACTGGAATACCTGGAGAGCCCATGCCCAGGTGTACTCCTGAGAGATCACAACATGCAACAGACCTGGGATAAGGTTAGTGTATTTGTAGGAAGGGAGGGGAGGAACAACCTGGAGAAAGTATAATAGAGTCAGTCAGCCATAACCATGGGGGCAGAGAACAAAGGGCAGAGAAAGACAGAAAGAGAGAAAGGCCAACTAGGAAGAAGTGGAAACAGAGAGAGAATGAGAAAGATGAAGGAGGTGAGGGAGACAGAGAGAGAGAGAGAGAGAGAGAGAGAGAGAGAGAGAGAGAGAGAGAGAGAGAGAGAGAGAGGAGGGGAAGGGGAGAAAGGGAGGGAGGGAAGGAGAGAGGGGGAGAGACAGACAGACAGACAGAGACAGAGAGAGAGATGGGATAGCAAGCAATCATATATGCTTATCACTGCCAGGCAACCAGCCATCTGATATTGGAGCAGATGTTGACAGGGACCTAACAAAAGCTTGCTAGGTCTTACTACTAGGTTTTTTGGAGGAGTGCAGCAGAGTCACCTGCAAGTGAACATGTGTGCTTATCTTTTCTTTGGTGTCACTCAGATGTTTATTCTCTTGAATATTGTTTTCTTTAATTTTGTTCAGCTGGTTTTTTTTGTGTGTCATTTTTTTTGACTCACTTTCCATACCAATATAGGATTCCCCTCTTCTCCTAGTAACTCTCATGCAAACCCCTACTTTCCATTCCTCTCTCCCCTTCTCCTTTGAGAAAGGGGAGACACCCTCTTGGGATCATTCACTCTTCTGTGTCTTTTTTAAACTTGCTGAATTCTTTGATGATGTTAAACAAGTATGTTTAAATAGATTTAAGGATGTGCTGGCAGCTTAGACTTAGAGGTTGGAAATTATTTGGGTAGTGAACTGGCTAGTTTTGTGTGTTAATTTGACCCAAGCTGGAGTTATCACAGAGTAAGGAGACTCTTTTGAGGAAATGCTTCCATGAGGTCCATCTGCAAGGCATTTTCTCAACTAGTGATCAAGGGTGAGAGGGCCCATCCCATTGTGAGTAGTGCTGTCCCTGGGTCGGTAGTCCGGTTCTATAAGAGAGTAATCTGTGCAAGTCAGGGGAAGCAAGTCACTAAGGAGAACATCCCTCCATGGCCTCTGCATCAGCTCCTACTTCCTGACCTGCTTGAGTTCCAGTCCTGACTTGCTTTGGTGATGAACAGCAATGTGAAAGTGTAAGTGAATAAATTCATTCCTCACTAACTTGCTAGACCTGTGCTTCCTGGTCTAACACTAAAAGACAGGTATAAACCTGGCTGGGTGAGAGGGCTAGAGGTAGTGTAGGAATGTCTATGAGTGAGGAGTTTTAGGTAGGGAGAATCCTGGAAGAATTCAGAAATTGCATGGTCTGACAAAACTAGTAGTTTAGATGTGTAATCTTGGTTAGGTATTACAGGGTGGGAAGGATGTAAAGATGGGAGGCCAGCAAGATTCACCAAGCTAATGCCTGGGGAAGAATGTCAGAGAGATCTGCCTGGGAAGAAAGATTAGGTGTTTTAGATAATAGACCTTTTCTTCATGTGCTATTGAGAGTAATCTGTTCCCCAAGTTTATATAATACTAATACATGTCAAAATGTAATTGCTGATTTTTCTTGTTACCAAGTATTTTTTTTATGAACAGAATCATTTTGGATAAATCTCACAAGAAACCATCTTACTTATAAGCTAAACAAAAATGAAAATATTTCAATTAATAAGTATTTTGTTATGATCAAAAAAGTATTTTAAAAATTAAATTATTTAAAATGTATTGAATCTCACAATATTGGAAATAATATGGTCTACCTTGGTAAGTATTCCTTTGAAATTTAAAATTGAGGTGTGTTAAGATATAATTATGTAGAACAGATAGAAAATGAATTAGGTAAATATGAGTGACTAAATCTTTTTATACCTGTTGATTATCATTCTGGCTTCTTAGTGAGTGATAGAGTTATATATAATTGGGTGATTATAATTATAAATTTGCTTTTCTGTTTATATCTTTCATATTTTTACACTGGATATTTTTAGATATTTCTGATATTTTAAAAAGTAATATTGTGGACTCTGTTTAGAAAGAATTTGTCTTCATGGATTGACACTTTTATGATTATCAAATTCACTAACATCTCTGATGATATTCGTCATTTGAAAGCTAATTTTTACTTGTGTAGCCATCTTGATTTTCTTTTGATTAATGTTTGCATACTAAATCATTGTCAAACTGTTAATTTTATCCTATTATTTTCTTAATGAGAATAGATTTCTATAAAAAGAACATTAAACGGACAATGAAAGGAAGAGGAACCTCCTCCCCTTGGATCAGTTTCAAATCTCCCGCCACATCAGAGTGAAGAACTGCAGACCTGTTTTAAAATTTGCTATGAAGTTTGCTTAATAGAAATATTAGTACTTTTATGCAGAGATATTTAAATAATAATGTTAAGATAGCAATGAGTTCTTATTAAGACCTAAGCATAACAGCCTTTATTTCTTTATTATATAGAAGCATGTACCTATCTTTAATCTTAGAAATAACTATAAATATTTATGTTAGGAATGTCTTATCTCCCTTATTGAGCCTTGTAATTTATGGTTTTACTTCATTAGCTCAAGTAATACTAAGGATCTCATTTGTTTTAAACAAAAGATCCTTAGATACCCATTGAACAGAGTGATTTCAGAAGCCAATAAAATCATATATAGGTTGATGCTAAGATACAGAAGTGTATACTCTTCTTTATTCTAAGTGATTCCCTATCGGTGTTTTCTAGCTTCACAATTGGTACTGGTTCTGTTTGTAATTAAGAGAGTAAAACAGTAGTCATCTATTATAATTATGAATGTGTGTATTTACAATTCATATCCATCAGTTTTCATTCCTTGAATTTTTTGACTGATGCCCATGGAACCCCATTCTGCACTGACGTAAACAACCTCTGCTCAACCTGAATGGAGTCTCTCATAACCATGCTTCAGGCGGCTACGGTTAGATGCAGCTGAGTCCTGGGCTTCCGTTTACACTTTTGTTAAACATTTCTGTAGGATTCTTGCTTTTCTAAAAATCCCTAGTGAAAATATATGACTTTCAGAGGAGTTATTCATGTCATTGTTATATATAATATTTTATATAAAACTGCAGAAACTGCACATTCCTCAGATTATCCCCATATATATCCCCCTTTTCTGTCATCTTTTCACAATTTTTTATTTAATGTTATGCTTGAGATGAAGCTGTCTATCGCAGGTCCTCTGAGCACACTAATGAGGCACGGTCCAGTTTCAATGACTTCCTGTCCCATTGTTTGAGTGCCACCTCTTTGCTAATGTTACCACACTTGATGAGTTTCCACTGAGGTAGTAATATCTGAGAAAGTTCATTTAATTTTGTTCATGAAAAATTCCCTCTGTTCACAAGAGACATATTTTAAATCAATTTTCTGTTTCAAAGGTGATGTCAGATTTTGGCTATGTGTCCCTCCTATCACAGGTAAATGTAGACGCTATGTCTGGGATCCACCTGTCTTACAGCTACAGTGTTTCTCTGTTAGCTGGGGACTTACACTGGACTCTATCAGAAGAGCCTATGGCTTAACATTTGAGTGTACGAAGACAGCTGGGATCTAGTAGCTCTGAGGATTCAAAGGACCAATAGACTTTGAGTTTTATTTTTAGCAATTATACAGGTAAGTATTTTAATAGTCCCTGATGATCATTGGAAACACTGTTTGAGAATTCTTTACAAAGATAAGGGAAGACACTGAGGGAAATTGTATCACTTTCTGATGTGCCTGAGGACAACAGGAATTCCTATTAATTCTGTGTAATACCTAGAATAGTGCGATTGTGAAAATACTGTTTTTTTGTCATTCTGTAGAGTCACATAAGCACTCTTAAGACAAAAGGTATTAATGATGTTCAGAATGTTAATCATTATGTTGAAATGTAGAAAATTATTTTTCTTGTAACCTAACACAATGAATCTTCCGTCACACCTATGCAGTTTAAGTTGTTATGATTTGTATATGCATTTTCTTAATGTCTACAGAATTTCAAAGGTAAGGACATTGCCTTCTTGGATCATTGGTATCTTAATCCTTTCAGTTTCTATATATATGCCTGGAAGCCCTCCTCTGGGGTATAGAAATGTTACTGGAGATTTTAGGAATGCTTTCATGATTGCCATGGGATACCAGGAAAATCAGTGTTCCCTTGGGTTTCTTGTCTTATTTATAAAAGAATTTAAGCACATACTCAAATAGAAGCCCAAGGACAATTTTATTACTGTTTCAAAGTAAAACCCTAGGGCCGGAAAGCTGTAATTCCTGGCAGCTGACTAGAGGAAGAATTAAACTGTCTGAGTTAAGTCAACATTGAGGTCAGCCACAGGGTGGACAAGCAGCCTCAGGGCTGGTAGAGGAGCTTTAAAGAAAGAGTCAAGACCAAATTTTGGGGAACAGAGGCTTAGAAAATGAGATTTGATGACGACATAATAACTATCTTTTTCTGAGGAAATCAAAAAACCAAACATTCAAATACCATGTCTCGTTAAACTACTGTACTAGAAACTTTAGGAAGATATTGGACAGTATCTCCTGAAAGATATTTACTGTTTCTTTAGCATGACTCGGGAAGCACTTCGTCTTTAGGGTTGTCCTTTGGCCAGGAGGTTGTCAAGCACAACCATGATGTTAGTTCTTCACAAAAATCAGATTTTGTTGTTTGTTTTGTTTTGTTGTTTTGCTTTTTTTCCCCCACAAAGAAACTGAATTTTGACACTGCACCTTCAATATCTCTGGGATAAATAGACATATATCCATCATGTCCTCATCCACTAGATGTTCACATGCTGATCAGTACAATTTCAAGGCACTTATTAGTCCCTTTCACATGGTTTCTACCCTCACAAACTAGAAATATTTGAAACAAGCTAGTATTTAATATTTCATGTTATGGTTAAAGTTCCAATGGGAATTAGTATTTATGTAGGTTGTAGTGGTGGTGGTGGTGGTGGTGGTGGTGGTGGTGGTGGTGGTGGTGTGTATACATGTTATTTGCAAGTGTGCTTATCCATGTGGTTGTCAGAGGTTTGTTTGGGATGTGAGTGTCTTTCCCAATCAGTTCTACATCTACATTTAAAAGATAGGATTTTACATTGATTCTGGAGTTCACATATTGTTTACAATGGCTGCTAAAGGAGCTCTGCTTTTTTATACCTTCAGTGCTGCTATTATATAAGAGGCTGGCGTTTTATGTGGATGCTGGGGACCAGAAGTCAGATTGGCATTCTGTGTCAAGTACCACTTTATCAGCAGAGTCATAGTTCTAAGGCTTCAAGGAGATTACAAGCTGGTACAACCACTCTAGAAATCAGTCTGGAGGTTCCTCAGAACATTGGACATGGTACTACCTGAGAATCCAGCTATACCACTCTTGGGCATGTACTCAAAATTTGCTCCAACATATAACAAGGACACATGCTCCCCTATGTTCATAGCAGCCTTATTTATAAAAGCCAGAAGCAGGAAAGTACCCAGATGCCCTTTAACAGAGGAATGGATAAAGAAAATGTAGAACATCTACACAATGGAGTACTACTCAGCTATCAAAAACAATGACTTCATGAAATTTATAGGCAAATGGATTGAACTAGAAAACACCATCCTGAATTAGGTAACCCAATCATAGAAAAATACACATGGTATGCACTCACTGATAAATGGATATTAGCCCAAAAGCTTGAAATATCCAAGATACAATTAACAGACCCCATGAAGCTCAAGAAGGTAGACCAAACTGTGGATTTTTCAGTTTTTCCTAGAAGGAGGAACAAAAATACTCACAGGAAGAAATATGGAGACAAAGGGTGGAACAGAGATTGAAGGAAAGGCCATGTACCTGGGGATCCATCCCATATATAGCCACCAAACCTCAACAATATTGTGGATACCAAGAGGTGCATTCTGACAGGAACTTGATATAGCTTTCTCCTGAAAAAGCTATATTTTTTCTCCTGAAAAAGCTATATTCTTTTCTATATTCTTTCTGCCAGAGCCTGACAAATACAGAGGCAAATGCTCACAGCCAACCATTGGTCTGGAGAAATAGGTCCCCAATGGAGGAATTAGAGAAAGGACTGAAGGAGCTGAAGGGGTTTGCAACATCATAAGAACAACAACAGTGTCAACCACCCTAACCCCCAGATCTCACAGGGACTAAACTACCATCTCAAAAGTACACAGGGAGGGACCCATGGCTCCAGCCATATATAGCAGAGGGTGGCTTTGTTCGAACATCAATGGGAGGAAAGTTCCTTGGCCCTGTCAAGGCTCAGTACCCCAGCTTAGGGGAATGTCCCAGCAGGGAGGTGGGAGGGAATGGGTGGTGGGTGGGGGAGCACCCTCAAAGAAGCTGGGGGAGATAGCAGGTTTCTGGAGGGGAAACTGGGAAAGGGGATAACATTTGAAATGTAAATTAAAAAATCCGATAAAAGAAAAATGTCAAAAAAATACTTATTTTATTTTTATTTATGGGTGTATATATAATGTGGAGCTTTTGCTGATATGCTTGCAGTTAAAATAAAACGCAAAGATTTCTACATAATTTAAAGCTTATGCCTCTCATGCTGGGGCGTTCTCTCAGTTAGTTCATCTAAACTCATCTATCCTTTCCACTATCCCATCTCTTCATAAAGTTCTCATCATCTGCCTACAGCTCTGTTCTCTCCCTTCTGCTCCTATCCTCTGCCATGCCTCTTCGAGTTTCCCAACTCTTCATTTTTCTGACAGGAAGTTCCACCCGCATACTCCCTGCCCCACATCTGCCCTTCAGCTCTTTAATATACAAAAGCCATTTTGCAGTCTGAACCAGTCAGCAGCAAGACAACGCCCTATCCATCTGTTATGTTTGCCTTTAGGCAACAAGGGTTATCTAACTTTCATCCTTAGGGCAGGTAAGGAAGGACAAGCGTGCACATCAAGAAAATCAGTGATGGGCCGTAGAAACGAGATCAACATCCTGCCAGCATTTAGTGCCAGTCCAGAATTAACAGTTGAAAATGCAGTGACACAGCTTCATACAATGTAATGGAAAATCTTGCCAACACATCTTTGCATGCATGTATGTATGAGCATGTGTGTGGATGTATATGTGTGGTTAGTGAGTATGTGTAAGGGTGTGCGTGTAGTGTATGTATGTGATGTGTATTTGAATGTGTGTGAGTGTGTGTGTGACTGTGTGTGAGGTGTGTGAATTTGTTTGTATATGTGGGAAATGCATGTGAGTACCTGCATGAATGTATGAGTGTATGAATGTGTGTGTGTGTGTGTGTGTGTGAGTGTGTGTATGTATGTACATGTGAGAATATATGTGATTGTGTGTGTGAATGTATGTATGTATATATGTGGGGGAATATATATGGGTATGTATATATGTAAATGTGAGTGTGTGAATGTGTGGATGTGAGAGAGAGAGAGAGAATGGTACATGTGTGTGTGTGTGTGTATCTGTGTGTGTACCCTATGCCTTATAATCTTTACATCTTGATACTTGAGGTATTTCTTTCTTTATCTGGGAGGCAATATTTCAATTCAGCTACAAAAGTACAAAGTGGAGTTTGGCCAAGAAATTTATAAATTTACTATCTCTACTTCTCATGAAAATTTGGAGATTTAATTAAGAATCCATAGTTCATAAAATTTGGGAGACCATTCTTTCCATGTTTTAATAGAAAAACATATTAGCTATTCTCCTTGGGAATATTTACCAGTTCATGCCATGTTACTAAATCCGATCAGAACAAAACACCTCAGGAGGATTAACCATCAGAAACACATGGTAACTGATACATGCACGCCACTTTTGTCACATGTATGAATATGATATGGAACGAGTTAAGATTATCGTTTTACTATCCACTATGTGAAAGTGAACCTGGTGCAGAACACACCACTAAAATGATGGCACAACACAGACTCATAATCCAGTCAAGTTCAGACCTAGACATATCTTCTGGTAGCCTGGCAAGTGAATACTACTTTCTTCTTTTGTATTAATATACTTGTTGGCAGTCTCCCACAAGTATACAATGCATTCTATCAACCATCTCCCCTCATCTTCTCCTATCTTTCCCACCACACCGCTCTCAAACTCCCATCTCTCCTACCTAGTTTTATTTTGCTAAGTTAAATTATTGTCGCCATTATTTTGGTTTGTATATTTAGTAAACAAAAGGCAAAACAGACAGGTGGCAGTATTTACATCTTCCCAAAGCCTCCTGCTTAGGGAAGCATAGCTAAGTTTACCCAACATTTGAAGAAAATTCAATATGTACTCTGTGTTGTGTTTACAGGTAGTGTGGTCAATATCTAGAAGCTGGAAATAAGATTGGAGGCAGTTAACTGCCATACAGTCTTGAACCAATAACTACAAGGAAAACATTCTCATTTGAAGTGCAACTAAGAGACAAGCGGGGCTAGGGAAGGAAAACAGATAGCAGCTACAGAATGAATGTAAGAATTAAGAGCAGCCACTTCCCCTGGAAAGTTTTGCATTCTTTTTTAAAGCATGGTTGGGCTTTATAAAAAGCACTCTTAGATGTAAGTTTCAGTATGTGTTTTAAGAGAAGAAATCAAGCCCACAAAAAGACAGTAAACCATACTCCAGAACACAGGTACATGTTCTTTAAGAGCCAACCTGTCCTGTGTTCTTGCTGTGCAGTGACCATACATGATTTTTGCTATTTGTCATTTTGACAAAGTAGGAAAGTCAAGAGTAGAAAGATTAGTTTCTCTTTATGGTGTCAGAAGTTTCTGTCCATAGTTGTTTGCTAATTTCAATCTGTGACCCGGCAGAGTCATGTCCTCAATGTTCAGTTTCCTTCTACTGAAACCTGATCTTCAAAATGTCTACCATCTCCCAATAGCACTATTATCAGCTGAGAAATAAAATTAACACCGGTAACATCCTCTTCTTCTTCGTAATTCCCTTGGAGTGACGAGGTGAAATATGGATGAGATAGACCTTCAGTAGATAAGCATGGCCCCCAGTTGAAGGATGGGGGCCACCCACCCATCTCAAAGTCTATTACCTAGAAATGTTCCTGTCCAAAGGAAGAAGAGGAATAAAAATGGAGCAGAGCCTGAAGGAAGGGTCATATGTGACTGCCCTGACTAGGGATCCATCCCTTCTAGAGATATCAAACACAGACACGGTTGCTATTGCCAAGAGGCACTTGCTGACAGGAACCTGGTGTGGCTGTTTTGGGGAGGTTCTTCCAGCCACTGGCCAATGCAGACATGGATGCTTGGAGCTAAACATCAGACTGAGTTCGGGAACCCTAGTGGAGGATCTGGCAGAAGGACTGGAGGAGCAGAGGGGGATTTCAAACACAGAGGAATAGCAATGCAGGCTGGCCAAACCGCCCCGTGCTCACAGGGACTAGCCACCAACCACCAAGTGTACAGAGAAAGGATTCATGGCCCCAGATACATATGTAACAAAGGATGACCTTGTTGGACATTAGTGAGAAGGGAGGCCCTTGTTTTGTGAGTTTGATGCCCTATCATAAGGGGATGCTGGAGCTGTGAGGCAGAAGTAGGTGGGTGGGTGGGGAAGTACCCTCAAAGAGGCACAGGGAAGGGGAAAGGGCAGATGTGTGTGTGTGTGTGTGTGTGTGTGTGTGTGTGTGTGTGTGAGGGGGGTGTTGTGGAGGGTTAACCTGGAAGTGGGATATCATTTGAAATGCAAACGAATGGAATAATTGATTAAAAAAAAGAAATATGGAGGAGAGTAGCATCAATACAGAAATGGCAGAAGGTGGACAATTTTTGAGGCTGCATGATAGATAATCGGAGATTCATTTTATTATTTTCTGTGTTTGAAATTCTCCCCAATGACACACATACTACGATATCATTTGGCCATAGAACAAAGAATTATCAGGACTAGTAGGATGCCAACTGTAAAGGTTTGCATAATACTCTAAATTACTTGTTCAATATGCAGACAAAATTGCCTGAAATTCAACCATTTCAAGAGATATACCCAGGAGGGATAAGGCAAATCTCTACTTTGGGCAATGATACAAAAATACCTAACAAGACAAATAATTCACTTTTGAAAACGTCCATGGGGAAGAAAGAACTCTTGTAGCATAATAGAAGGGTGACAGTTCATGAAAATGTAGAATCTGCATGTCGGTGTCTGGAGAGTGATTCCATCATTTACCAGCTATGGGCTTGTCAGAGTAATTTAACCCTCCAAGGCCAGGTCACATCAGCCAAATGTCAGTGACAGCTCCTGCTTTGTAAGATTGTTATTAAAAAAAAAAAAAAAAAAAAAAAAAAAAGCAGAATACTGTGTGCAAGAGCTATTTGTGAAAGTTAAATCATGGCTATTATTCATCCCTATTTTGTATCTTTATTTAAATAGGTATGCATAACCAGCCACTCACTTATTCTTCAATCTGCAGAAGAACTCAAATCGTTGCAAAAATGTCTTCTCTTTATCTATTCTATTTCTTTTGCTTTTTGAGTTCACAGACAGCAGCAGTCAATTACTAACCTAGATCTGAATGAGTTAATACAATCACACTGTGTGGTTTGTTCAGAACAAATAACAACCTGAATTGAGAAATAAATTGTTGGATAAAATGTAGCAGAGCACCAAGTATTTCATAACGGGGCATAGACTGTATTGTCCAATATATCAACCTATTCATTTCTATGAGGATGCATAAAAGAACAATTCTTTTCATAATACATGTACATACATCATTGATTTTGTAAATTGTATTTCTTACTAAACAAGAGAATAATATGGAAAGCTCCAGGGTAGATTGTTGCAATGTTGAAAGACAGATGAACTTTGCATCAAAAAGCATGGTTTAAGATACTTACTTTTGTGGTTGTTCAACATCTTTCTTTGAATTGGACCTGGAACGCAGAGCTACAGGTCTCCATATGGAAAATTGTCAGGTTATTTATTCGATGTTTGAGTTCTAAAGCCTCTGCTAAATATTCTACTAGTTAATATATACACGTATAACTCTATGTACATATGCATTTACTGTATGTTCTACATCTCAATGAATTCAATAAATATTCTATAGTTTTATAAGATAATCATTTTCACACTCTCTCCTTCAAATAGCAATTTTGCATTAGTTTGCAAATGGTCAAATACTTTGAAAAAAATGTTTTATGAAAGGTACGGGTCTTTTATGTAAGAGAAGGGAAATGGACAGATTATATCAAGTACTTACTTATATGATTATAAAATGCAGTTTATCCCCAGTTTTGTGGTCATAGAAATATTTTTTCTAAAAGATGCTATCAGATGCCACTTTTTCTCAAATTGGTATATGGGCTAGATTTCAAGGAAACACAAGACACGGACTCTATAAGCTGAAAATGTCGATTATTCATGTTTATCTACTATGTAGATCAATATATTAAGTAGAGAGTTGTCTCTTTGCTTGTGCATTCCTTCAAAATCCTTCATACATTAACAATAAATCACTTATAGTACGTGACATTAGAAAGGGACCCTAAAGTATGGAGATGAAACTTTGTGCATAATTTGCTGCTGTTCTCAAGAACCGAATTTCTGTTTTCAGCACACAAGCAGGGATGTTCACCACTGTCTGCCTGCAAGTTTACCTCCAGTTTACCTGATACTGGTATTCTTTGTGTGTCCCTGAAGACATCCTCATCCACTTACACGCACACATGCACACACACACACACACACACACACACACACACACACAGTTAAAGTATAATAAAAATGAACGACAGAAAATATATTTATTTTCTCTGGGTTGTTGTATTTACCCATTTTTTCATTTTATTTCATAAATTTTACTTTTAAAGATAATTATGTTTAAGTAAAAATAATATCAAAAATTTGTTCCTTGAATTGTATTTGCATAGTGTTCCTTTAACACACTGTTGTGTTACCATCAGATTGAAAATATACACATAAATTTTAGGTAAATAGTCTTAAAGACACAAGATGGCAGTAATAGTCTTTACGAGTTATTGGAATATGGCATTATCTTTAGTAATTTTGATGCACTTCTGCTTTTCTTATTATTATTAAAGACATTTAACTTCCATGCATAAGCATTCGCAGTCCAATCAGACATTTCAGATCACACAGCTGGAGTTGATGAGTAGACTTTCAAAACTTGAAATAAAATCACCAACACACCTCTTCACCAATTGAACCAGAGCATGTTACAACCTTTTCGTCCTAAGATTTATAATATCTAAAGTCATCCAACTCCTAGGTAAATTCAATATATTTTCTTTTATTAAACATTTTATGAAGTATTTGATTAGTTTTTACAGAATTTGGTATATGCATTTTAATAAAAAACTTTACTTAAAAGTAGAATATGTGCCCTGTACAGCTACCAGGTAAACTCTAGTAATAAATAACCGAAGAAAACTATATAGTTGTGCTTTTCTGGCCTCATGATTCCGGATGGTGTCAAGAAAAGCTTTTCTTTCCTTTACTCTGCAATGGTCTCCTTCCTTTTCTTCCTCTTTCAGTGCAATGTCTACTTGTACAGTTCCCCTTTCTGTGGTAAACTCTTGTGAATCCAACGTCGTTACTTCATTCTACTCCCTTGGCTTGCACATGTTAAACAGGATTCCACAACAAGGACAGAGTTACGGGTTGTGTGTTATTCTTCAGATTCCAAGTTGAATTTGATTTGAATTTCAAGTCCAAATGAAATAAATCACAGGCATTTTCTTTGAGGAAAGTTAAACAAAACCAAAGGAAGTTGCACCCAGAATCAGGACTCACTACAAATATTCGTTTTTTTTCCCCTCTGGCCCCCTTCCAATGCTGAATCTCCAACAAGTTATGCTAATTGTTAATGTTTTATGTAATTATAATGGAATATAATATACTTATATCTAGTGCTGATTCTGTATGGCGTCCTCTCTAAGCTTGACCAGGGCTTTCTTTTATTTATTTTTATTTTTTTTAACCTGTGGAAATTTAGGCAAGGCTTAGAGAGTCTAAATAGACTCAACCTTCCTGCTCAGTCCAGCTTCATGGTGTGAACACATAAAGAGAACAGTCGATGTCTACTAGGACAGCAATTCAGAAAAGCAAGCATGGATCTATAAGAAAGGATCAATTTTCTTAGTTCCTTTGTTCAAAGGGTCCATCTCATCTACAACTTAAAACATGCGAGGTATTCAGCATGTCAACTTGTAGTAAAATGAGAAAAGTTAGAACATCCTGACTAGCAGGAATACAAACAAAACAAAACTAAATTATTGATTGTCAGCATTAACATCATTCTTTAATTTCGACCATTAATTCTAAGGAATTGTGAAGGTTAAAAGTGTTTCTGAAAATGTTGCTGCTGTATTTTTCAAACATAAGTCCTAAAGAATAGTGATTTTCAGTATTCAGCAGTGAAAACCTGGGGGTGCATTTGACTAACCCATTTATAAACAAAAAGATAGAGTTAATCTGGAAAAGATCCTTGCCTTTTGACTTATTACTACAATATCATCATCATCATCATCATCATCATCATCATCATCATCATCATTCAGTGGCATCGTTAGGACAACATCGCTGATCAGAACTATGAGAGACAATAAAAATATGTTTGGTTTTTCATGGGATTACTTTTTCTTTCAGGGTGCATATGAGGAGTTTAAAGGAACCTGCAAGCAGAGTATTCAGTAAAATGACTCCAATTTAGTGGGAATTTTATACAGGCATGAAAACCTTAAAATAAAATAAAAAAATAGTTCATCGTAATTCTTGGAATCACAGGTATTCCCACAGTAGCTTTCTGGCCACAGCCCTTTTTGCATGCTTGTGAATGTCAGCTACTGTTTGAAGTGCCCAGGATAAAATTCACTGTAGAGAAAGTTCATTTCAGATACTTATCTGAAGTCAATTTATCCAAACTATCTGGTTAGAAAATCTTTCACAAACAAGATGACTAGTGAGATTTTTTTGGGGGTCGGAGGAGGAAAATGTGACATGAACAGTTTTCTCTATGACTTTTATGACTAAGAAATACATAACTGAAAGAAATATAAACCTACATGTGAGCAGAAACATCACATTTTTGAAGAAATTGTAAATGCAAGAATTACTTTGTGTCTAGTAATGTTTTAATTTTATTACTCCAAGCTTCCATATTTAACAATTTAATTCTACCCAGTTTCATTATTAAAACCTAGTATACAGATTATTTAAATACACTCTAGTTTTGTTTGTTTGTTTGGGTGTTTTTTGTTTTGTTTTTGTTTTTTATTTTCATGGCAATTAAGATATACATAGGATGGTGACACCATTGACTTAGAATACTTGTTCTAATTATGACAGCTTAAATTAAAGCAGGCTTAGAATCATTAGCTAGTTTTTTTTAAGATCTTTGTAAAACCAAACACTTATTAACCTTATTTTGCTCCAATTCTATTTTCATATATGCTAGTTGAAAATTATATATGTTGCAAAAATAACAACAAAAATTAATGGGTAAATAATTTTTTTATATTCCTTCATTACAGTTAATGACTGAGGAAGTCAAACTAGGAATTCCAGCAGGAATCTGTAGACAGGAGGTAAACCAGAAACTAGGAAGAAAATTTCTGTTTCCTGACTCAATCCTCATTGGTTTGCTCAGATGGCTTTTTGAGAAAAGCCCAGATTACTTGTCCAGGAGTGGCCTGACTTACAATGGTGTGCTCTCCCATATCAATTACTGATCAAGAGAATAAGCTATAGATAGTCTACAGTCTCATCTGAAGATATAGGCAGTCCCTCAGTTGCTGTCTCTTTTCTCATTTGAACGTGTCTTGAGTCATGTTCACAAAAAAAGTGCCAGTTAAATTGGTTCATTGTCAAGGTAATGTGCAAAAAAATGCTATTAATGTATAATTTTTCCTTTTACTTTATCCTGAAGACCATATGTTAATGCCTGAGTATAAAATATATTATGTCATGATATAAAAGTCCCACAATCTTTAAAAATGCAAGAAGTTGACACCTAAGGGTTTGTTTTTAAATCCAATGTCTTTTTACACTCTGTAATATGATTTGTGCCACAGTTTTGCTATTTTTAGAAGTTCTTGGTTCCTTCACATTCTCTATACCCTCTGCCTCTAACAATCTTCCTGCTTCTTCCTCCTGCGTCTTCTTCAGAGTTCCTTGAGAAATTGGAAGATGACTTGCTATTGAGGGCCAACTTTTCTGAGAAGACTCTGCACACTCTCCAGTATTGGGTTATGTGTTTATTTCTATCTACTGCGGAAGGGAGCTCCTCTGATGAGGCCGAAAAGTCCAAACTGTCTGAAACATGGGACCTATAAAAAACAAGTCATATACTTTCTCATTCCAAAAAGGAAGATCCAGGGTAGAGTTACAAACTCCAACTATTTGAACAACTCAGTTCCCAATATCTGGAAAGCAATCATGCTTTTCTGGAATCTAACAGGCCTAGGCAATCTTAATTTTCTGGCTTTATACTCACAGCACACGTAGATTGTCTTAAAAGAGTCTGAGCTGTTCTATTTCACAACCACTCTTTTCCATGGTTGTCAACGCACTGTCCTGGCCTTCAATATGCTAGGATCTGCACTGTAAATGAGGCCATATCAGTGATCACTTCTTCCCAGTGTTCAGAGAAGCCAACATAGTTCTAGTTTCCCATGGCTTTTTGAGCCCTTAATGAAGTACCATGTGGGAGACTCTTATGCATTAAACAGTCTAGCTACCACCTTGAGATGCTGTCTTGGCCTGCCTTGATGACACTTTTCAGGAGGTAATCCTTTGAAAATATTTGCCAGAAGATTTAATCTCAATGGCCCTAGAGTCTTGTTAATCATAGCTAATTTTTCAGCCTTTTCTACCAATATTAATTGTCACAGTACAGCAAAGATTTTACGTTAGTGATTTTGGTTTCTCCTTAATCACAGATAATTCTTCAGACCCAGCTCATTAGAAACCATGTGTTCTTAATTCAAAATACATGAATCTCCAAGAGACAGGGATCCACTATGTGTATTTCTTTCAAAATTATCTTTCAAGTCCCCATAGGACAGTTCACTTGATTGTTGAGTACTCAAGTGGGTTTTACCACCTAGTGTTCAAAATGCTTCAACTACCTCACTCCCCACACCCAAGAACATTACCAGCTTCATCACAATATACAACTCCTGGTAATAATTTTCTGTCCTAATTGGCTCTCTGTTGCTGTGGTAGGATATTTGGAATAAAAGCAACTTGGAAGGAATGGGCCGATTTATCTTACAGGTTTTAACCATGAGCTGAAATAAGTCATGGCAAAAGCCTCAGAGGACGATATATATATGTATATATGTGTGTGTGTATATATATATATGTATATATGTGTGTGTGTATATATGTATATATGTATGTATATATATATATGCTATTTTAGAAGAATAAAATAAAAAGAATAGTTATTAATTGTGGGGTTTAGATAAAATTAGGAAAGCTGGACTTACATTTCATTTAGGCATGCTATGTTTCCCAACTGTTATTCTTTGTTTATTCCTTTTTTTTTTGTTATTGTTGGTTTGTCTGCTTCATTTTTTCTTTTGTTTTGTTTTATTTGTTAGTTTTGTTCAGGAAAAGGCAACAAATTTACTGATGATACAGAACTAGATTCTTCATTATTGTCCTGATAAAACAAGAGGTCTTAAATTTTAGTTTTATACCAATATTTAAAAGTGACAGATGAAGTGTGAGGTCATACTTAAATCAGTCACACATGCTATAATAGATTCACTCCCAGGATTCCTGCTTTCCTAACACAATTTTCCTTTCATTGGCAAGATTTTCTACCTTGTTTGTAAATAGCTAGAAGTCATAATGTTGAAGATTTCAATTTTAATTTTATTATTATCAAATTATACCTGTATTTCTTGTTTCATGTTTCCTTCTTGTTTTTTTTTGACCTGCAATGTAAAAAATATTCATACAATCAAAAGCAAAATTATTTCACTTTGACTTTTTCTGAGCTAAAGATATCTGTTCTAGTTCAATGTACAATATAAGGCTGAGCTGGATTTCAGAAGCCTATGTTGGGTGGTGAAAAACTATTGATTATAGGTTAGTCAAGCAAGACTACAATTTTTATCTATTACTAAAAGTAGAAGCTTTACTTTTCAGTAATTTTCTTCTGAAATAACCAAGTAAGGTTTTGTTTTTTGTTTTTTGTTTTGTTTTTTTGTTTTTTGTTTTGTTTTGTTTTGTTTTGTTTTGTTTTGTTTTTTTGGTTTGGTTGTTTTTTTTTTGTTCAATTCTGGCTGAATTTCGACTTCAAATATATTATATTATATCAAATCTGAAGTTATAAAAGCTTAATTTCCACAGAAATGTTTATTGTGAAAATGTACTTTTTTCTGTGTTAAAAAGAACATAATGTGTTTTTACTTTGTATTTTATTTGTTCTGATAGAGGAGTAAAACTTTTTCCGTTAATTTAATGTCTTTTCAACAGTGCTTTGAGATTCTTGGAAAGGAATCAAACAATTACCTGTGTCTCTGTGAATAATTCCCAAGGCTTTTCTTTTTATCAATATGACAGCCTTAAATCCACTAATAATTTTGCTTTAAATCACCAAATATTTTCCCTAAGGATACCTTTTATCTTATCTTCTCTTATATATGAAAAAAAAACTATCTAGGCTATGCACCTAATTTCTTTTAGTATAGACAAAAACCATAAAGATTATATTGAAACAATGGTAAAGTGCTATGAATCATTTTCATAGATTTTCCTGAGACAATTTGTATCAATTATTCTGTCTTTCTTATCTTCTTCAATTTTTCTTTATTTTCCTTTATTTTAGTCCTCTTAATTAAAACCTTCTGATAAATACTAGCATGATGGCTCAGTCTATAAAATCTTGCTCTGAAAACCTGTTTACCTAAGTTACCTCCTCAGAAACTATGTAAGATTGGAAGGATAAACTGACTTCACAGAGTTTCTCTAACTCTCCATACCTATGCCTTGGCATGCCCCACCTCAACAAACATGGACGCATGCCCATACTCCCCCCACCCCAACTCATGCATACATAAAAATTAAACAAAGTTTTAAAGAAGATCCATTAGGGACTAGAGTAAGGACTGAGTGGCTAAGAGCCATTGTAGTTCATTCAGAGTTCCTGCACGTGATTTGCTTTCCATCATCCATTGGAATTAGGCTCATGACTGTCTGTAATTCTATTTTCAGGGAATCTAATACCCTTTTTTTGGACCCTAAGAGCAACACACATATATCTGATACATTTATGTAAATGCAAGCAAAGTACATGTATGGAAAAAATAGAATTTAATCTTCTCAGTACATTTTATTCATAATTTACTATTTGGGAATTTTACATCATGAACCTCAACCACACTCATTTCTTAGTTCTTTCACATCTGTCCTGACTTGTCTGACAGCTCTCATCCTCCCAAAAAGGAAGAAAAGGGGAAAACAGCTAAATTATTGTTACTCATATATTCACAGTAGACAGTCAAACTTCTGGTGGCGAGCCAATTAAAGAAAACTTAATCCTTACCCACTTGCACACCTCTCAGAATCCATTAGTTGAAAAGAGCAGCACTAGAGAAACTGTAAGACGATTTAGATGAGATTTCTTAACTGTTTCTTTTGCAGGGTGGGGATGGAAGTACGTTGGGCTAGGGGTAATCACTGGACGCTTGTATACATCCCTCATTCTCAGTTGAGAGTCTGTCTGTATTTATCAACACCATGGGAAAAGTAATTTCTTCCACTTTACAGTGAAACAGAAAACAAATCATGGACATATGGTTTCTGGTGACTTCACAGACCATCGACTTCAACATGAAAGAAGCCATTTTATGTCACTTTACCTTATAATTATAATTACCTTATAATTAGATTGCAAGATTGACTTTTCTTCTTCATCTTTTATAAAGTACCTCTGGCTGGCTGGGTCAACTCAGCTATTATGGCTCAAACTCCTCTCCAAGCTGACTGATTCAATGTGGCTTCTCTCAACTTCTCCCTGAATTGTTCTGCTTGGTTTCAATCTATTTCTGGCAATTTATTCTTCTGGTTTCTTCTTATTCTGAGGCTTCGACTGCCTTTGCTAACCTGGATTGAACTGCATGAACTCACAAATGAACTCAACTCCACTATACTGCCCTCAACTCAACTTAACTCAACTCAACTCAACTCAACTCCCTCACTGACTGAACTGACTGATTGTCTCTCCCTGTGTCACTGTTAAGTAGCCTTCCTTTCCTATCTGTTCTCCTGAGTGTTGGGAGTATCTTATCTATGATTCATTCTGTCAAATCTTTCTCTGACTCATCACTTTGTCCCTTAATTAGATGTCACATTCAAACTTGGCTGCTTCCTTCTACAAACTAAAATTACCTACATTGTTTGGGATTAAAGTTGTGTACTGAAAGTGTGTCTGAATTCTATCCAGACCAGCCATGTTGCTGGATTAAAATTCCTCTACATTATTTCTTTCACCCACCTGTTCCATGATGATTATGTGAAATCATCATAGATGGTGTGAAAGTCCTTTTCACAGCTAGTGTCCAGATGAAATGTATAATTCACCTCTAACTTTTATTATTATACTAATTTACACTAGTGGCACAATCAGTATTAATATTAAATTTGAAGTTACGAAGAGTTCTACCAATATTTACATAAATGTAAAATTGGCAAAAATAACCCAGTATGGTTTGCATCAATCTTCTACTTTTCAGTATCTCTTCATATGTTAACTAGTAGCCAAATACTATTTTATTACTTTTTAAAATGCCAAAATTAAATGTGAATGAGATTATATTTTTAAGTATTCACAAATAAAACAATGTTGTTCAAAATGATACATTTTTACATACTTTCTTTTGTAGACTGATTTCTCACATGTCCTCACTAATATTTGTTACTACTTTCTTGACAATCGTTGTTTTGAAATGGATGTGATGGTAATTAAAGTGTCTTGATTTGCATTTCCCTTATGGTTAAGAGAGGTGAACGTTTTCGGAATTACTTATTTGTGTTTCTTCTTTTGAAAATTAGATCTTCATTAACAAATATGAGTGGAATATTTCTCTGAGTGCTTAAATTTTGTAGTTCTATATATATTCCATAGATGTGCCTTTAAATGATAAATATGTAATCTTGTCCTCATATATGTGAGCTATGTAAGCGTATTAGTTGATCTCACTCATTATCACCACCAAATATTCCTGAGTTTTAAGAGTCCTTCTTTACGGGGTTGGGGATTTAGCTCAGTGGTAGAGTGCTTGCCTAGGAAGCGCAAGGTCCTGGGTTCGGCCCCCAGCTCCGAAAAAAAAAAAACAACAAAAAAAAAAAAAAAAAAAAAAAGAGTCCTTCTTTACCAGGATAATATACCTCATGGTCATTGTATGAGAGTGTAACAAAGGCAGTACCATAACTGTGATCAGAATGTGGATGACTGTGAGATCCTTCTGTGGAATATATTGTAGGACTCCATAAAATCCAAGTCAAAGATTTCTTCTTTTACTTTTCAGATCCTAATATAATTACATCAACTTCTTTTCTCTGTCTACATAGTCCACCTGTGTGTATGCTTTGAAGGAAAGAACATGAGGTCTTGACAAAGATAAGTACAGACAACTAAAGCGAAGGACACATAAATTAGTTATCTAATATCAGGTCGTCAGAGATGAATCTAGAAATACAAGAGACAATAAAATATCAAAGATTTTTGTTAAACCATTCATGCCAAAATAAAACATGTGCATGAGCAACTGTTGGGCTTCTCTTTCCTTTCATTTTTTTAAAAGGCCTATTTCTGTAAAAGGTTAACATTCAATAGAAATTCAGATTTAGAAATTTCTTATATTTTCTTCTCATATCTATCTATCTATCTATCTATCTATCTATCTATCTATCTATCTATCTATCTATCTATCTATCTGTGTGTGTGTGTGTGTGTGTGTGTGCGTGTGTGTGTGTCTGAGGCCTTTCTTATTTGGCAATATATCTCAAAATTTGGAATTTGGTCCCTTTGATACAACTTTAAAACATAAGATGGCACATCATTCAAATCTACAGCTTACACTAGATTTACTCTTCAGTACTGTAGATGTGAGCCTAATGAATATGGAAAACACTAGCCATTACACTATCACAAAGACTCTTTTGCAGTGAAGATTGAAGAACTCAACTTATTCTTTCAACATCCTCCATTTTGCTGATAACCATTATACTTTTACCATCTTGATAGCTTTTATATTTTTACAAAAAGTAATCCAGTCATAATCACAGAATATGCAGGCTTTCATTTTACTTTTGTGTAGGAAGATACATTTAAGTCCCATCTTTCTCTTTTTATAACCAAGTAGCTTATTTATCATTACTGTATTTACCTATGTTATTCATCTCTTAACCCTCTCAAGAACATGTCCACTGTTTCCATGTTCTTGCCATTATGAATGAATCCTCCATAAACATCTATAAAGAAATTTTGTGTGTGCTTGGCATCTCTGTTTAATTAGGCAAATACCAAAGCATGTTATGTCAGTGTTTTATGATAAGTATTCATTAAAGTTTCTTTAAAAAAACTCTTGCATATTTCAAAACAGACTTTCTATAATCTCCTTGCAGCAAGTAAGAAAGAATTATCAAGGTTCCACACTATGTCAGCATTTGATGATATCACTAGATGTTAGTCCTGTTAAAAATCTCTGTAATAATGGTATCTCATTTACATTTTAATTAATACATCTCACTTGACATATTCTGTGAACTTCTTCTTATATTATCTCCATTTTAGATTTTGTTTTACCATATATTTGGGATATTTGTGTTTCCATTTTACACTTTGAAATTCTGTTTGTTTTTATTCTTTGAGGTTTTTTTGTTTTTGTTTTTTTGTTTTTTTTTTGTTTTTGTTTTTTTTTGTCTGTTTTTTATGAAAGTCCTGTAAAAATGGCATGTATTCCCCTAATGTAATTGTCACTTCAGAGGCTTACTGCTGAATAATCACACCCTTTTTAGTTCCTTCTGAACTCTGACTGGCTGGCCCAATTTGGCTGTTCTGAGAGAAACTCTTCTCAGAGCTGACTGATTCAATCTGACTTTCTCTCATCTTCTGACTGAATTATTGTTTGGCTTCATACGAACCTTGCAATATGTTCTACTTTTCTGGTTCCTTATGATCTGATTTTAGCGATGTCTTTTGATCACTGCACAACCTTGATAGAACTGACAAAGGAACTCAACTGCACTGTACAAACTTCAGTGATTCAACTGCATTCAATTCTCCCTCTTAGATGGCTTCTTTTTCCTGTGTTGTTCTGTAAAGCCTAGCTTAACATTTCAAATCTCATTTTGCTTTCACACTCTATTTTATGTTTATCTTACCCTTAAAATGAACACAGCTATTGGAAAAACCCCAACTTGTTCCAGGGACCATGTCATCCTGGCAACAACTACAATTCCCCTAAATAAAAAACAGTTCCATCCCTAGCAACAACCAAATAACTCTTAAGAGGAAAGTACCTAATATCTCAAAGTAGATTGATTAAACTAGAAACCATTGTTCATACAAAGCTGAAATCATTCCTAGCCAGTAAAAGTGTACCAAGCAAATGTCAAGCAGTCATGTAGCTGCCAAGTTGCAAATTCTATCACTCTGCTACAACCTTGATAAAAAGGCCAAGTTTGTACCAGCTCAGTATTTCCATACAATCCACTGTGTTATGGAGGTTGGAGGGTCTGAGCTTGAACTTGAAAAAAGACGTTTTGCTTTTGCATACAAGTTAGGTTTCTGATGTCCTCTGGTGATCTGTGAGGAACCTGTGATCTGGGCATACAATTCTTGGAGAGTTTGGTATATCCTACCATTTCAAATCTTTCTCTGATTTGTCACTTTGACTGCTCCTCAATTAGGCAACACTTCAAACATGGCTACTTACTTCCTTCTACAAAATATTTTATCTTACAGATGTGTTCTTACATTTGTGCATTCCAGACAAGGGGATTGAAAATGTGTAGCAGGTCCACATTCCAGATGAATCACACAGACCTAGGTATTTGGGTGTGATCCCTTGCAAGAGAAGCCATGTTGCTTGATGAAAATTCCTCTACAATTCTCTGTAAAAATGTCTTTTTTAAACTTCCTGCAGCTTTCTTTTTAATTCTCTTTATACTGTCCTTTTTAGAACACAAAATTTAATTCCAGATAAACCCTGCTTCTAAGTGTTTTTCTCATCAGTCTTGCTTTTGATCCAGTATCTCCTCTGATAATCCCAAAGCCATTTAGAATTTATCCTTCTAAGAATTTTATGTCTTTTAAAATTGCATTTCTATCATAGATATCAAGTCAAACTTGTGAGTGAAAGTTATTACCTATCAAGCCATCTCATCCACTGCTGAATCATCTTAAGTTTGCTTTGTATTGAAATTAAATCTTAGAAGGATAGCAAAATTATATATCAGTCATGGTGCTGGTCTGAATAAGAAATGTTTCCTCATTGTCTCAGGTATTTGAGTGATTGGTCCTCAGTGGATGACACTGTTTGGGGAGAGTTAAGAGAAGTATAGTCTTGCTGAAGGATTCTGCTTTGTGTTGATAGTTCATAGTATGTGCCTTCAGCTTTCTGTTCTTGCTGCAATGCCTTCTGCCTTCAGTCATGTATGCCTGCCATGATGTTCTATTACTGAGTTATTGCACAAATCAATTGCCTTGGTCATTCTGTGTCTTCACATCAATAGAAATGACTAATTTGATTACATAGCATATTGGAGCACTTTTTAATGGGTACTCTTTTTTATTTTCTGGTTCTCAATGACCTTCCTTTTTCCTTTTTGATTAGCTTTTTAAAAAATATTAAAGCAATTTTAAACCCAGTAGTTTAGAAGTCATTCTCATCACTTTATAAATATGATTTTATTTTACCAGTGATGGTCCATGTAGCTTCAAGATATATTTTAAAGAAAATACAAAAGTTTCTGTGTACATCAGCTGAAGACTTTTTTTTCTTTTTTCAAATGAACTTTTCTGAGATTAAAACATATGAATTTTAAATGTACTGCCTCACTGAAATTTCCAAGGTCCTTGCTTTATTAACTTTTGTGTTAACACAGAAAGCAAAGGTATTCACACCATTTGGCACTGTCTTTTAATTCACTTCTTCCTTCTTCATTGGTCTCTTCAAGAAGATTCCCTATAGTTATACAGAAAATCTGAATATTGCTTTTTAATAGTGCCATTGACATTATTTTCTTCAGGATTCAGTTCTCTGCCATGAATTCATTACCTCTTGGCTATTTGTAGTGACTTACATTTAGATGCAGATTCAGAAACATTTCCTTCTATACTTTATCCATGCTAGAAGTATATTTAAGTTAATAAAAAAAAAGAAAATTAAAAAAAAGAAGTATATTTAAATATATCACATGTCACATTACCAAACTGAATTAAATTGAATTCGTATATCACCTTATGTGGCAAGAATAAAAAGGTTGTTTTGTTGTTGTTGTTGTTGTTTGTTTGTTTGCTTGCTTTTCTAACAAAAGGTGCTTAGTCTTTTGTTATACCATTACAGCAGTTTGATACTATGGATATAAATTATTATGGCTGTGTTAACAAATATGAAGTAAGTTGGGACTTAGTATGTGGCAGAAATCAAGAAGATAGGAATTCCAATACCCTAAATTGTAGCTGAGTCCAATTATCTTTCTTGCCTAAATGAAAGTTTGATTATAGTTAAGTGTTTTGTTGTCATTGTACTATGTTTTACTGTAATAATACAAATGGCTTAAAAATACAGGCTTAAGTTTTCTTCTTTGTAACGTAGCCTGGTATACTTGTCATTGTGTCTCATTTAGTGTGACCAAATATGATCCTTGTGCACACTGGGTGTATTCATGTAATATTTACTACAGCATGCATAATATAAGTATACTATAAGAAGTCTTAGTTTGTTGGGTTTTTTTTTTTTTAACATTTTAAGAGTCAGGTTTTTGCCCAAAATCTTATTTTTTTCAATTTTTTGTTGGATATTTTCTTTATCTACATTTAAAATATTATCTCCCTTCCTGGTTTCCCCTCTGAAACCACATTATGCTATCCCCCACCCCTGCCTCCATGAGGGTCCTCCCCCACCCACCCACTTCCTCACACCTCCCGGCCCTGGCATGACTCTACCATGGGACATAAAAATCTTAACCTTACTGCATCAAATTAACTAATGAATCAAGGCTGACAAATTCGAATCCAAGCTAACTTTGAGATAAAACAAGAAAAATAAGGGTTGCATTTATATATCTAACTCAGAGGAATATATCAATCGTACAAGCATATTAGAATTTACTAGTAATACATTATTAGTTTATAAGTAGTAGTCTCCAGATGATTATAAAATAGTGTTATATTTTTCTATTTTTTATTTTACATAAATTAGTATAACATTAAGTAATCCTTCTATGGATTTGTAGCTCATTTGTAATTTTGCCCCTTGTGAATAAAATTTAAAGGGAATAGGTTGAATATAATTATGCTTAATTAATTGTTTGTTAAAATGTAAAGAAATTTTTAACTAGCACAGTGAGTAGAGATAGGAAATACGTGAAATCTTAGTCAGACCTATGGCATCAAATGCTAAGTGAATATAGAGACTTTTAAAGTTGTAAAATTATGAAAAAATTTATAAGAAAAAAATAGGACAGGTAGACAGTTGTCTAGTAAAAATAAACATGTAAATGTCTAAAATTACTCATTTTTAAAACCGTAGTGTAGAACCATAAACTAAACAAAGCAGTAAACAAAAGCAAACAGAGAGACCAAACAAACAAACTAAAAAACAGAACAGGAGTAGTCATGAGTCTATTTTCTTTTAAAACACATCTTGCATTCGATGGGGAGATAACCCAGAAGGTTTATACAGACAACTCTAGCTGAGACTCCTATCATTGGGGGATATGGATACTGAAGTGTCCACTTCCTGTATCCAGGCAGGACTCCCAGTGAAGGGAAAAGGACAGCAACCCAGTCACAAAACCTTTAACTCAAAAAGTGTCCTGCTTACAAGATGTGCAAGGACAATGACAGAGCAGAGACTAAGGGAATAGCAAGCCAATGGCTGCCCAAATTGAAACCTATACCATGGGTAAGAACCAATCCCTGACACAATTAATGATATTCTGTTATGGTTGTAGGCAGGAGCCTAGAACAATTGTTCTCTGAGAGGCTCCAACCCTCATCCAATGCAGAGATCTGCAGAGACACAAACATTAGATGGAGCTGGAGGTATCTTAAGAAAGTACTGGGTGAAGGATTGAGGGACCAGAAAAGGACAAGGACTCCACAGGAAGAACAAGAGAGTCAACGAACAAGGACTGATTTACCAACCAGAGTGAGCTCGCACTGGACTTAGGACCCTGCACATGTGTAGCAGATGAGCAGCTTGATCTTCATGTGGGTCTCCCAACAACTGGAGCAGGGGCTGCTCTTGAACCTGTTGCCTCTCTGCCTGTGGATCCTGTGCCCCTAAATAGACTGTCTAGTGTCAAAGCGATTTGAAGTGAGGGTGGTGGTGGTGGTGGTGGTGGTGGTGGTGGTGGTGGTGGTGGTAGTGTGGTGGTAGTGCATGGGTGTGACACCCAGAGGGGCTTCCCATTCTTAAAAGAAGAGGAAGATAGAATGAGGGAAGAACTTACATGATGGGCTACTGAGAGGAGAGGAAGGGCTGACATTGGGATGTAAACTGAATAAATAAATAAACAAACAAACAAACAAACAAACAAAAATGAAAATGCAGTTGTTCCACATTTGTCTAGAATTTGTGAGGAAATAAAGATTGTATTCATTGCTTATTGCCTAGCTCTTCTATGTGAGATAAATTCAACTTGTGAGAGTATTCACCACCCCAAGACTTTGTAACTCTTAGTGTTTGTATTTTGAAGCTGCAAGTATTAGAGAAAATGATTTTTATTTAAACTGAGTAAATGATATGTTGGTTGAGCAAATGTTATTTTGGTTGGATGTGAGAGAATACATTGACAAGTTTTAAACTATTTGAATATGATGAATTTTGAACAACTGTCAACTTTAGGTTGTCGTAATATTGGAGTGCAGGAAGAACATGAGTAAAGCAGATAAACAAAGGATAAAAAGTCTGTGACCTGATGCTGACAGTGAATGTGTCAATATGTTCCTTTGTGTATTTGTTTCAAAATGGAGAATACAGTGAGGAGAACTAGTTGTCAGTTAAACTCTGAAACTTCTACATAAACTTGTAACTCTAATGAAAACCTAATAACATTTACAGAAATTTTAACAAATAACAATTTCTTCCTTTTATGATTCAACAATATGTGTTATTGTCGCTCATAAGAAAAACAGACTACAGATTTTACTAAGAATTTCATAATTTCTTTGATCTTCTGAACTTTTCTGTTTGAGAATTATCTGTGTCCTAGAATGCTACAGGATTATATGACATTCTTCTTGTTAAAATCATAACTTTTATTAAATTGAACAATTTCACATGCATGTTCTCTACTTCATTAATATATGATTTTTCCTCAAAAAAGAAATCCGTGTTGTTTAGTGAAATTTGAATTCATTGGTTATATTATCTGAGGGATTCATACACAAGCACACCTTACCATTGCCATAGCAGATGGTATATTATATCTTTGGTTTTGTCAAAGTTGTAGGAAAACAATAGGGGTCATATAGTCCTTTCATCCACAAATACTCATTCAAAATACATTTATAAACTTACGCAAACTGTGAACAGTTGATAATATATCACTAAAGTTACTATGGTGAAAAGTTAAATATTATGGAAATGAAATAATTAATGACGCTATTATTTCAACCCACAGTTGCTTTGTAATAGTATTTTGTTGGGAACTCTGAGGGTCCCTTGTGTCACATCAGATTCAAGAATAGACAGAAATTTGCGTAAACTTTGAAAGCACATGATGAAATTACTTAAGCAAGGATTCTTCATTGACTTATGCTGAATTCATATTTTTAAGGTAAATATTTCAATGGAGTAGCCACAAATGAAAGTTTAAAATTACGTCTTAGGAACTCATGCTACTCACATAGCATATTCATTTGGGGATTCTTTGTAATGTCGTTCCAAATGATGCCCATAGGCTTAGAGAAAATAATGCTTAAATTAAACAAAAACACATTATTATTCTTAATCATTCCCCAAAGACTGAGAAATATAATGTTAAATGGATGTGGTCTCTATTTATAAAATAAAAATAAAGGAAAGGGAAAGGTTAGAAACCTTATTTAAATGAACAATTTTACCTAATAAGCACCATTATTAAAACAGTTGTAGTCTAATGTGATTAGCCTGTTCTAAATTCACTTAAATAAATTATGCTGTTTCATGTCTCAGTAAGAAGATTAATTTGTAGCTTCAATTTATTCAATCTCCTAGGCACTTCTCAGAGACTCTCCCTATATCCATATCTTCCATGATATTCTAAGATGTGAATATTTATCCTTCTCCCCAAATTTACATGTTGAATTCATCACATCAAAGTGATGTCACCATGGACTTTGGAGGTAAAACTATCCTTACACTCATGTCTCTAACTAATGGTGTTACTTTCTAATTGGCTTTAGAATGATCTTTCTTGCAGATACCAGAATGTGGATTCACAGTGAGAACATGTTCTCTAAAACCAAAAAAGGGAGCAGTTCTCAGGCATTAAATCTGTAACTTGCCATAAACTTGGAATCTCAGACTGAAAAACTGTAAAAATGGATTTGTGTATGTGTGTGTGTGTGTGTGTGTGTGTTTGTGTGTGTGTGTGTGTGTGTGTTTGTGTTTGTGTGTGTGTGTGTGTGTGTGTGTGTGAACAATTTTCCAATTTGAGATTTCTTGCTAAAATACAGCTGGCAAAAATGAGTAACTAAACCAAGAATTGAGTTCTGAACCTCCTACTCATCTAGGGATTTGTTAATGACAGAAGCCAGTGTCTCTAAAAACCCCTTGTCTGAACATCCTCAACGCAGCCTTCCAGAATAATTCCATTGTCAAGGAGACAGGCCACAAAGAGAACATATGACTTCAAAGTAATTCTTGTTACTAAGAAGTTGACTTACAATTTCCATGGATGTGGAGGGACACCATGGTCAAAACAATTCTTAGGAAGGAAATCATTTATTTGGGGCTAGTTTACAGTTTCATGGGTCCAGTGTATTATCATCATATTGGGAACCATGGCAGAGTCCAGGCAGACATGGCACTGGAAGGGCTGAGAGCTCTACATTTAGATCCAAGAGAAGTCAAAAGGAGACTGTCCCTTCCACACTGGGTGGAGTTTGAGCATAGGATATCAAAGCCCACACCCACAGTGACACAGCTACTCCATCAGAGCCACACATTCTAATAGTGCCACTCCCTGGTCAAGCATATACAAACCACCACATATGGGATTGAATTTAGGCCTCCATACTTGCTCAGAAGCACTGTCATCTGCTCTCTATATCCCAGCAAGTGTTACCATTTTAAATTCAAAAGACATCTTTTGAAGTTTTACTAGAATGGAGAGTTTTACCACAGTTTATAAAGCCCTTAATAGTCTGACTGCTGTCTATTGCTGCCTTTTGACACAGTATTTTTCTGTTCTCTGTACTTGGCATCAAGTTGGGCAGTCACAGCATTAAAAAAAGAAAAAGAAAAAGAAAAAAAAACCTAAAGTGAAAAAGTTTGGTTTGTTGCAGAATGACTGTGCACTGAAATTTTCCTAATGGAAATGTTTTTTATAGGAATTACAAAATTAGGTGAGAATAGACTGGAACTCATAATGTAGCCACATATAAGCAGAGATTATGAGTTGAGTGTCATTGGAGATCTTGGGAAATTCTTAACATCAAGTTATGAGTAATTTCAATACAGATTAATGATTTATGTCTTTAAGTATAGGCAATGCTGATGAATTCTCTGTAAAAATAGCGTTTCGTTTTATTTTTGCTAAATCACTTTACTGAGAAAATATTTTAATACTTAGCTCATACTATATTCAAACTTGTAATTTGAAGTACAGACATAAGTTATTGTAATCACCCAAATAGAATGAGTTTTGGTGTGCTAAATTAATAAATCTAGGATATAAAAATGAATCCAACTTGAAAAGGAAAATAGTCTGTGGCAAACTGCCTAAGATTTCCACGTAAAATTCAGACATATTAGATAAAGCAGTGACAAGCATTTGTTAACGTTCTAAGAGCTTATTACAAACTATTATCTGAAAAAATAATTCACTGAGATATAACATCAGGTCTCTTTTAGAAGTTATGCAAAGAGTCTAAGTAGTTCTGCAAAAAAGTATTCAAATCTCAGCTCCCTGAATCAATATATCTGGGTTCAGCTATATTTTGGAAAGGGGGATTGGTTAGGCGACCTACCAAGACCTCTGCGCTGTATAATTTTATGAGTTAGTTTCTCCATTCTTCAGTGAATTGAATCAATTTTAACTTTCCGTTCTAGTCACTGGAATAGGAAACACAATGTCTAGGGTCTTTGGAAAGGTCTAACCATCGAACAAATCCTTGACCCTTGGCAAATTGAGGACATCTCTTTTGCTGTTTTCTTTAAATGACACTTCTAAAAAGACCCTTTAGGGTCTTGTGAGTATTAATACTTTAAGTATTAAAATATAAGTGCTTCTTTCCATGAAATAGAGGAAGGTTCTTGTGCACCAGTATTTTGTTTCTAAAGGATTTCTCTCCTTTTTCTTTATGTACTTGAACCTGAGAATAGATCTTTAAGTGAGGGGCCATTAACGTGAGAAAAATATCTCCTGTCAATATGTTCAAGCCCTGTGCAAGATCTGACGGATGTAGTATAAATGATGAGGTGGGAAGTGATGGATGGGAGACCTGAGTCACTCCAAATGATAAGGTTTGTTATCTCTCCTGGCATTTCCTCTTTGGGAGAATAACTCATTTTAAGCATGTCCTTTCTTTTCTAACTTTTGAAAACAATTAAAGTTAAGGATTAAGATGAGAGCACCTTCTGATTTGCACTGGTCCCTGGCGTTGACCCTTGAACCCTCACACAAGCACCATATGTTTCAGAACGATGAATAATGAGATGATACTCATGATAGGCCATGGATGAATGAGACTGCAAATAAATAGAATGGGCGCTTGGAGTGGAAAAGAACAACAGAGCAGGACCCAGAGGGAAAATATTTTTTTTTCTACGAAGAAAATATGTAGCAGGCAACCTAACTTCAAGGCTGTTGAAAGAGAAATTGATTTTTAAAAGTGCAAAATCCTCACAGGAATGAGAAAAAGTTGTTAAATATCAATTTACATTAGATAAGAGTTTGGCAATATACTCCAGAAAAGAATCTAAAGCTTCATTCTATTACTGTAGCGAGCTTACGCTTCAGAAGAAAGAAAAGAAATCAAACGTATTTATTTAATCCTTTTTGTCAGTAATACCCAGGGTGAAGAATTCATTTGTAGTCTTTTCATTGCTGTGGAGTCTTAGAACTTCACCTATATTAAAGTAAAATACTCAACCTTTTGATCCTAAGACTTCAAGATATCGTCCATTTCCAGGTCTGAAAGAAAAGAGGGCTTTACATAACCATACTGAAAGGGAAATTCCTACACATATGAATTGTTCAACACAAAGCCATTTTCTATTTGTATATTTAAGAAATAGTTATTTAAGTTCTTTTTAATTAAGGAAGTCACTTTTTTTCACACTGAGTTACAAATGTTATCGTTACATGTCTACACAATTTTAGAAATACTTAGAATATTTTTCATACTAAAGGGGGCAAGTTTTACATTTTCCTAAATGTTATTTTCATGAAGGTAACAATTTTATTCAGATATATATGTATGCACCCATGCATATATGTATACAGCTTAAACTTACAAGGGTGACAAATAGTTTGCTTTACTTATGTTTAAGAAGAAAAACAGAGTGCTGATCACTGATGGAAAAAAACAAGACCATGCCTACCTAGTTGAAGAAGAAAGTGTAGTCCCTAGGTCTGAGAGATTATTCAGTATATAATGTCTTCCTGCATGAGAGTGATAGCCAAATCCCATACTTAGAAAGAGAAGTGAAACTTGAAAGCTATCAACGTGTGCTGCTATAAGCCTGTACACACACACACACACTCACATACACACCCACACCCCCCCCACATACATGCATGGACACACATGTACATAGACACAAACACACACAAATGTATGGACACACACGTACATAGACACACATGCACACTCATGCATGGACACACATGTACATAGACACACACACACATACACATACACACACACACACACACACACACACACACACATGCACAGATACCCACGCACATAACATAATAATCTGGGAGAGAATAATACAGTTTCTTGTATTTTCAGTAAACCCTGAACGAGGTACCTTGACAAATGGTGTTAGCTTCTGAAACAACTGTTTGACTTTTATATTTTAATAAGTCAGGACATGCTACATAGTAAAATTTTAGTAGATTGAAAGACATAGCTCTATCACGTAAGAAAATAATAAACACAATTACTGTAAAGAACAGTTTATAAAGTATTCTACTTAAGGATGTGAGCAATTTTATTTAATTTCTGTCAACCCTACCTCTTTATGACTAGCACACACTTAAATGCTGAAATGTAGAGGTTAATGGCTCAGCAGAGTTCTGGTCATAGAATCCCTGTAGGAAGTTAAGTATCCTGCAACAGCCTGTAATTCACGTTCCAGGGTCTAACAACCTATTTTGGTTCTGCATAGGTATGCACATCTGTGGAAGCACATATTCACAAAGACACACAAGAACAATAAAATTTACGACAAGGGAAAAATATCACCAAGTTATTAAAATCTAAATATTTCTTATTTTATTCATATGCCATTATAACTTTTTTCATATATTAAAAATAATTTATATATTATTCATTTATTTATGTGTGCATTCTGGGCCGAGCATATGGGTATGTGTATGCTCGTGGAAAGTGAGTCTGTGGAGTTCAGAAAACCACCAGACATATTGGCCTTACCTCATGCAGACTGGTAGGAAGTATTTTTACCTGCTGGGGCATTTCTCTTGCCCTCCCATACATTGTTTAATATTTATATTTATGATAAGCTGTGGCAGTGCAAATCATGTGACTACTGCTTTGGAATAGAGATTTCAATATTACATTAGTATTTCGATGTCATTATACCATTCCGTAATGTACGATAATCCCTTGATAAAATACAGAAGCATTGTAGACTTCATCCCAAACATCTACAAAACATTATAAAACCAAAAATCCAAGATTCAATCTTGCGTTCAGAGAGTTTAATTTTTAAATCGTGATAGATAATTTTTGCAGTGACATTAGACATTTTGTCGTTTTTTATTGCATTTTTGTTTTGTTCTGTTTAAGACAGAATTCACTAGGAATAGAACATTGAAAGGGTTGAGAAACAGATGGAGGAATTATTTTACATCTGCCTTTAAGGATGTTTGGAAGAACCTTAAATGTAACCAGGATGAGGCAGTGCTGTAATAGACGTTACCTTGGGAGAAGCAGTGATGATCAGTACAGGATGCATGGGGCTGTTGATGGATCGAATTGTAGAATTGTGTTGTTGTTGTTGTTTGTTTGTTTGTTTGTTTGGAATATTTTGTTTTGTTTGTTGTTGTTTCTGATTTTTTTTGGTTATTTTAAAATCTCTATTTAAACAACACTGTAAGCAAAACTGCATTGATTTTTTTTTTAAATGTCATAAATATCAGGTAACATTTATGTGGTGAGGGAAGGAAGAAGACCAGGCTCATATGCAGTAGGTGTCTGAAAACACAATGTCAGCAAAGTATACCTTTTAAGTGGGAAGGCTTATTTCTGTTTTTATTTTTTATTGAACATACAGCACATCTCATTTCCAGTCTCCCTTCTCTCCACTCCTCTCAGCTTCCCCCTACCTCCCTCTCTGCCCAAATCATTCCCACTCTGTTCCCTCTGAGGAAAAGAGCAGGCCTCTAAGAGACAGCCAGACAGGACACAAAAATCCTACAAGGATAGTTATTTTTTTAAATGTATGTTTTGAAAGCAACAATCAGAAAAACAAATAGGTTATAGTGAAAATGTGTATGTGAGATATAGAAAGTTACTGTGGTGAAAATTAACTGAGAACGAATACAATATAAACATGATTAGATTCATCATATCAAACATATATTTATGAAGTAGCTATACAACTTTAATCTCTCAAAGGAAGCTCAGAAAATAGGAAAATAAATATAAAATTGGCACACCATAGGAGAGTGAGATAAATGAGTGAGAGAGACAGATCATCCCTTTTCTCTGAAAAATCACAGGCGATTAAAACTTTTAGAGACAACCTCCTTGTACGTTGAAGCTGTACAAAATTTATTTTGTGCCATTAAATAAATAGGCACACTTGAAGGGATGACTTTAGAGAGGAGCAGATGAGAAGGCATAGATTAAGCAACGTTTAGAGAGTCTAAATGGGGAGGCAGTGCACTTACTTTGTATGGAGACCGTAATTTGCCTCATTGAATGCATTAATTGTGGCAAAGAATGCTGGCTAAACTCCTCAGATTTATTCTCCCTCTCTGCTTTGCAGAGTTGTTCCTAGAATGGCCCACCTGCCAGACACTGCACCTCCCTGCCTCCAGTAAAACCCTGACAGCATGACACATGGGAGCAGGTGGTAGGGCATTGCTTGCCACTAAACTGTAAAGGCCCAATCAATGATTTTTCCAGTGGATATTTTTATTGGTGGCCCAGCTGCTAGATGTGTGTTATCTATAAAGTGCTCTGTGGATATGAGCTGTGATCTAACCACTGGAGTGTCGTGTCTCAGAGTAACTAAGTAGAAGAATGATACACAGGACGGCCACCAGATTATATTATAATAAATATTAACATGTACTCAGAATAAAACCAAACAAGATCAGTGCAAGGAGATGGAGTGGAGGGGACTGATTGCTGTAGTAACAAATACCAATTCTTCCGGTCTTACAGGAATTGGCTTTCATCAAAAGAAGAGAATCGTAAGGATAATGAAAAGATGTCAAAAACAATGATTCATAGGAACTCTTAGTATTGACGTATATCAAATATATATGCATACATTATAAAATTATAATGTGCAGAGAAGTGTTCAGGTACTTTTGTTGATTATTTTTATTGTTTCTTTCCTGTGAGTGTGTTAACATGTATGTGGGTGTACGTAAGAATATGCATGATATGACCCACATATGGAGGTCAGAGAATAAGAAGTCGTAGCTGGTGCTTTTTTACCATGTGGGCTCTTGGGATGAAATCCCGGCAGTCAGATTTGCTGAATCATCTCAGCAGCTACCCATTCATTAAAAGTTCGTCCCAAGAATGCAGTAGTTCACATGTCTTCAAACTACATCTACTCCTAATCATTTTATATTTCTAAGGTATCTACAATTATTTTTCAAATTTTTGACCTGTTTAAAGTCTTCAAAAAGTTGTGATTCACTGGGGGAGATCAGAATATCAACTTTATCAGGACATAGGGACTCGGTTAATTTTTACATATATAAAAACCATATGAATTGTGCAGAGTCTGTTGTTACAGTCCCCCATAAGCTTTCTTCTTTCAAAAATTGTATATTTTAGTTATAGAGGTATAGGTCTCTTTTAATTAAAAAATTTCTATTGAATTAAATACTCTTTTTACTATTAATAAATGTATTTTAAATGATGAATAGTAAATTATTACTTGTGTTTTCTCTGCTTTGTGTGTGTGTGTGTGTGTGTGTGTGTGATTTTGCATGTTTCTCTGCATGTAGGAGACAGTAGTCAATGTTGACCGTGTTCTTCACTCACATCATTTATTTTTTTGAGATAATGTCTCTCACTGAACCTAGAGGCCATTTGCCTAGCTTGATTGGCTGTCAGTGAACTGCAAGGATTAGCCTGTGTCTCCATCCCTGCTATGCATATGAATAGTTGGGATCCCAACTCCTGACTTATTGCACAGTGGTAAGCCTGCCCCAAGAAAGTTCTTTCCATGGTGCCTTTTCCCCCATTTTACTTACAAATTTATTCTTATTTAATAATGTCTGGTTTTTATTTACTCTTTCAACTTCTAGATTTTCCTTAAAAGATCACGGTTTCCAGTAAGTTGTTTTTTTGTCAAAAATATTCCCTATGTATGGAGAAAAATTGAACAACTAAATTAGAGGAAGACAAGGGTACAAGTGACCTTCACTAATCTGTAACTTTTTCAAGATCCATGGCTGAAGATGGTTCTTGGGATTTCTTAATCTTGAGAGCCTCTGGGATTCCAATTTTCTCAGCTTTAAAGATTGAAATACTTTCCTTTAAAATGAAGAAGAAGAAGAAGAGGAGGAGGAGGAGGGGGAGGGAGAGGAAGAGGGGAGGAGGAGGAGGAGGGGGGAGAGGAGAAGAAGAAGAGGAGGAGGAAGAAGAAGAGGAGGAGGAAGAGGAGGAGGAGGAGAAGAAGGAAGAAGAAGAAGAAGAAGAAGAAGAAGAAGAAGAAGAAGAAGAAGAAGAAGAAGAAGAAGAAGAAGAAGAAGAAGAAGAAGAAGAAGAAGAAGAAGAAGTAGTAGTAGTCAGTTTTCTTCTGTCTCCTAGCAGCCTCCCCAATTACATTAAAATCTTGTGGGGGAAAAATTGTCTCTTTGATTCAGAGTACATTTCTGTAGTGGGTTTTTACCTATGTATTAAAAGAAGATAGGGTTTTAAAATGACTTGTAAGTTCCTCAGTCACATGAAGGAAGAAGGGTTCAGAAGAGGCCTTGCAGTATGACCCAGTTAAGTTTGAGTATTCTCAAGCTTCTTCCTCCCTCCATTAGCCTAGTGGTAGTTCAAATAATTTATAGATGCTGTTATTTTTCTTCTGCTTCTCATCTTCAAAGAAATTCTTTCAGGGGCTAGTCTCAACATATAGTTTAGCTCCAACTTAATTCCAGAACATTCCATCCTTTCATCTAAGAAATACTAGTTGTTAGAGATAGGAGAGTAAGCCTAAAAGTATCCATCAAGGCTGGAGAGATGACTCAGTGGTTAAGAGTATTAGTTGTTCTTCCATATGATCTGGGTCCATTCCCAACATACAAATGATGATTCATAATTGTCTGTAACTCCATTCCATGGACTCAAACACCCTCCTTGGGCCTTTGCTGGAACTAGCCATCGATATGAGTGCAGGAATAAACATATAAGTAAAACATCCATACCCACAGTAGCATTTTAAAAAAATTCAAAAGTCTGCCCCCTAGAGGCATTGCAGATATGGATGCTATGTCATATGTGGTGCATCAGTAGGTGGCAGAGAGGAGAGGGTAAGACTGCTCAGTCTGACTTGTGAATATCTGAATGATTGGCAGCCTACTTTCCTAAAAAAATAAGATAAAAGAGGAGGAGACACACACACACACACACACACACACACACACAGAAGGGGGGGGAGCAAGAGGGAGAGAGAGGAGAGAGAACAAGAGGAAGGAGAGGGAGAAAGAGCCCTAGGTGACTGCCATTCTGGCACCAGGAAGTTTAGACAGAGATAGCTTACTAGACATCTCACTAGACATCACCCGCTCACTGGTTTGAGACAACCCCTAGCATGGCACTGTGCAGGTCCAGATTGGTATCCAAGGTGGAGAGCAAGAAAGAAATTATGAGAGCCCCTCCTGGGACTTCAGGTTCATATAGGAATGTGCCCAAGACAAGAAGCAGATTGATGCCATGGAGCCTGGACAGGGAGCTAGCCTGAGATGATCACCAGTTTGGTGCTGCACAGACCTTGGGGTACAGATCATGCCTCAGATGATACTTTCCTGGTGTCATAATGCATAATTATGACATAGACTCCTGAGATGATCCCAAACACTCAGAAACACCAAGGATCACTAGGAGAAGCAAGTAAATGGTGGAGAAATGAAAGAGAAAGAAAAAGAGAAGGATGTGGGTGCAAAGAAGAACGGCAGAATTGGAAAGTAGAGGATGGCAGAGAATAGTGAAGAACAGCCTGATGTGAGTAGTTGGTGTTGCCACCTGGGACCATGGTAAAGTCCTAGTCTGTGCAGCCAGCAGGGTCATGTCTGGGTCTATGCTCCTGAAGCAGTACCTCTCTCTTAGAACAAAAGGCTGGGTGGTCGTCCCTCATCAGGACTGTTTTCTGGTACCATGTTGATGTCAAAAGGCTGGGCAGAATTGGATCCACCCCTCACCTGGACATCAAGGGAGAGCTGCTCCTGGGGCTGTGGAAACAGGAGATCTGACCCTGTCTCTATCCACCTACAGTAAACAGAGTAGGCCTGTGTATTGGGAGAGCTGCAGGTCAGCAGTGATATGGGTGAAGGAGGTACTCCCCATCACCCCTTGACACACGGCAGGCAGGAGAGCTGGTCCCAGAGGTTATCAGAGTAGGAGAACTGACCCTGTCCCTCATCTAATATAAAACTCGGATAACAGGTCTTGTATCTCACCTGAGAAGCTTAGTAGAGTAGGCCTTGGATGTGGGAGTTGTGCATGAGCTAGTCCAAGGGAGCTTGGGAGGTGCAGACCTACATCTTGTATACTGTGTTGTCGTGTTGTTGAGGGAGAGATCGCCCTCCTCACCCTTTTGTCCTCACTCAGGGAGAAGACCCTGCGTCTCACCTGGGCAGCACAGTAGAGCTGAACTTGATGACAGGACTTGGGTGAGCTGGCCCTGAAAGTGTGAACAAGGGAGAACTGGCTCCTTGACTTCTCTGCCATGTGGCAGCATTAAACAAAGGAGTGATGCCCCTGTCATCCCTTGCCACCTAAGACAAGTAGGAGAGGTGACCCTCAGTACCTGAGAGCAGGTCCCTGCCCCTCACCTGTTGCAGCACAGTAGACCTGGCCCTGGACATGGTGGTTGCAGGTGAACTGATCCTGAGAGTGTGAGCGCAGGAAATCTAGCCCTGCCTCTTTCCTGCTCTGGGGTAGCACTGAAAAGGGAGAGATACCCTCCCTCAGCTTTTTCCCTTGCCACCTCTGGATAAGCAAAGCAGATCTGGCTACAGGGTCATGAGAATGGGGGAACTGGCCATGTCCTTCACCAGCTGCTACACTTGAGAACCAGGCCCTGTATCTCTAATAGGCAGCAGGGCAGGGCTGGTTCTAGTTGCAGGGATTTCTGGTGAGTCAAACTGACTGTGTGATGGCCAATGGACTGACCACCTCAGATACTTTTCAGGCTCAGGTCTAGAGCTTTGAATTGGCCCACCCTAGCATCTACCCCATTGGTGAATTGTTGGAGTGCAGGAAGGAGCTGGTCCTAAAGAGCCAAAACTAGAGGACCTTTATGACACAGGGTAACAACAGAATATCCAAGAGAAGTCCCAGTGAGGTTCCTGTATTGATAGAGTAGCAGAAGCCAGAAGTCTCATGCCAGACCTTCATATCATTGTAATGAACATTTACAAGCAAAGATGTGTGGACAAAAGGGTGTACAGTGGGACACACTGTGATACACAATAACAGCTTCCAAAACATTTTTCCCACTTGTTTGGAGGAGGTTGTAAGGTTGGAGTTTGAGAATGGGGTAAGGGGGTGATTAGTGGGAATATGGTGACAGTGTGAAATTCTCAATGCACCAATTAAAAGTTAAAGAAAATGTCAAACAAAACAAACACAATATAAGCCTTGAAATTACAAGTTTCTGACCACCTGGGTTAAATTAGCCCGTTCCCTAACACTCAACCCTAGCCTTTGTTTACTTTATATGAAATTGTCTTTGTGTCCACTTACCACTACCTACTTGAGAACCATAGGGAAAGCTAAAATTAGCTTACTATCATTGTCATTTGTAGGATTGATTGATTTGGAGTCTAACCCTTTAGCCTTAGAGGACAAGAACTAAATAAAACACACTAGTGTTGAACTCTCACAGATCTTTCAAACATACTGGAAATGTAAGCATTCATCGCTATTCTTGCTATAACAATTGTTCCTGTACCTTTTTTTAATTAATTTACATAGGGTAGATCAATTTTTATATCCCTAATACTTTGATATATATTTTGCCTTTCACTGTTTTCCTATGTTTTGAGAGACACTTTATACTAATTGACTTATATGACCACAGTGTTTATGCCATGGTTTAAATATTTCTTATCCCTTTTCTGTCTTCTTTTTGCTTCTTTATTGGCCAATTCCTGTTTAACTTTAAGGTTATATGAAAAATATTTGGATCTGGACTTTTCAATTGGTAGTTTGCTTTCCTGGCCTAATTGGAATAAGCACAGTGTTCAAAGTTTCCATGCACCTTACCCTTCCCTCCTTTCCATGGTGTCTATGAAAAGTCATGAGGCCCTTTCTCTGGAGAACGTATCCTTCCTCAGACCCAATATGCGTGTGGTTCATCACTGAGGATTGTTATAGCGACTGCTCAACAAACCTCTTTGGAAACAAAGAGCATCTCTTAATGAATACTAAATATGTCAAGCCACTCCCTTTTGATTTCTGTGCACTGATACTATGAGGTATAAAATTCAATCATTTATGATTTATCTAACTCATTATTTATTGTTGTGTCAAATGGCTTGCAACAATGTGAGTGTTCAAGGTCGTTATTAAATAATATAAGAAAAGTAACGTAAAATTGTTATTTTTGCTCTATGTAAGTTTCTTCATATTTTGTATTCAATGATTAACTATAGTTCAGCATTTAAACTAGAAAACAAAGTATAATTTGAATGTGCATATTCCAAAATATCTATGGCAAAGAAAAATAAAACATGGACAGAATTTTGTATAGGTGAACATATCTGTGTTAAATACTTATAAAATGTTTAAATAAAAATCCAATGATTTCTATAAAAAATACTATTGTCTAAAATAAAAAAAATTTCTGAATTTCAAAATGCTGTGAAAAAAACATAAACTCTAAATTAAAAATACCACCTAACTAAATATAAATTTTATCTTGTGTAATGCAAAACCTTTATTATTTCTTTGAGTATTTTGTACAGTGTGTTTTGATCATTTTTATGTTCTCACAGAAATCCCAGACTCACTCACCCTTTCCTGTCCCATCAAACATTTTATGGGCTTTGTTTGATTAGGTTTTTCTTTTCTCCCCATCAAGGCTAAGTGGTGCTTCCCAGATGTTTGTGGATGTATGCCTTCAGTGGAATATGATCAAGGTAGCAGGGTCCACTTTCAGAAGAGCTATCTCTTTACCCAGCTGCTTACAACTTCCAGTGGACTCTAGGGGAAGAGCCTTGTGCTCAACTCCCCTCTCCAAGACATTCTTCTATCTGGTTTAAGTTTCCATATGTCCTGTGCCTGGTGATACTTTAGACTTCACACATTTTCTTTCATTTTAATTTCAGAAGATGTAGCAATTATGGAAAAATATTACTTCTATCCAAACTAAGAAATGCAAATTGTATATCTAAATGTAGATCTGTGAGTGGTACACTTGGTGTTTTTTTTTTTTTTTGTCACTTTGTTTTTAGTCATTATAATTTCCAAAATTAGTCAATGAGGAATGAATTTATTTGACTGCTATTGACAAGAATCAGTAATTGGGGAATAAGAAAGGACATGACTTCCCCCCTCCTTGACTCCCATAGCTGCAAAGAGTTTGATGCAGCTGATGTATTTGCATTTCTAACATCTGCTGCTTTCATCATTAAATTCCGCCCACTAGTTTATGCCTGAAGCTGCAAAATAGGAACATTAGCTGAAAAAAACTCAAATTAAAGAAGAAAATTAAAGCTTTGAAAATATATATTACCACCTATCATCTTCCATAGTAGTCAGAAACACAGCCCCCAGCTCTACATAAAATACATCAAACTCCTTAATAGTGAAAGAAATTTAAATCATCAAACATCACTCTAGGAAAGCCAAGCGTATGTTGTTGAATTAAATAAAGACTAAGAGGATAAACCACTGTGCTTCACAAATGCAACATATTGATCAAAGATCTCAATTTGGGATAAGAGTTATTTCTTCAGAATTACATATCTAAGAATGTGCAATTCTAAATGATTTTTGAGAATATGTAAATTACATATTACAGGTGATACACTGATATGTAATATATTCATTAAATATAAAGAAAAATTTTAGTGAAACATGGAAAATGAAGGAAAAATATCAGGTGATACTTATATACATTGTATTCCATGAATAGATTTGATTTTAAAGTCTGTCTTCTACTGCAAAATGAATAGATATTATGCGTGTTTTCCATCTGTTTTCCTGCTGTTTATTAAAAACATACTTGCTAAGCTAATATCAAACATTGGAAAGCCCTCAAAAAAATGAATCAAGAATATATGACAACCACGAAGGCTCTGGTAACCACTGCATCATTGTCTAACACGGAAATACCATGCCCAGTTTTGAACTCCTTGTTTTAAAGGATTTGTACTGACATTCCTTCACTGATGTGCTTGGTTCAACCTGTGCGTTCATTTAGAGAATTTTGAGGTTCTTTCGTTACACTAAGATATAGGGCTATACTTAAAGGTTTCATCTTTCTTCTCAGTTGACCTATGTGATCACTCCCTGTCATGCAGCCTTTAAGCATACCTATACGGTAATCAATTATGATTTAGGTAACTGCCTTATAATTCTTTCCAAAATGAATACTAAATGTTTGTAGAATTTTGCAATATATCTGCCTTGTGGTTTAAAGATGAAACACCCTCTACCATGTACTATTTCCTTATTCCCCAGCTGTTGATGTTACGTTGGAAAGGTATTTAAGTTTGAGACATGAACCGTACCTGGTGGAAACACATCAAATTAAACAGCCCCTAATATGTCAACATCGTTCTGCTGCTATTAGTTGAGTTACACTATATACCTTCCTGTCACTGTGCATTAAGAGCCTCTGAAGTTTTAAGACAAAATAAATCTTTCCTTCTGCAAGTTGTTTTTGATATTTATGTAAAAATATCTAGTATTTATGAAATAATTTATACATATATAGTGCTGTAGTACTTTTTCTTCTTTTTTCCTACAATTGCTAAAATGTCTAATCTCTCTTCCTTTAAATTAAAGTTAATAGTTTACATTTGACTTCATTAATATTCATCTAAACTACAATATTTTAATAACATTTTAGGTCTTCCTTTTTAGTAATGTTATTGATTAACACAATTTACTTTTTATCTGATTATCATAGATTTAAATGATCTAATAATAAATATGGGGTTCACAGACTGTTGAAAGATATCAAATTTTATGTCTCAAATGTTTTCAGCATCTGAAAATTAATGGCGAGCTTCGTGCTTTCTAAATTAGATAGCACTGTTTTAATTTAAAAAGTCAGAAATATAATTACTCCTTAAGCAAAAGGCCACAGAGAGGAAAATTGGATGATACTTAAATTGAGCATATGAAAAATTAATTTGCGTTAAAAATCTAGCAATTAGACATTTCCACGACAGCGGGAGAGGTTCGGATTTCAAGTGTTCTACTTCTTCCAGTGGAAACACTATCACATTCACTTGTGTTAAAATAAAACTTTAAGTCTCCAAAGACTGTAAGAAATAACTCTTATTGCAAAATCAAAATGCACATTTAATGTTAAGACATTTCTGAGAAGTTTACACTTCTACTAGATTCTAAGTCTTTTGTCTTCAATTTAATGCAAATTTAATCCCGAGCAGAATGTAGGGACCTCTTCAACACTGAAAGTACAGAGTCTCCTTGCAGTTTCTATGATTTCAAAGTTGATGCCATAGTATGGAGTACAGAATGTCACACTACTCTGGGAAGTAAATTTGGGGAAAAAAATCCTATTTGCCCTAAACTATAAGGTGCCCTTTGCCTAGTATTGTCAAAATATTTTTTGTGTAGTATTAGAATAGAACCTCAAAATAAATTATTTAATAATATGTGATCCTAACATATGAATCTTCAGTCATCCAATAACATAATGTCCTTTAAAACCACACTTCCAAGGGTTTGTTTATAGCACAAATACTTGATATGTTGAGAGAGAGAGAGAGAGAGAGAGAGAGAGAGAGAGAGAGAGAGAGAGAGAAAGGAGAAAGGAGAAAGGAGAAAGGAGAAAGGAGAGAGAGATATAGAGATAGCACACACATACACACAAAAACAGAAAAGCAGAAATGACAAAGTTAGGTAGGCATTGAAAATATAGACCAATAAATAGGAAAGACATTTGAGAAAGAATGTATAGAAACATAGAAGAACTCAAAAATCTTAAAGCGTCGATAAAATGAAAGCCAGGCAGGAGTAGTGCCAAAGGTATATAACGCCTCATATAGACCGGACAAGAATTAAAATGAAACCATTTGATTGAGCAATGCATAGGTTTATGGGGGTCATATTTATGAACCATTTAGTGACACGGTAAAATTAAATGCTTAAACAGATTAAGTATAGAAAACCGATGAGGTAGTGAACTGAATCATAAATCTGAGTTTGGATAACCTCATTTAGATTGCCTGGCAAATCAGTATTCAGTAGAGCATCTAGCTGAAGTTTTGGCCATATTGAATCTATATGTCTTTTTTATTTTGTTTTGTTTTGTTTGTAGGAGAATGTTTGACTTCTGATGGGGTTAGTAATACAAAAACTCCATAGAAAAGAAGCCTTATAAAATTATTAGATTAAAATCTCTATAGTTATTCTAAGTAAAATTGTGATACAAGATCAATTCACAGGGCTACAAAAGGCAAATAATTACACCTGTACCTCATGTCTACATGTGGGTAACACTAATTCAAAATATATTAGCAAAGTAATATTATAGCTTTTAAAATAAAGTGTAAAGCTCACCTTTTAAGTGGTGCTGATCTTTCCTCAGTAATACTGCCTGAGGTCTAAAATCATTGATTGCCCATGGTTGTATGGAGTAAACAGCACTCCACCATTTGCTTAGAGTAACTTGTAGTTTGCAGAGTGGAATGTAGGAGAATGAATGCAAAAGTTTTAATTCAATCTCAGTTATTTGCATTTACACTGAATACTCATCGGGGGATAATAAAGCCTCTTGTTTTGTTGACATAAGACCAGATATCATTTCCAATCATGAGTAAATATGTCTAAAGAAAATAGAGGGTTGAAGATTTTGCGAGTGGGTGTGTGTGTCTCCATCCCTCCACTGTAAGTCCTGCCTGGCTACATCAGGTTGACAGCCACATCAGCCTCTATATTCCCAACTTCCAGAAGTCTTAGCTAGTGTCATCCCCATAGACTCCTGGGAGCCTCCCCCATCTCAGGGATCTGGCTCATCTCAGAGATGCTACTTCAAATTTTCCTTTTTTCCTTAAACCCTCTCAACACCCTTCCCCTCTCCACACACCTGAACCCCACTCCATGTCCTCTCCCCATTCTCTCTCTCTCTCAAACAATTTCCTCCCTCCATCCACCTCCAATGTCTAGTTCCCCTTCTGAGTATTCTCCCTTGGGCCCTCTTTGTTACTTAGCCTCTTTGTATCTATGGATCAGAGTATGGTTATACTGTACTTTATGGCTAATATCCATTTATAAGTGAGTACATGACATGCTGGGCATGTCTTTGTGTTTCTGGGTTACCTCACTCACGGTGGTATTTGCTAGTTCCCTCCATTTTCCTGCAACAATGCAAGGTATCTTTGTCATTAATAGCCCTTGTGTAAATGTACCATAATTTTCTTATCCATTCTCCAGTTGAGGGACATCTAAGTTGTTTCCAGTTTCTGGCTATTATGAGTAAAGCTGCTATAAACTTAGCTGAGCAAGTGTTCTTGTGATATAATGGAACATCATTTGGGAATATGCTCAGAAATTGTTGGGTTTGAAGTAGACCTATTCTTAATTTTCTGAGAAACCATCAAGATGTACAAGGATTAAGATTGAACAATGATTGATTGAATAACTATTCAATGGCTGGCCCAACTTGGGACATATCTCATAGGAGAGAGCCAATCCCTGACATTTGTTATGCTTGTAGACAGGAGCCTAGCATAACTCTCATCTGAGAGGATTCATCCATCACCTGATGGAAACAGATGCAGAAAACCAGAGCCAAACATGAGATAGAGCTCAGGGGAGTCTTGTGGAAGAGTGTGGGGAAGGATTGATAAATCCTTACTAGGCAAGAACACAGAAGATGATCACAGAGTCAACTACTTTAGGCCCATGGGGGCTCACAGAGACTGAACCAACAATCAAAGAGCATGCATGAGCTGAAACTAGGCCCCGTAACATGCATGTAGCAGATGTGAGACACGATCTCCATGTGGCACCTCTAATTCCTTCCGATGCTTTTCCCCTTGCTGGACTGCATAGTCTGGCCTCAGCGAAATGGGTGTACCTAGGTCTGTTGTGACTTGATGTGGCAGGTCAGCTTGGTAATCATGTGGGGATCTTTCCTTCTCAGGAGAGAAGGGGAAGGAGGAATGGAGGATGAGGGTGTGAGGTAGGACTGGGAGGAGAGGAATGAGGCCGGGCTGTGATAGAGATGTAAAGGGAATAAATAAATAAATAAAGGGGAAATGAATAATAACAGAAAGAAAGAGGCATATCAGTGTAAGTTGCCTGAAGATGGGTGACTACAGCAATTCTATTTGCTTAATAAAAATTAAGTAAAAGAATTTGTCATTTTGCATTGGCTTGGCAAGCAAACAGCTATAGGAAATGGAGAAGCTGAAACTTACTGAACTCTCACATCTCAGTGGCAACATTAGAGATGATTGCAGAAACTTATTTTCAATTCATTTGCTTATCATTTATTTATTTCTCCTAGGAAATGCTATTTTTCTTTACTTTTATTTATTTTCTTTATTTTCTTTACTTTTCTTTCTAAAGCAAAGATTAATTTTTATGAGGCAAAGTTGATGTGAGTTAATCATCATGGCCTGTAAGATTAGTCTTATGAGATTGTAAATAAAAATAATAAGTGACATTAATGTCAAATAATTTGTTTTATTAATTGATCGAGATTTTGTTGATGGTATTGAGGGGTGACCCCAGGGACTTCTTCGTGCTAGGCAAGGACTTTGCTACTTGTGGCTTGAACACACAGGTTTTGAATTTTTGAACTTTCTCTTCCCCACTGTATCCTTGTTATTAATTTGTGTTCTAATTCCCTGCTTATACACATCCTAACTTAATAATATACTTTTAAATACAAAAATTGTTTTTGTTTTCATATGCTGCAGTCCTGGTTTTGGTGTTTAAACATTTTTGGTTAGACTTCACGTGTGGACTTCAGAAGACAACATGGGTGGATCTTTTGACTCCTTCAACCCCGCTGCTCACTGTGATCAAACCCAGGTGGCCAGGCTTCCCAGCAAACACGTTTATCCAATTGATGGGTCACCTTGAAATCTTGTGAATCTTTGGAATGGGTGATGTTGCTAAGTCACTTTAGTCTAAAGGAATACAAATATTAATTATCAAATTTAGTACAGTAGTCTAAAGCTCTTCTTAACCAATGGCTGCTGATATTCCAAATGTCTTCAATTTTGTGAGAAATTGTTTGGAGCACATTCTGTACCTTTAAAGCTCCTACCAGCTGGCCTATTTGTTTTCTAATACATTAAAAAGTGACAACCAACCAACCCTCTAATGCATATGAAGTTCTTAATCATAATTCGGGAAATGTAGTCTATATAATTGAAAAGCAAATGGACAGTCCTGGAGTGAAATGAAATGTAATAAACTTCATGAAGAAAACATGTAAGAGGTAAAAACTTTTTTTTGGTAATTCTTCAACTAACTGAATAAGCACATGAAACGCATAAGGAAAAATACTTCCGCATACTAAGAAAATTTGAAGATATCTCCTGTGGCCATTACCTTCAGGTCTTCTTGTGACAATCATGTTATGCTCAATAAAGAAAGAGATTATTTTTATAAAGCTGATCCTAAAATAGAGAAGCGAATCAGATGGAGAGAATGCCATCAGGTGACTGTTTTAAAATAGAGCGTTTCCTCATTAATGCCAGAAAACAGAACAGGGAGAAAGGTGAAGATGCTGAAGGGTTTACCCTCAGGAAGAGGATGGATTGAAAGTAGAGGAAGCCTGTGAGAACAAGCAAGGGCAGTGGGGTAACGGGAAGCACAAGCCAACCAGGAGCCTGAGACCACAGGCTTACCACTGACCAGGAACTGGACTGTTACCGACCTCACAGAGGCTGGGGTGTAACTCTTCCCCAGGAATTCAAAATGACAGCTCAGTTTGACCAGCATTTAATTAAGCTCAAAATAAATGAAATAGGTTCACTTAAGTCCATCTTGTTTTCCAATTTCAGAGATTTTATGATATTATATTGGTTTACTTTTAAGCCACCATGTCTGTGGTGATGTGATACTAGCAATAAAATATATAAGAAAGAAAGAAAGAAAGAAAGAAAGAAAGAAAGAAAGAAAGAAAGAAAGAAAGAAAGAAAGAAAGAAAGAGAAACAAAGAAAGGAGGGAGGGAGGGAGGGAGGAAGGGAGCGAGGAGGAAAATAAAAAGTACTGAAGTAACTCTCCACAAGGACAACTATTGTAATATTCTACGAGCTTCAAATTACAGCAGTTAATTATGTGTCTGATAATCACAGTTTGGACAAAACCAGTACATGGATGGTTTCTATTTGATCTGTTATCTAGGGAGGCATTGATATCCTGTTGAAGATGAGGATGAAGTCTATGAATCCCACTGCAGTTTTCCAACTCACAATCCTTGTACTTTAGTCCCCATGGAGCTGTGCTGCCCTCCTTCTCTTAGAAATTCAGTTATTTCTCCCCTCTAGGTCTAAATCAGTTTAGAGTAATTTTTAGATAAAAAATACAGATCATTTATTCCCTCATTGGTGAAATACAAGTCAGTGAGGTTTAAAAGTCCTGGCATCCCGGGCCTCTTTGCTGAACAATTAGCATTTTATAAGGTTTGTGAAACATTAAGGGGAATACATAAAGAATAGTCACTGCTTTTTATTGTAGTCTTTACTCATTGTCCAAAATCATTTCAGTATTCTCACCTTTGCTTTGACTTCCTCACAGCCTGATGAAATTTCACACGATCCTTTGATAAAGTACGTGAATTACTTTGAACAATACAGGGATAGCAGTAATAGAGGCTCATTTTCATAGCCTTAAGAGATAGAAAAAACTTCCCATAATCCTTTGGAAGCATGAAAATCAGATCCAGTGCCACAGTTACAAAATGACACTTTAGATACAAGATCGTGTTTTATTTTTGTAATGTTTAACAATGAGAAATAGACTCAAGTCTCTGTCGGTCTTTGTAAATATAGTTCCAAATTGTGTCATACATTCAATTTTAAAATTCGTATTCTACCAGATAAATGATCATATAGATATGAAAATTACTTCTGGCATTTTGTCTATGTGGATTAATATACTCCAAGTGAAACAATGAAAACATATGCTTGTAAATCTTTTACCTCTGCTATATTACTATACTATTTTAATTACTTAGGCTCCTCAGGAAAAAAAAACACAATGATAAAAGTTATTTCATCAGTGACATACATGTTTAAATTCAAGCAAATGCACTTCAATGTTTTGAGCACTGGAATTGTGGGAAGTAAAAAATAACTTCATGTAATCCAGGTACCTTTCATCAGGACAAGGAGCTATCTTTAAATAATATATTAAAGATTAGCCTCTGCCTCATTGACTAAGTAATCAATTTCGCAGTGAGACTATTTAGTCATTTTTACGGATGAGTGTAACCCGTAGGAAAGGTTTAGAAATATATCATTATGTCTACTTAAGAAAAATACGTTTTAGAGTACAGTGCTTAAGGTAAATTTTTTACAGTGCTCAATGGGAAAGACAGTGCAGTGGAAGCTAAGTGGGAAGAATTGATGTTCAATTTTAACTATCAAAAAGTGGGGGTGGGGGTCGGAGAGATGGCTCAGCGGTTAAGAGCACTGACTGCTCTTCCAGAGGTCCTGAGTTCAATTCCCAGCAACCACATGGTGGCTCATAACCATCTGTAATGGGATCTGATGCCCTCTACTGGTGTACTCACACACATAAAATGGATAAATAAATCTTAAGAAAAAAAGTGTGTGTGTGTATATATATATATAAATAATAAATAAATCAATTAAAATAAATCAGTTGTACTTTTCTAATACCAAACATATATTTCCGTGAAAACTTTTGTTTGAGATTTGTGAATAGGCCCATGTTATTTTCCTTTTTAGCGAAGCAAAAAAGTCAGAGTAATACTTTCTGTAAGTCATTTTATTTGTTTTTTTTCATACATTCAGCCTTTATAGACCTATGAACATCACCCTATGTCAATTTTAAATAATTATATCTTTAATACTTCAAAGGCTTACAATTAATTTTAGTGAAATATGTGTCTAGTTATTGTGTTTAACCCTTTCATGTGCACAGGCCGTCTGTCTTTGTCAAGTTCTCTTCTATAGGAAAACAACCTCCAAGTTCACAGTGCATCCAGCGGCTGTTTGCCATACCAGTTCCCACTGAGGACAAGCAGTGCAGTGTTTGTTGTGGAGAGCACTCAGACGCAGAACTGGGCCAGTTAATTGCACTCATTTCTGCTTAGAGCCTTACTGATTTTTTTTTTTTAGTAAAAACAGCATAAAGCAGAGAAATAACCAGTAAGTGGTACCTATTCCATTCTTTCTTGAGACAGAACTCATACACGGATGGTTTTAGTTTTATTTCCACTTTGATAAATTTCAAAAATGTCGACATCACATAGCAAATACATTGAAGCATTTTTTTTCTCAACAAAAGCCACATACATTTGGAACCTGTACATTGGCAAGTAGGTTTCATTGACTCATTACTTTGACTACCTGAGTCTTTTGCTCAGTGCCCATTTCCTTTTATCTTGTCATTTAAGTGACATCACTCTAAGAATAGCAGTTACTAAGGAATTTTTATTTCGTACCTCAGATTCTCTGAATGTGAACTCATCCAGGGCTTCCGTTTACTGTAGGCCAGTTGCTATATCTCTTACAAACTGGATGTGGCCTGTCTCGTTTTGCTCTTTACCTGAGTGTATCATGCCATGCTCAGTCCATAGCACATTACTCACTCCTTCAAATGAACTGGACTTGTTTGGATTAAACACTGTTTTACTTAAATCTGAAACAGCCTTTATTTTTTTCTAAAGGAAATGCACGGTTTCCTTACAGTTATTGATGAGATTAGCTAAAATCTGTTATATCAGAGATGATTTAACAATTTAAATTTTGCCTATTAGTTGAGAAATGTGTTAGGGACCTAAAATGTCCTCTGCATATTATTTTTGTGTATATATTTATAGTGTGAGCATGCAGTTCTTAATTTTAAAATGTTCTACAGTGTTTTCTTGTTATTTTTTATTACTTTTAATGAAAAACAATCAAACCTTTGTTACTTTAAGGGATAACAAGATTGCTCAGTGGATAAAGGCTTTGCCTCCAAGACAGAGGAAGCTTGTTCAATGTCTGGGACCTACATTGTGGAAACAAAGAACAAACTCCTGCAAATTATCACCTGACTTTACAACATGTGTATGTGTGTGTATCTTTGTAAATATGCACACAAAAACACACATACTCACACAAATACACAGATGAAATACATAAATATAATGTTAATCATTTAAAAGAAATGTAAAACATCCAATTTTGTAAAACTACATCAAATTTTCAATAAATTAAAAAACAAAAGAGCTTTGACATAATGTTTGTTTATCCAAACCCAATGTCGTTATAAAGTTTGGACGATAAAATTTTAAACTTTTATACATGTATAACTCCATACACACAGTCTGCTTTCTTACTCTGGGACTTGGATACTCTATTTAAATGACCATACAGATACAGGAATATTATAAACAGCCAAAGCAGAAATTATTGAAAACTATGTTATTTTAATATTTTTGAAATTTTTGGTCCTTCATTTGAATTTTTAATATATCATTTCTCCCTTCCAGTTCAATACTCTAAAATCTCTACTTTAACCACATTCTTTTGTACAGTCTATAGCTTTCTATGTAGCCTACTATATCCTTGAATGAGTTATCTTCCTGTCTCTCTCCCAAATCCTGAGACAACAGGCTTATTCTGTCCCACTCAGTATTTCACTATCGATTATAAGATTTTTATATTAAATAGACTAATTTATTTATGACAGCACAGACTTATATTATTGTTTTATAATATCCCGCATTTATTGAATGTTCCCAACGATACCTTCTACTTCATCTACTAGTGTAAATATCTAACTAGGAATTTATTTTCCTAGAATATTTTTTAAAAAGTCAGTTGTAATCAATCTGAGAGGACATCTCATCCAGCACCACCATCACCACCACCACCACCACCATCACCACCTCCTCCTCCTCCTCCTCCTCCTCCTCCTCTTCTTCTTCTTCTTCTTCTTCTTCTTCTTCTTCTTCTTCTTCTTCTTCTTCTTCTTCTTCTTCTTCTTCTTCTTCTTTTTCTTCTTTTCTTCCAAGACAAATTACTTAAAGCTTCCAATTAACTGTTGTAGATAATTAATTCATGTAGAATATAAAAATCACTCTACAGTATATGCTACAATTAAGCTTTCTGTGACTTCTTTATAAGTGTTCATATAATATATATACATTACAAAGTACAGTTACAAACGGATATAAATATTTATATTTTATTTATCAAGCAGAATATGCATTTGAGGTTTATCCTTTTCCTTCTTTCCTTTTCATTTCCTGTTGAGTATAGGTTATAAGGAACTTAACATAGCTATATATTTAAATTAGCAAAAATTTGTGTTCCTGAATGGAAATTTAATATGTCAAATCAGTCAGCATAAGAATTACAAAACGAATTTAAACAATACTGTTTTGCTTATCAATTGTCATATTATAACCTATCAGCAAGTGTGTTTGATAGCAACTTGTTTACCTCAGTTTTACTGGGTCACGATGAAACAGAGTTCTGGGTCACTCAGGCTGTCTTCAAGATTCTAGTCAAAAGGCAATCACTGCCAAACTGCTGGTGTCCACAAAATTTTTCACTTTGTTTTGATTCTAGTTTTTAAACTTGCAAAGGGCTATCATTCTGATCACTATATAATATTTTATCAGATATGCTAAATTAGGGAACTCCTTCACATTCATTGAGTTATTGATTTTTAATTACGATGAGATAAGTGAAATGCTCACAGAGGTAGGGTGATATGCACATAGGACTACTTGGAGTCTTCATACTTGTCCTAACCTTAAGTTTTGCATCCTCCATGGCTTCTACATTTTTTGGTTTTTATGTGTATGACACTATGTTTCTCTCACTATTAACACCCACAATTTCACTATCCACCTATTTTTTTAATTCAATATTTAAAACTCCATGATTCAAAGGGAAATTTCTTACAATCTCAAAAGCATAAAACAAATCTCCTGTAATGCATACAAAAGGCTATTAAATATTCCAGTCCTGTGCTTTTCAATTAAACTGAGCAGTATTTAGGTAGATCGATCTTCATTTATGATATAATTCAAATGAATTGCCATTCTACACTCAAATAAGATATTCATTAGTACAATATTGGAAATTCTGTTCACACAGATAAAAATGTAAGAGAATACCAAATTTGTAACTGTATAATCTAGTAATATGATCAATTATATTATACATATAAAATATTAAAAGATGGGTAATTAAAAGTTTCTTATTAAACTACCAATTTTCTACTCAGAAAACATATATTATCCTGACATAAGAATTATTAATTTATTTCAAATTAAATTATGTGGTTTGTATTTACGCTTTGGGAGAGCACTCACATTTACCTTTTCGTGGAAGAGGAATTGTCAGCACAAGTATTGTACTTTGAAGTCATGGAGCTTTCAATAAACACTTTTAATACTGATAGCATTATTGAGATAGTCATAAGGAAAATTATATTTAATAATTTAATTACAGCCAAATGTTCTCATGAAGACAAATATCAGAAATTTAAATCTAAAATGCTGCTATTTTTCTTTATACCTCACAAAGTTAATTAATTTGCAACATATACATGCATTACTGACATGTTTATTTATACTGTAGTTTGATGATATTAAGTTATTTAAAGTGACTAGATTACAACAGAGATGAAGCAATTACTCCAATCAACTTAACTTAAAATGAGACTGTCATAATAAAATATGCCTGCTTGAAAAGCCATTTCAAACTCATTATCCTGGTTTGATAACTTTTCATGTGCAATTACACCAGTCCATCTAATGTAAGCCTCTGATGTGTTATGGGGAGGAAGAAGGACTTGCCTTTGGAATGCTGAGTGATCTACAAGTTTTTATTTATGTAATAAGTAATGGGAATTGGATGATGATATCCTGACTCCGCACATTCTCTATGGCTTTCTCGAATTTTAATCTAATGAAAATCCAAATTTTCTATATAACATACCTTGTTTTACACTCCCTGCTACATTAAAGAGGTCCAAAAACACTTTAAATAAAGCCTTAAATAAAAAGAAAATAAATGAATTAAAATGCAATTAAAATAGCAGCAGTAATAAAAAAACAATACATTTGATATCATATAAGTTGACTCAACAATGATTGATCTTTGAGGTAAAAATGCTAATCCATACCTTCACCACAAAACTGTTTGGACTTACTGGCTTGAAATTCTTAGAGACAACTTCAAGTGCGGTCTACCTGCCCCAAAACCTCTGAACTAGTAAGTATCAATCAAGTAATATTCCTCTACTGAAATTAGAGTATTCTAATACTTTTAGAATATAGATTTTAGATAAATCTAAAGTATTCTAAGTGGAAATTTCCATTGCTGATGTGATAACCATCTGGAAGTATAAGCAAAAATATAAACCAATATATAACACAAGATAAAGATCTTCAGAAAGAGCAGGGAACCTTTTTATCTCCTACTGAGTTACCATGTCGGCCATGATATGAGGATCTGTTCCAGTCTTAGTGAATCTTCATAGGCCATAACTGGTCACTATCCTGGGAGGCCTGCTATTGTTCAGTGTTGTTGTTGTCGATTTTTTTTTGAGGTGTCACCATGTAATTTTATTTTACAGGATGTTGTAAGTAGTGAAACTCTTATTTGTGCTACAACGTGGCCTTTGGAAGCAATAGTTGAGGTGTCCATTTGTTAAAAAAAATCTTTCATACATTTTTCCAGTCCTGTTTTATCCCCCTCCAGGTCTGCCCTCTTACAGTTCCCCATCCCATTCCTCCTCCCCACACCCCAGTATCCATGCCTCCAAGAGGATGCCCACCCCCACTAGGCCTTCCATCTCTCTGGGGCCTCAAGTTGCTAGAAAGTTCGGTGCATCTTCTCTCACTGAGGCCAGACCAGGCAGTTCTCTGCTGTATGTGTCAGGGGCCTCAACTCAGCTGGTGATTGCTGCCTGGTTGGTGGCTCGGTGTCTGAGAGGTCTCAGCAGTCCAGGTTAATTGAGACTGCTCGTCTTCCTGCTGGCTCACCCTCCTCCTCAGCTTCTTTCAGCTTTTTCCTAATTCAACCACAGGGGTCCCCAACTACTGTCCATTAGTTGGGTCTAAGCATCTGCATCTGTCTCATTCAGCTGCTTGTCGAGTCTCTCAGAGGGCAGCCATGCTAGGCTCCTGTCTGTAAGCACATCATAGCATCAGTAATAGAGTCAGGCCTTGGAGCCTCCCTTTCAGCTGGATCCCAATTTGGGTCCTGTCACGGGACCTCCTTTCCCTCAGTCTCATCTCCTTTTCTATTTTTTAATTTTTTAATTCCTGCAGTTACTTTAGATAATAACAATTCTGGATTAGAATTTTTGACTATGGGATGGCAACCCCATCCCTCCACTTGATGCCCTGTTTGTTTTGTTTTTTGTTTGTTTGTTTGTTTGTTTGTTTACTGGATATGGACTACAAGTTCCCTCTCCACACTGTTGGGCATTTTATCTAAGGGCCCCACCTTTGAATCATAAGATTCTCTCACCTCCCAGGTCTCTGCTGTATTCTAGAGGGTTCACCTCCCCCCCAACTCCTACCCCCAAAGGTTACCTTCTTTTATTCTTTCTGATGGACCTCAGGGTTTCACACCTGTCACCCCCAGTACCTGATCATGTTCCCCCTTTCCCCTCCATGACCCCTCTCCCACCCAGGTCCCTCCCTCCCTCTGCCTCCTCATAATTACTTTCTTCTCCCTCCCAAGTAATTCAATTTATTTAACCAAGTTCCTATCAATAAATTGTATTTTTAATAGTTTGCATCTTTTGTATCTATCACAATTACATATTATATATATAATTATATATATAATTGATAAGGGAAATATATTCTATATTGAAGAAAATTTCGTTTTAGTTTTGCATAGTTAAACATATTATATAAATATAATTTTATTTTACTTGTTTTGTGTAGATATTTACATAGGTTCAATTGAAACTAGGCCTTTTGCAATAATAAACAATGATAATATATTTATTTTAGAAATAACCATCAATGATTTAAACTTTTCCAAGGAAACAAAACATAAAAATTTTTGATTTTGAAAATATATATATGATCATATATTTTGACATAATTTTTCTATATGGTTAAATTTAAAGTGTAAGGCATTACTATCAAAATGATTATTTAAAGAAAATGCTGGCCAAGTTTTTAATATTTTATATATATATATATATATATATATATATATATATATATATTTTTGAGAAAAGAGAAAATTAAAGGGCTACAGTCAGTAATGACTTTCAGGAAGATTCATAAAATATTAAAAGCAGTGACACTAAACCAGTGTCCCCTTACGTATTTACAGGCTTTTATTACTGAGGAGTCTATATTTAAGTGTAGTAATAAAAATGAAAATTACCTCATTTGTTGGCTGAATTTATAAATGTTAAGTAAGGAGAATGTGACTTTAACTAATCAAATAGAGTTACGATTTCTCTGTTCCTTCCTAAACATGGCATTTCCTTCTGAGTGTCTTTAAGACGTGGTGACACTGTGCTCATCAGTTAACTTGGTGTGCAACTAAATTGGAAAACCATTTATTCGTTTTTGAATCTACATCAAAATATCTGCGTTCATATAGGCAAAATGATGGCTCATATGTGTTGGTCTTCAAACAATATCACATTTTAGAACTTTTAAAGAAATAACTATTATCTCTAAAATATAATAATATTTACAGCACTTGTACTATTTAACACTAATTCAAAGTATTTTCTAAATAAAAAGAATAAAATTATATTATCATATGCTGTAAGTACTCAAAGATGTAGATTTTATAAGGAAACTCTTTAGATGCCTGATATCTTTCCCTTTTGCCTTGTATATTTTTCTAAATAAGAAACAAAGAACAACAAAACTCCATTTCTTTTGTAGTCATCTACCTACATAGATTCAATGTATAAATGTGATCAGATCAGTGCACTATGTTGAGGAAAAAACAGAGACAACTTTAACTAATACATTATGCTGACACATAAATTTGGCTAATTTATAGAAAAGCTTATGCTTATCACCAGTAGAACATAATCAAAGAAAGTAAGAATTTAGCAGCTGTTGCAATTGTTTTATTATAGATATAATAAGCTCTCAAATATAACATGCATATATCATCCATAAAAGACTAGCTACCAGAAATATAGAGATTAATTTTAAAAGATTATCACAACTTGATAAAATCTTCTTAATTGAAATAGATAGAAGAGTTAAACTAGGTAGGTCACTATAGAGGTGTTTTGCTTTCTTAAGTAACACTGTGATTGTTTATATTAAGTTGTAAGAATTTAAAATATATCATGAATACTATGAACATTTATGGTGTGTTCAGATACTCTAAATATATACTTACATAGGTCTCCTGGAAAGTATACTTATAAAAAATGATATTTTCTCAATTTCAAATAATCTCTCGTTTTGAAATAGGGGTAACTGAAATATACACCAAACAAATAGAAAATGATGACACACTAGTATCAATCTACTAAAAACACTGTACCTAATCTGACAAAACTCTGCATGCAACATATCTTCATTGTGCCAGGACAATCAAGGGTGTTTCGTAGGAATGAGTCACACATTACAACCATCACTGAGTTAATGAACATTTATTAAAGTAAAAATGTTCTTTCCAGATTTATCCCATACAAGAGTGTCAAATACAGGTTTAAAATAATTATCAGTTAACTACAAAAAATATGCTTTCTAATTTATATAGCAGTAAACAAAATATAGGTTAATTTGGAATTTCACTGGCTATTTTGAACTCTTAGTTTGTTTGAATATGTGTAGATTTCATTAGGCAATATTCATTTCCTGAGAAACGTTTAGCTCATAATTACCTTTTCCTCATAGTATTTAGATGTAAAGATTTCATTTTCATACCTTTACCTATATTTACAATGGGTTTTATTCTGTTCATCTCTGGACATGCATTTATAAGACATTTTTCTTTTACCGATTATCTTTTATTGAGTAAATATGTTTAAAATGTGCGAGAACTTAAGTCTAAGTTTCTCCTAATCATATGTAACTATTTCATTAGCATAGTCCTCTGAAGGATGGAGTAATATTTTCATACTTATTAGAGACCCATAAGAAAGCATTATGATTCCTTTCCTCCCTTTTGCCAAAACAGGCTTTCTTTCCTCTGAAATAGTCCTTCCCCAAATGTATAACTCCCATAGGAAGCTTGGAGTGGAAACTTGTTTTCACTCTGAAAATTAGTACAGTAGTTATTTAGGAATCTTACCTATGTACCTAAAGACACAGCCATACCACTCTTGAACACATACTCAAAGGAGGCTTTGTTCTACCACAAAGATGCTTGGCCAACCATATTCATTGCTGCTCAATTCATAATAACTTGAAATTGGAAACAGCATAGATACCCACCATCAGAGGAATGGATAAAGAAAATGAGAGGCATTAACATATTGCAATGCAATGTCCTTCTGCAATTTAAAAACAACCTGTAAAATTTCATTAAAAGATTTTAGTAGTTAAAAACTATCTTTTTTTTTGTTTTGTTTTTTGTTTTTTTCCATAAACCCCCATCCCTCCCCCTCCCTTCCATACAGGTTTCCCATCCATCCTCCTTTACATTGCCCCATTTCCCTTCTCTGGGTCAGCCTTATCGCAGTACCAAGGGCTTCCCCTTTCAACTGGTGCTTGGGCTATTCTCTTTTTAGATATGCAGGTTGGAGCCCTGGGTCAGTCTTTCGGTAGTGGTTTAGTCCCTGGAAGCTCTGATTGTTGGCGTTGTTGTTTCTATGGGGTTGCAAGCTCCTTCAGCTCTTTCAATCCTTATAATTCCCCCAAACAGGGTCCCATTCTCAGTTCAGTGATTTGTTGCTAGCATTGACCTCTGTATCGGGCATGCTCTGGATGTATCTCTCAGGAGAGATCTATATCTGGTCCCTTTCAGCATGTATATTTTTTTTTTTATTTTTTTTTGAAACTCAAACAGGATATCTCCTTAGGAAAACACAATACATAAATAACTTTTTAGGGATAAATTTATGATTTTACCCAACTTTGATTGCATACAGGATATTTTTCCCATGGAGGAGAAAGACCCCAGCCCAAAGGACCAGCAACATTCCATGACTAAATAAATGTCAGAACTCCAAAGGATGATATATATATATATATATATATATATATATATATATATATATATATATATATATATATGTACATGTGCAAACTCTAATGCATGTGTACATGTATTCATATGTGTATATATACAACCAGTATATAGATATTTTCCATCTTTATTATATTGGGTATTTCTTATTTACATTTCAAATGTTATTCCCTTTCCCTGTTTGCTGCCAACATCCCCTAACCCCTTCCTCCCAAATTCTATATGGGTGATTTTCCCCAAAAGATCCCCATCCTCCCCCCATTACTACCCAAATACCTCCCAAGAAACCCGCTTCACTGGGGGTTCAGCCTTGGGAGGACCAAGGCTCCCACTGGTGCCTTCACTCCTCAGGCTATTCCATTGCTGGGCCTCAACAGGTACAGTTGATGCCCAGGGTCAGTCCATGTATAGTCTTTGGGTAGTGGCTTAGTCCCTGGAAGCTCTGGTTGGTTGGCATTGTTGTTCATATGGGGTCTCAAGCTCCTTCAGCTCTTTCAGTCCTTTCTCTGATTCCTCCAACAGGGGTCCCCTTTTCAGTTCAGTAGTTTGCTGCTAGCATTCGCCTATATATTTGCCATATTCTGGCTGTGTCTCTCAGGAGAGATCTACATCCGGTTCACTTTTAGCTTCATCAGTCTTATCTAGTTTTGGTGACTGTATATATAGGGGCTGACTGTGGGGTAGGCTCTGAATGGCCATTCCTTCAGTCACTGTTCTAAACTTTGCTTCCATATCCCCTCCTATGAATATTTTTATTCCCTTTCTCTTCAGTGAGGTAATAACAGACCTTAAAAGATGTGTATAGTATGTATTGTCTTCCATGTAAATGTTAGACTTCAACCTTCCATAAACATGCTACTATCCAATAAAGCACAGAGGTTACATATAGGGGACGGAAGTCAGCAAGGAGATAAGGACCTCCCAATGAAGGAGAAATAGAACATACAGTTAGAAAGAAACAGGGGACTCAGAAAGGAAGATTAAATGGAGAAGAAGACAAAAGGGGCATAAGGCAGGGAATTAAGGGAGTCACAGCTCACCCTAAGGTTTTTAGACCATCATAGAGAAACTCACTGTGGTACAAACTTCTTTCAACATATTTACATATGAAGAAACCTAAATGGAGAAACCAAATAATGCCGGAGCTAAAGCCCCAAATAGACGTCTCTTGCTCATGTCAAATATCTAGTGTCAGGAATGGGTTATGTTTAATTGAGTTGTGGACTAAGGGGGCCATATGGAAATTCTATTGTATTCTATTTCGCATTCCTAGGGAGATCATTCCCTCACCCATAGTTCCTTAAGTTACACATAACCTCTGTGATTATACAGATTGTAGCATGTTTATCAATGACTGGACAGTTAACATCGACATATTAAGTGAATACACGTATGTTTTATCTTTCTGGCCCTGGGTAACTTCACTGTGGATTTCCCACTCCCCTAGATCCATCTTTCTACCTGCAAGTTTTACGATATCATTTATTTAATTATCTTCTTTTAAAAAAGTCTGAGCACTATGTATGCCAAAAAGTGGTACCAGATCCTTTTACGTATGGTCTGCGCCACAATGTGTTTGCATGAATTGAGTTCAGGACTTCTCCACAATCAGTGAATACTCTTAACCACTGAGCCATCTCACTACCACCACATACCATTTTTACAGTAGCTGAGTAATAGTTCATTGTGTCAATGGTCCATGCTTCTTTTTCCATTCATCCATTGATAGACATTAAATTTGCACCCCCGCCCCCACCATTTTTGGCTATTAGGAATAGAGCAGCAATGATCGTGTAGAGTAAGTGTTTCTGTAATAAGATGAATCATGCTTTGGGTACAATGCACAAGGCTGATATAGCTCAATCTTGAGGTAAATGATTCTCATCTTCCTAAGAAATTACTGCACTGATTTTCATAATGGCTGTACATGTGTTCTCTTTGACCAGCATTGAATGAATGTTTTCATTATTGTTGAGTTCACACCCTCACAAACATGAGATGTCTTTTCTCTCCTCTCTCTCTCTCTCTCTCTCCTCTCACACTCCTCACACACACACACACACATCTCTCACACAGACAGAGAGAGAGAGAGAGAGAGAGAGAGAGAGAGAGAGAGAGAGAGAGAGAGAGAGAGAGAGGGGAGAGAGAGAGAGAGAGAGAGAGAGAGAGAGAGAGAGAGAGAGAGAGAGAGAGAGAGAGAGATTTTCCTGACTGTTATGTAAGATAAAATAACAAAGTAGTTTAAATCTGCATTTCACTGATGAATAAAGATATGGAACATTACTCTCATCCTTTCACTGTTTAAAACTTTTTTTCCTAATTTGTAACTTTTTTCTTGAATTTCAATCTCTTGAATGCTTTGTATACTTTTGATATTGCATCTTCACTGGCTATATATTTAGTAAATATCTTTCTCCACTTTGTAGCCAGGCCTTTTGTCTGGATGTTAGTGTTCTTTGCCAGGGACTTTTCAGTTTCATGAGGTACAATGTGTTCATTGTTGCCTTTAGCACCTTCACAATCAATATGCTGTTCAGGAAGCCTGTCCCTGTGACAATATTCTCAAGCCTATTCCTCCCTTCCCCATATATCAGATTCAGTGAACCTGGTCTCAGGTTGACTTTATCCATTTTCTGCACCTTTTTGTTTTATCCATTGGCAGTTGACTTTGGTCAGGGTGATAAGTATGGAACTATTCAGATTCTTCTGGTGTAGCCATGAAGTGTGGCCAACAGCATTTGCTGAAGATGCTGCCTTTGTTTGCCCCAGTTTTTATTTCTGGCTTCAGCATGAAAACTCAGGTGCCCATATGTGTGCAGATTGATGTATGCCATTGATTCTAGTTCATTGATTAATGTGTTTTGTGCCAACTCCATGCCGTTTTTCTTATTGTAGTCCCCCCCCTTTTTATTTGATTTTTTATTTACATTTCAAATGTTATCCCCTTCCCAGTTTTCAGTCCAAAGGCTCCCATATCCCATCCCTCTACCCCCTTCTTCTATGAGGGTGTTCCCTCACCCATACACCCCCCTTTCTACCTCCCCATCCTGAAATTCCCTGACACTGGGAGGGAGGGTGGAGTTTTGGCAGGACCAAGGGCTTCTCCTCCCATTGGTACCTAACAAGACCACCCTCTACTGCATATGCAACTGAAGCCATGGGTCTGTCCATTTGTACTTTTTGGATGGTGGTTTAGTCCCTGGGAGCTCTGGTTGGTTAGTTTTGTTGTTCTTATGGGGTTGCAAACTTCAGTCCCATAAGAAGCACTTCAGCTGCTTCAATCCTTTCTCTAACTCCTCCAGTGGGGACCCAGTGTCAGTTCAATGGTTGGGTATGAGCATCCACCTCTGTATTTGTCATGGTCTGGCAGAGCCTCTCAGGAGACAGCTATATCAGGCTTCTGTCACCATGCACTTCTTGGCATCAGCAATACTGTCTGGGTTTGGTGGCTATATGTATATGGGCTGTATCTCCAAATGGGATAGCCTTATTTAGTTCTATAGTACAATTTGACATCAGGGATCGTTGAGCCCTCCAAACTTTAATCATTAAGAATTGTTATAGCTCCCTGTGGTTTTTGTGTTTTTATATGACTCCAAAAACTGTACTTTCAAGTTCTGTGAAGAATTGTGTTGGAATTAGTTTGGTGGTTGCACTGAATCTGTAAATTTTTGCCATCTTTACTACTAATCTTACCAATTCACAAGCATGGGAGATATTTTTTTCTTCTGATGTCATCTTAAATGTTTAAATGTGCCATACCAGTCTTTTATGTGCTTGGTTTGAGTTAAATTGGACATTTCATATTACTTGAGGCTATTACAAGCAATGTTGTTTCCCTGATTCTTTTCTTAATTCATTTTGTCATTTGTGTACAAGATGCTATTGATTATTTCATTTTAATTTTGTACCTTGTTACTTTGCTGCTTTATAAGATTTGCCTGGTAGAATTTTTTACTAGATTTTTTTATTTACATTTCAAATGTTATTCCCTTTCCTGGTTTCCTGGACATAAGCTCCCAATACCATCCCCCTCCCCTTCTTCTATAAGGGTGTTCCCTTCTCCATCCCCCTCCCATTCCTGTTCTTCCCCCAACATTCCCCCATACTGGGGCTCCAGTCTTGGCAGGACCAAGGGCTTCTCCTTCCATTGGTGCCCAACAAGGCCATCCTTGTTGGAAATTTTTTAAGTAACTAATTTATATAATTATATCACTTGCAAATAAAGGTGCTTTGACTCCTCTTCCTACTTGTATCATCTTCATATCTTTCTGGTGTCTATTGTAGCTATGACTTTACACACTGGATTGAAAAGGTAAAAAGAGAGTAGACAACCTTGTACCAACATTTTCCAACACTAATAATACAGCCATGGCTTGAAAAAAACCCCACATGTTTTAATAATGATAAATAAGTATCTACCAGATCACCAAAATTCTGTTTTATCATGAACTAATTCTACTAGACTTTTCGTGGAAAATAAAACCTTGGGTGTCAATAAGTTTAAAGTCATCCAATTCCTTACTTCATACTTAGAGTGATGCAATTTCTATGATGTGCCTATTTCTTTGATATTCCATGCCTATATTGGTCACAAAGATATTTGTCACTTGATATTTATGAAATTTGTTACAACCTATTTTTATTTTAATTTTCCAGTAACTTCTGGAAGAGCTTGAGAATATCAGAATTATCTCCCTAAAATCAAACTCTACTGATTTAGATGATTTTTCCAAAATAAGGAAATATAATGCTAGTGGCTTATTTACAGATCACTATGTCATTACATAATACTGCATATTATCCACTAAATTGATGTCTGTATTTTACATGCAAAAGCTCACATAACATAGCTACATATTTCATATTGTTCATTTCAAACAGGTGAGTTCTGCTGGTGTTTTGCTTACTGTACACAAAGAGCTTAAAATATATTTGAAAGAAAGAAAACTATGAGAAAATGAATGAATGAATGAATGAATGAATGAATGAATGAATGAGTGAAATGTTCTTCTCATACCATTAGGATAGGACAGTTTAACTTTTGTTTGATTTTTGTTTTGCGTTTGGTTGCTGTTGTTGTTTTATTTGTTTTCCTAATATGGGGTTTCCTTGTGGGGCCTTAGCTTTCCTACCAACTCGGATAAGGATTTTACAAAGCAAGCCTTGGCTTCCTATATTTCTAATAATGTTATCTTTAGGAAAAGGGATATGAGTACCAGCTTAATTTCAGAGAACATGAGCAAACAGAAGCTAAGTTTTGAAATGGCAAAATGCAAAAATGTGATACAAACAACTCCTCTGTACACATGCAAATCAAAGAAATCATCTGAAATTTAATATACTCATCGTGTTGAGTCAGCTAGAAACGAAATGTAGTTTATGAGGATGAAAGTGTTTAATAAATTGGTCACCTCCACATGTACACATTAAGTTTCACTCTTCATGACTCACAGTTTGTAGAGTATAAGACATTTCTTAGACTCAGACATGTTGAATCTGGCAGTTGGGTAATTAATTTCTATTTATTATGTTTTCTTCTTAACACTGATTGTTGCAAATACATTTTTGTATTTCTGTCTTTTTATTGTGACACTCACAATTATTATAATTACTTGTTTTTGGAAGTAAAAGTGTATAGGGGAACTTTTCATTGACCGTAGTCAATGGTATTCTTATTATTACTAATCATAGCTAACCACAGCTAATAAGTATTCTTGAGTTTTGATAATGACAATATGTTCAGTCTTTAATTGAGGTTTCCTTTTTCTTCTTTTTATTTTATTCTTGTCCATGATCAAAATTTGCTAAGTAAGAATGTACAATTGAATGATGAATGATGTAACATTTTATTGATGACCTAGATATTTCATAGTCTAATTATATTGATTTTTTGATTGTGCCCAAGTCATTTTAATCAACCAGTCTTTCAAGTGTGATGCTGCCTGATTACAATTACAGGGTTTCAGTTGGTAGTGTAAGTAATCACTGAAAAATTTACAAAAATAATTGATAACTTTCAAATATTTCTTAATATATAGAACAATTAAAAAACTTGTTGAAACATTTCATAACTACTCTTTGGGTAACAACAAAGAATAATGGTTGTCCAATGAAAGGACATTATCCTCCAAATGAAGAATTGTGTGGGAATTTATTTTAAAAATGTAAAATATAAAAATGTAAAATTATGTTCTAGCACTGACAGTACTATATTTAGAGATTCAGGCTGATTAAAATAATCTGCTTTTATATTTCTATATTTCTAGTTTACAAAGTTTTGATTAACAAATGAGAAAATGCTTTCTATTTTCATGCAAATGTATTGTAAGTAAATTTTAAATTTTAATATATACCTTTCACTATTAAAGTAAAACAAAATAGTTAACACATTCTCCTGCAAATGTTTATGTAGGTCATCATTAGAGTGTCCTATTCTGTTTAGAAACTTTGTTAATAGGCTTTGAATAAAACATTAATGTGACAAGTCTGATGAAATAACTATTTTATAAACAAATTATTTCCATAAACCTTTATTGAATATGTAAGGAAATATTTATATTTATAATGTATGTGAGACATTACACAAAGACTAACATGGTTTTCAAAAGTACTTTGATCATATTGGCAGCTAACATTAAATGTCATAATCATTACTTTAGTCAAGTATTCATGAAGCAAAATAACTGAAATAACCAATTTACAAAAGGAAAGCTTTTCTCTGGGTCATTCATAGCCTTCTGGTAGGGAAGACATCTCAATAATGGGGCCGTCTTGGTTGTCTACCTCATGGATATATCATAATAGAAACTGTCCAGGATCTCACTACTATTTCAACATCAGATAATCAGCAACCTAACTTCCCCTCAGTAGAGCTCTTATATGTTCCCAATAAACGCATTTGATATGCAAGTTATCATCAGCTTAAATCCTAAATAGGATTTCTTGGCCTTAAATATTAAGGAAGTACTTCTATTCTGGAGTATTTCCCTATGGTTTATTTCCAAAAGAGAACTCAAAGATGAATCATTCCTTAGATTTTATTTTTCACTGAAATTAAAATATTTTAGCACAATATATTCTAATCATAGTTCCCCTTTCCAATCTTCTCCACTTAACTTATATACCACCTTGTTCTCTATCTCTTAAGAAAAAAAAAACAAACAAAAAGGAGAACCAATGATGAAACAAAATGAACTTTAGCTATATTGGTAACAGATTGAATGACTACCCATAGTGATAACTATCTTGGGATCAGAAATAGAGGTGGTATGTCATAGAAATCCTGGAAATTTCATGACCATAAATGTGAAGTAAGAAACTAGAGGGTTTTTGGCTAACTGACCTTAGTGTTTTATTTTATAAGAAAAGTCTAGTAGACTTATTACACAAGAAAAGATTATTTGGAAGACGTGCTAGGCATTGACTGTCATTATTAAAATGCATATATGTTATTTCTTAGAACACTCAATGTATCAATAGTTAGAAACTGTAGGCTCATTCCACAGGAGTCAAATATAAGTCATGAGAGAGCATGAACATTAATCAATCAATCATGCTCAATATAGCATTTGTACTACATAGTTTTGAGGAAGTCTAGTGCTTTGATACCTTATTTTGTTAAAGTTAACCGTTTACATGAGGATAGTAATGAATTGCAAAGACTATTCATTTAAAATAAGACACAGCTGGTATTAAGTGGGAAAACAAGTCAAAGGGAGCACTCATGTGAGGAAATTGTACACAATACGGCCAAAATGTTAAATTCAAGTATACTGCAAAATTACTACAAAAAGGAAAAATAAGACTACCGCGAAGAAAAAGTATTTTGATGAAGGTGTTATTTACCTGTCTGTCTCTTAAGTATGCATTTCAAATAATGAAAATCACTGCGGAATACATTATAAAGTAAACGCTTACAATAATGTAGAAAGAAGCACACAGGGTGTAAACTCTTATGTAATTGTCAGACATAATGAGCAGAGAAGAAGAAAACCAGTCAGGAAGTAAATAACCAACTTCTTCTTCTTTAAAAAAAAATCGGTGTTATCCATTTATCAAATTCTTCCTAATATGTGTGTAGACTGTATCCTATGTAACATGAAAGAAAATGAGAATGTTGAATATTGACCAATAGAAAGCATTCAGGGAGAGGGAAAGACAGGCACACAAGGGAATTAGCATGTTTAGGGATTGCATTTAATTGATCGTTTAATTGAGGGACTATAACTATAGACATTCTCTCTGTAAGAATCTGTGGTTCTTACACTTACAAATTACTTAAAGCTAGGATAGTTACAGGGCAGAAACGAGAAAATAGGAAAGAAAGCTAAAGAGGTTTTTGGTTTTTTTGTTTTTTGTTTTTTGTTTTTTGTTTTTTTTTTGTCCAATATTGGTCATTGCTAGGCATGGTCAAAGGATAGTGAGAGCAAATACATCTAGTAATTTATGCACATTGTACAGCTAGATAGTACTAGGGTCTGGAGCTTGGTGGTGGCTGGAATCTAGAAAAACAAGTTACTTCAGTTTTGCAAGATTGTTACTATAATATCTAGAAATCACTGGAAATGCCCCATTTCAAAAGAGTTTGGCCATGCTAATACAAGGCAACTTACATACCAATTCCAAAGTACAGTTCCTGAGAACCAATTGTCTTGTGACAGTGAAAGAAAGAAGAGAATCTCAATGGTATAGCAGATGCTGGCCAGAGATGCAGGGAAAAGATTCAAGCCAGAATGAGTGAACATGTAGAATATCATTGGAAGACTAGGTCTGAAAGTGAACGACAGAGACATTAACTGGCAGTGAAATTTTGTGAATGGAAAGGAGGTACCTGTTGCTACTTGTGTCATGTAAGAAACATGTATATTTCATTCTAACTCCCTGAAGTCTTCTGTTATTAATGTCCATATATTTCTACTTAACTATGAACTTAAATAAGTATCATTGATTATTATAATGATCACTTATTAATTACTGTTAAATTAAACCTATTAGTTTTACATACTTTCAGATAATAATTCTCCGTGAGAAAAACCCAGAATGTCAAATTAAAGTCCAGAGACTATACAAATCTTTTGGTAAAAGCACTTAATAAAAGGCTCAATATGACTTGCTTAATAAAGTTAATATCTTGTTACATAAAAGCTCATGAGAATTTTCTTGAAATATGTTTTATTAATTTGTATGATCACCATTTATTAATTTTCTAGTGATTGGAAATGACATATCCAAATAGGGATTAATTAAATTCATATAATATAGGAAGAATAGCATGTGAGTTTGATTTTGCAGTTATGATTGTTTATTTTGATTGGAAAATGGACTATAAATTAATGAACTTTAAATGGAGCATAAATACATGAACTTAAAGTTATGGCGAAGTGATAAAATTTAAAATTAAAAGGAATTCTTGATAGAGATTTTATTTTATATGTTTAAAAATATATATGTTTTGGCATATATATATATATATGTATATATATATATATATGCCAATTACTTGCCTGGTCCCTTTTAAGGGCCAGAAGAAGGAGATGGATTTCCTGGTAAAAAACAAAATCCTGACCAAACTAATATAAGAAAGAAATAATTTTATCTAACTTACAATTTGAGGTGATGTTCATCACGTCTAATTTTCAATTTTGTTTGCAAATGCCACAAGTTCCCTTCTTATCACTTAGTTGTCTATACACACTTGTCTTTACTAAAAATTAGAGCTAAGTCCTATATTTTATGACATATGGAAGGGTAAACATGTAATACAATTTTGGAAAAGTATCTTCAATTACCACACCTTCCATAGAAATCCTTTTAAAACCAAGCTTAATCATACAATCCAACCTGTTACACTACACTAGTTTTGGTAAATTTTATAGTTAAAATTTCTGCAATGGCTACCCCCCCCAACCCCAAGGCCAGACCAATGGCCTGGCTATGCAGAGTGCCCAAACTCTACAGCCTGTGTGTTTTCCAGGAGGTTGGCAGTGACCACGGTTAAAGACAAGAATTTCACCCAAATATCCATGCCATCTGGGACACACACACAGCCCATTTGAAACAGGGGAGGAGGGACCTACTCCCCAACTCCACCTTCATTCTGTCCTATTTTCCTCACCAGGGCCAGATCAATGACTGAATACCTGCCCAAACTCTATGGCCTGCAAGCCTCTCAGGAGGTCCGAAGTAACAAAGGGCTCAGGAAGGCTTCAATATCCAGGGGCAGAGAAAGTATGGGACACAGGATGCCAGCTCTAACCAGACACATGGTGTCACACTAACCAGAGACAACACTGCCTGCCTCCAAAGATACGAGCTCTAGCTCAGCTCATAGAGCTCTACAGGCCTACAAGGATGCCTGGTCTAGTCTGAGACATCCAGGCCAGTTAACACCAGATCAAATCAGATGGTCAGAGACAAGCACAAGATCATAAGCTATAGAAACCAACACAATATGGCACCATCAGAAACCAGTTCTCCAAGCACAGAAAGTCCTGGCTACCCTAACACACATGAAAAGCAAGATAATGACCTAAAAATTCCATCTCATGAAGATGAGAGTTGCCTTTAAGGAGGATATAAAGAACTCCTTTAAAGAAATACAAGTAAATACAGGTAAATAGGTAGAAGCTCTTAAAGAAAAAGCAAATACATCACTCAAAGAATAAATGAAAATACATTCAAGCATGTGAAGTAATTGAACAAAACAGTGAAAGAACTAAAAATGGACATAGAAACAGTAAAGAAAACACAATTGGGGGTGGAGAGACCCTGAAGATGTACAACTTAGGAAAGAGATCAGGAGCTACAGATGCAAACATCACCAATGGAATACAAGAGAGAAAAGAAGGAGTTTCAGGTGTAGAAGATACCTGAAAAGGGGGGAAAGGGGAACATGATCAGGTATGAGTGAAGCCCCAAGGGCCAACAGAATGAATTGAAATTGGAGGTGGGAGGTGGAGGGACCCTCTAGAAAGCACCAGAGACCTGGGAGTGTGATACTCTGAGGACTCATTGAAGGTAACCTTAGCCAAAATGTCAAACATTGGGGAAAGGGAACTTGACAAATCTGCCTCAAGTAGATAGACAGAGCCTCAAGTGGAAGCACAGGGTTGCCAGCCAACAGTCAAATTTCCTGACTAAAATTTGTTCATGTCTAAAAAAATTACATGGACAAAAGTAGAGAAGAGACTGAGGGAAAGGAAGTCCAGTGACCAGTCTAAATGGGACCCATCTCAAGGAAAGGCTCCAAGGCCTGACACTATTACTGATGCTATGATGTACTTAAACACAGGAGCTTAGCAATGGCTGCCCTGTGAGAGGACCAATAAGCAGTTGACTAGACTGAAGCAGATACCTACACCCAACTATTGATCTGAAGTTGGGGAAACCTGTGGCTGAATTAGGGAAAAGCTGGAAGAAGTTATGGAGGAAGGTGACCCCATAGGAGCATCAGCAGTCTCAACAAAAATGGACCCCTGAGATCTCCCAGACACTGAGCCACCAACCAGGTAGCATACAGTAGATGGTACAAGGCACCCTACACATATACAGCAGAAGACTGTTTCATCTGGCCTCAAGAAGGACCTAACCCTTGAGAGACTTGAGGCCCCAGGGAATGGAGAATTCTGGAGGGGTGTGAGGGTGTGTGGGTATATGGGGCAATCCTCTTGGAGACAGGAGAGGAGGAATGGGATGAAAAACTGTTAGAGGGCAGGACAGGAGAGGGATAAGGACTGGACTGTAAAGAAAGATTAAGGATAATGAGAATATGATATAAAATGTTGACATCAGTTAAAGAAAATACAAAGTGTAAAAAGCTCCTAATTGAAAATATCCAAGAAGTTCAGTACACAATGAAAAAGATCAAACATAAGAATAATAGGAATAGAAGCGGGTAAAAAGTTCCCAGTTCAAAAACCTAGAAAATGTTAATAAAAATCATAGAAGAAAATTTTCCTAACCTAAAGAATGGAATGGAAAAAGAAAAGACACAGGCTAACTAACTGGATAAGTAAACAGGATTCAGCAATTTTGCTGCATACAAGAAACACCTCCTTGAGAAAGACAGATGCTACTTCAGAGTAAAAGACTGGAAAAAAGTTTCCAAGCTAATGATTCCAAGAAAAAAATTGGAGTTACCATTCAATATCCAATAAAAAGACTTTCAACCAAAATTTAGTTATTAAGCAAGATGGGGATGGACACTTCATATTCACCAAAAGAAAAGTTCACCAAGAAGAATTCTCAATACTGAACATCTATGCCCCAAATGCCAGGGCACCCACATTTGTAAAAGCTCAAAACAGGCATTGAACCTCATACAATAATAATGGAAGACTTAAAATCCCTCTCTCACCAATGAATAGGTCATTGAAACAGAAACTAAACAGACACACAGTGAAACTAAAGAAGTTATTTACCAAATGAATTTAACAGATATCTATAAAATATTTAATCCTCAAACTAGAGAATATACCTTCCTCTCAACGCCTTATGGAACCTTCTCCAAAATTGATTATAGACTCAGACATAAAACAAGCCTCAATAGATTGGGCTTAATACCACAAGAAGATTGAGATAATACCATGCATTCTATCAGATTACTACAGCCTAAGGTTAGGCTTCAATAACAAAAGAAACAACAGAAAGCCCACATACTCGCGAAAACTGAAAAAATTCTCTACTCAATGATAACTTTGTCAGGGAAGAAATAAAGAAATAAAAGACCTCCAGGAATTCAATGAAAATTATGATTCCGCATATCCAAATTTACAGGACATGATGAAAGCATTGCTATGAGAAAGATTCATTGCACTAAATGTTCTTGTAAAAGAAATGGAGAAATCCTAGACTACTAACTTAACTTCGCATCTGAAAGCCCAAGAACAAAAGAAGTAAACTATCCAAGTGGAGTAGATGGCAGGAAATAGTAAAACTTGGAGCTGCAGTCAACCAAATAGAAACAAAGAGAAACATACAAGGAATCAACAAACCCAAAATTAGTTCCTTGAGAAAATCAACAAGATAGATAAACCCCTATCCAAACTAACTAAAGAGCCCAGAGACAGTATCAAAATTAACAAAATTAGATGAAAAGGGAGATAAAACAGAATTGGAGGAAATTCAAAAGCCCCTCAGATCCTACCACAAAAGCCCATACTCAATGCAACTCGGAAATCTAGATGAAATGGATGACTTTCTAGACAGATATATGTACCAAAGTTAAATTGAGAGCAAGTGAATGATCTAAACAGTCCTTACTAAGGAATTAGGAGTCATTAAAAATTTCCCAACCAAAATAAAGCCCAGGCCAGATGGCCTTAGTGCAGAACTCTACCTGACCTTCCAAGAAGAGCTAATACCAGCACTCCTCAAACTATTCTATAAAATAGAAACAGAAGGAACACTACCTAATTCATACTATGACGCCACAACTACTCTGATATCTTAAACCACACAAGGACCCAACAAAGACAGATAACTTCAGACCAATCTTGTTTATGAATATTTATGCAAAAATACTCAATAAAATCTTCACAAACCCAATCCAAGAAGACATCAAAACCATCATTTACCACGATCAAGTAGGCTTCATCCCATGAATGCAAGCAATAATGATAAAAACTTCATGGTATTGGTACAGAGACAGACAGGTTGATCAATGAAATAGAATCAAAGACCTAGAAGTAAACCCATATACCTATGGACATTTGATTTTTGAGAAAAGTGGCAAAAACATAAAATGGAAGTGTAATGAGGTACCTCAGACCTAAAAGGACATTGAAAAGTAGATATTAGCCAAAAGTGCAGAAAACCTAGGATACAACCTCCAGAATATAAGAAGTGTAACAAGCAGAAATGCTAAAGTGACAAGGCTTCAATATCACATAGACGGGAGAAGGAAATAATCTTGGAAGGCAGAGGGAGGGAGGGTTTTGAGTGGGAAAGGGGAGGCAGAGGGGAAAATGGAACAGAATCAAATATGGGGGAGGTGACAGGAGAGAAGCCCAGAGTGCCAAGATTATTAATAGAAATAAGCAGCCTTGGGTCCTGGGGTAGGGGGCATCTAGAAAGTACCAGAGACCTGGGAGGTAAGACAATCTCAGGACTGATTGTGGATGACCCTAGCCAAAATTCCCAACATTGGGGAAAGGGAACTTGAGTCCACCTCCAGTAGATAGACAGGGTCTCAAGCAGAGGCACAGGGTTATTAACAACACCCACATTTCCTGACTGAGAATTTTTCCTTTCTAAAAGGACTGCAGGGACAAAAATGGAGAAGAGACCGAAGGAACAGCAGTCTAATGACCACCCCAACTTGGAATTCATCTCAATGGGAGACACCAAGGCCTGACATGACTGTGCTTACAGATAGTAGCCTGGCATGGCTCTGAGAGACCCTACCTGAGTCTCTGACTCAGAAAGAAGCAGATACTTACACCTAACCACTTGACTAAGGTCAGGGATCCCTATGGTTGAATTACAGGAAGGGTTGAAGAAACTGAAATGAAGAGCGAGCTCCTTGGAAGACCAGGATTCTCAACTAAACCAGACCCCAGGGAGCTCCCAGAGACCGAGCTGCCAACCAAAAGCATACACAGGCTGGTCCTAGGCCCTTGGCACATATGTAGCAGAGGTCTACCTGGTCTGGCCTCAGTGGGAGACGATGTGCTTAATCCTTGAGAGACTTGAGGATCAGGGAAGGGGGAAGTCTGGTTGAGGGAAGCACCCTCTTGGATGTAAGGGGAAGGAGGAACGGGATGAGGAACTGTTGGAGGAAATTCAAAGGGGGCAACAACTGTAATATAAATAAATAAAATTATTTTCAAAAAAGAATTTCCGCAAGGGACACTCCCACTTTGAAAGTATCCACCAACCCATATCTGGCCAACCACTCCCACCACAGTTTCTGCTAAATCAAGTCTTCCAGTGAAAATATGAAAGAATTTCAGTATCCTTTATTTCTTTTCAGAACAGTGAGCCTTGAAAGAAGTTACAATATCAGTATATTAGATGTTGGTTGATTTTTAATATAGAGACTTTATTCTTCTCTGTGAATGTATTACAAATGAAGTTTTCAAATCTCTATAATTATAAGTCCACTATTTTCTTTCCTTGTATAAAATAATAGCGATAGGAACACCAATGCAAATCAGGTTCATAACCTACCACTTTTACATGTTTCTTTCCACTTTCATAGGAGACAGAAATAACTATTTTGAAATAAAACCTATTGTATACAAGTTTAATTTTATCTATTTTAAAAATCTTTAAACAACCTTGCAAAGGGGTCATGGACTCTTGCAAAGCCTATTTTCCTCTAAAGAAATCTCTTTGAGTGTTTAAAGGAAAAGCCAGGTATTTTCAATACCCTTTGAACATAAAGATAAAAACTACTATGTTAAAAGCCTAGTTATAATTAACTAGAGATCTAAAGGGCCAATTTGCAATAGACTCTTTAAAGAGGCAAATTCATTGTGCTGAATGGAACTTATAATTGTTCATGAAATATTTGCATATGAGAGTTAACTGCAATTCTCGAAACAGTGGGATGTGATTGGAATTCTCTCTTTGCTACTTTTGAATGCACCTACACCTGCGTGGTACATTGGAGAAGCAGGATTGTAATACAAACATGAAAATACCATTTTCTAAAATGTATTATATATAGGGGAATGACATCTAAATGTATCTCTCTAACTCAGCATTTCCATTACCTGTGGTACATATAGGAAAATACATGCCTATTACAGATTAATGCATGCCAAGCATTACATATTTAGCGTGCATCAAGAAAAGTTAAAATGTCCTTTAACCTGTATCTCTGACATAACTGTTAAATAGAATGCTCACATTACTCCTTTAGACCTCTAGCTTAGAGTTAGTTTATTTGTATTTAAATATAGTATGTTTTGATACAAACATTTTTTTCCTGAAACAGGATATCATGTACGTAAATTATGAAGGTACTTTTTCAAATGAAATACTACTTTGATCTTTTAAAACTTCACATACTTAGAAGAATTAAAAGAAGAAAAACAATATGTAATTATTACAACCAAGAAAGGAATACATCTATGACTTGTGACTGTTGAGAGGATCTGTTCCTGAAGACATTCACAGTGTTTTGTGTCCTTATGTAAAATATTAAACTTTAAAGAGACAATAAATCTTGAAAAATTAGCTTTTTCCCAAAATGTTTTAATCTTTTCAAGAGTGGAAATTCAACACACAATCTTTCCGTGTTTTCAGTCCTGCTATCTTCTTGTTACCTGTTTTCTCTATGTGTATCTGCTCCTGGAATTTACGTTGAGAAACACTGATCAGGGAGAATTTGTACTTACATTTTTTCTTCATGAAGTCATTGATTTCGATAGCTGAGTACTCCATTATGTAAATGTACCACATTTTCTCTATCCATCCCTCTGCTGAGGGACATCTGGGTTCTTTCCAGCTTCTGGCTATTATAAATAAGGCTGCTATGAACATAGTGGAGCATGTGTCCTTGTTATATGTTGGACCATATTTTGGGTATATGCCCAAGCTTGGAATACCCATGATACAACTCCCAAAGCATGTGAAATCCAAGAAAAAGGTAGAGCACACCAAAGTGTGGATGCTTCAGTCCTATTCAGAGGGTGAAGGAAATAATCTCAGAAATGCAGGGACAAAGAGTGGATCAAAGAATGAAGAAAAGGCCATCCAGAGACTGCCTAACCTAGGGATACATCCCATCTCCAGACACCATATTCAGATAATATGCCAAGAAGTGCTTGCTGACAGTAGCCTGGTATAGCTCTCCCCTGAGAGGCTCTGCCAGAACCTGATCAAAAGAGATAGGAGGCATGCAGCCAAACATGACTGAGCGCAGGGACCCCAATGGAGAAATTGCGGCATGGATTGAAGGAGCTGAAGAGGTTTGCAACTCCACAGGAAGAACAACAATATCAACCAACAAAAACCCCCAAAGCTTCCAAGTGTACACATTGAAGGATCCATGGCTCCAGCTGGATATGTAGTAGGGGCTGGACCTTATCTGGCATCAGTGGGAGGAGAACTCCTTGGTCCTGTGTAGGCTTGATGACATAGGATAGGGGAATGCTAGGGCACTGAGGCTGGAAGTGGGTGGAGAGGTGGGGAAGCTCTGTCACAGAGGCAGGGGATAGTGGGGAGGATAGGGAGTTTGTGGAGGGGAAACTGAGAAGGGGATAACATTTGAAATGTAAATAAAAAAGAAGATTCTGTTTTGTTTTGGATCTACTGCTTGAAAACCTTTAAGTTATTACCTTCATCTTTTTCAAATTTTAAAATTGTTATTGTTTATTCATTCAATATTTACTTATTTATTTACTATTTACTTGTTTATCTATATTCATTTTCATGTATTTATATTTCTGCTTTCTTTAAAGGCAGAGTCTGGTTCTGTAAACAACGCAGTGGAGGGCCGGCAGTTTTTGCAAGCTTTCCGGCAGTGGACAAAGTCATGCTTATCTGCTCTTCTATCCAGGGTTAGGGTATCGGTCAAGCCCAAACCTTACAAAGTCTTTGCTGGTCTCTGTCAATAGCCCTAGGTTGTTATAACCCATGTTTTCGGTTGCCTTAGGGTTCTACCCACTCTTCAGTCAGATACTTAAGAGGATTCCCCCTCCCCTCCTGGTTCTGAAGGTTTCGCTGGAAATTGGTTCTAGTTTTATGTTACAATCTTGTGATACCTTTTCATTTTCATTTTCATTTTGCTTCCTAAAACTATGGTGTTTAATTTTCAAATCCTTTGCTCTGTGTCCATTTATGCAGTAATAGAGTTTAAAGATCAAATTTGTAATTTCTACATATATTTTCCTGATAAGTCGAGTAAATATGTTTATTTATTTTTTTTTTATGGTGGTGCATGCCTTTAATTGTACAACTTGGTAGAAAGAGATAGGAAGATCTCTGAGTTTGAGGATAGTCTGGTCAGCAGACTGTATTTGAAGTCAGGGCTACACAGAGAAACTGTCTTGAAAATACAAAACAAAAAGATATGAGTACTAATTTAGGTGTTTTTTTTTTCCTGGTTACTCCTTTAATTTTTTTTTTTATTAACTTGAATATTTCTTTTATACATTTCGAGTGTTATTCCCTTTCCCGGTTTCCGGGCAAACATCCCCCTCCCCCCTCCCCTTCCTTATGGGTGTTCCCCTCCCCACCCTCCCCCCATTGCCGCCCTCCCCCCAACAGTCTAGTTCACTGGGGGTTCAGTATTAGCAGGACTCAGGGCTTCCCCTTCCACTGGTGCTCTTACTAGGATATTCATTGCTACCTATGAGGTCAGAGTCCAGGGTCAGTCCATGTATAGTCTTTAGGTAGTGGCTTAGTCCCTGGAAGCTCTGGTTGCTTGGCATTGTTGTACATATGGGGTCTCAAGATCCTTCAAGCTCTTCCAGTTCTTTCTCTGATTCCTTCAACGGGGGTCCTATTCTCAGTTCAGTGGTTTGCTGCTGACATTCGCCTCTGTATTTGCTGTATTCTGGCTGTGTCTCTCAGGGCGATCTACACTTCTGCACTTCTTTGCTTCATCCATCTTGTCTAATTGGGTGGCTGTATATATATGGGCCACATGTGGGGCAGGCTCTGAATGGGTGTTCCTTCAGTCTCTGTTTTAATCTTTGCCTCTCTTCTTCCCTGCCAAGGGTATTCTTTATTCCCCTTTAAAGAAGGAGTAGAAGCATTACATTTGATCATCTGTCTTGAGTTTCATTTGTTCTAGGCATCTAGGGTAATTCAAGCGTTTGGGCTAATAGCCACTTATCAATGAGTACATACCATGTATGTCTTTCTGTGATTGGGTTAGCTCACTCAGGATGATATTTTCCAGTTCCAACCATTTGCCTACAAATTTCGTAAACTTGTTGTTTTTGATAGCTGAGTAATATTCCATTGTGTAGATGTACCACATTTTCTGTATCCATTCCTCTGTTGAAGGGCATCTGGGTTCTTTCCAGCTTCTGGCTATTATAAATAAGGCTGCGATGAACATAGTGGAGCATGTGTCTTTTTTATATGTTGGGGCATCTTTTGGGTATATGCCCAAGAGAGGTATAGCTGGATCCTCAGGCAGTTTAATGTCCAATTTTCCGAGGAACCTCCAGACTGATTTCCAGAATGGTTGTACCAGTCTGCAATCCCACCAACAATGGAGGAGTGTTCCTCTTTCTCCACATCCTCGCCAGCATTTGCTGTCACCTGAGTTTTTGATCTTAGCCATTCTCACTGGTGTGAGGTGAAATCTCAGGGTTGTTTTGATTTGCATTTCCCTGATAACTAAAGATGTTGAACATTTCTTTAGGTGTTTCTCAGCCATTCGGCATTCCTCAGCTGTGAATTCTTTGTTTAGCTCTGAATCCCATTTTTTAATAGTTATTTGTCTCCCCTGGTCCCTTTTTGAGTTCTTTGTATATTTTGGATATAAGGCCTCTATCTGTTGTAGGATTGGTAAAGATCTTTTTCCCAATCTGTTGGTTGCCGTTTTGTCCCTAACCACAGTGTCCTTTGCCTTACAGAAGCTTTTGCAGTTTTATGAGATCCCATTTAGCCGATTCTTGATCTTTAGAGCATAAGCCATTGGTGTTTTGTTCAGGAAATTTTTCCAGTGCCCATGTGTTCCAGATGCTTCCTAGTTTTTGTTCTATTAGTTTGAGTGTGTCTGGTTTGATGTGGAGGTCCTTGATCCACTTGGACTTAAGCTTTGTACAGGGTGATAAGCATGGATCTAGATCTGCATTCTTCTACATGCTGACCTCCAGTTGAACCAGCACCATTTGTTAAAACTGCTATTGTTTTTTGATTGAATGGTTTTGGTTCCTTTGTCAAAAATGAAGTGACCATAGGTGTGCGGGTTCATTTCTGGGTCTTCAATCGTGTTCCATTGGTCTATCTGTCTATCTCTGTACCAATACCATGCAGTTTTTATCACTATTGCTCTGTAATACTGCTTGAGTTCAGGGATAGTGATTCCCCTGAAGTCCTTTTATTGTTGAGGATAGTTTTTAGCTATCCTGGGTTTTTTATTTATTCCAGATGAATTTGCAAATTGTTCTGTCTAACTCTTTGAAGAATTGATTGGTATTTTGATGGGGATTACATTGAATCTATAGATGCTTTTTGGTAAAATGGCCATTTTACTATATTAATCCTGCCAATCCATGAGCATGGAGATCTTTCCATCTTCTGAGGTCTTCTTCAATTTCTTTCTTCAGAGTCTTGAAGTTCTTATTGTACAGATCTTTTACTTGCTTGGTTAAAGTCACACCGAGGTATTTTATATTATTTGGGTCTATTATGAAGGGTGTCGTTTCCCTAATTTCTTTCTCGGCTTGTTTCTCTTTTGTGTAGAGGAAGGCTACTGATTTATTTGAGTTAATTTTATACCCAGCCACTTTGCTGAAGTTGTTTATCAGCTTTAGTAGTTCTCTGGTGGAACTTTTGGGATCACTTAAATATGCTATCATATCATCTGCAAATAGTGATATTTTGACTTCTTCTTTTCCCATCTGTATCCCTTGACCTCGTTTTGTTGTCTGATTGCTCTGGCTAGAACTTCAAAAACTATATTGCATAAGTAGGGAGAGTGGGCAGCCTTGTCTAGTCCCTGATTTTAGTGGGATTGCTTCAAGTTTCTCTCCATTTAGTTTAATGTTGTACTGGTTTTGCTGTATATGGCTTTTACTATGTTTAGGTATGGGCCTTGAATTCCTATTCTTTCCAGGACTTTTATCATGAAGGGGTGTTGAATTTTGTCAAATGCTTTCTCAGCATCTAATGAAATGATCATGGTTTTTGTTCTTTCAGTTTGTTTATATAATGGATCCGTTGATGGTTTTCGTATATTAAACCATCCCCTGCATGCCTGGATGAAGCCTACTTGATCATGGTGGATGATTGTTTTGATGTGCTCTTGGATTGGTTTGCCAGAATTTTGTTGAGTATTTTTGCATCGATATTCATAAGGAAATTGGTCTGAAGTTCTCTTTCTTTGTTGGGTCTTTGTGTGGTTTAGGTATAAGAGTAATTGTGGCTTCATAGAAGGAGTTCGGTAGTGCTCCATCTGTTTCAATTTTGTGGAATAGTTTGGATAATATTGGTATGAGGTCTTCTATGAAGGTCTGATAGAATTCTGCACTAAACCCGTCTGGACCTGGGCTCTTTTTGGTTGGGAGACCTTTAATGACTGCTTCTATTTTCTTAGGAGTTATGGGGTTGTTTAACTGGTTTATCTGTTCCTGATTTAACTTCGGTACCTGGTATCTGTCTAGGAAATTGTCCATTTCCTGTAGATTTTCAAGTTTTGTTGAATATAGGCTTTTATAGTAAGATCTGATGATTTTTTGAATTTCCTCTGAATCTATAGTTATGTCTCCCTTTTCTTTTCTGATTTTGTTAATTTGGACACACTCTCTGTGTCCTCTCGTTAGTCTGGCTAGGGTTTATCTATCTTGTTGATTTTCTCAAAGAACCAACTTTTGGTTCTGTTGATTCTTTCTATGGTCCTTTTTGTTTCTACTTGGTTGATTTCAGCTCTGAGTTTGATTATTTCCTGCCTTCTACTCCTCCTGGGTGTATTTGCTTCTTTTTGTTCTAGAGCTTTTAGGTGTGCTGTCAAGCTGCTGACATATGCTCTTTCCTGTTTCTTTCTGCAGGCACTCAGCGCTATGAGTTTTCCTCTTAGCACAGCTTTCATCGTGTCCCATAAGTTTGGGTATGTTGTACCTTCATTTTCATTAAATTCTAAAAAGTTTTTAATTTCTTTCTTTATTTCTTCCTTGACCAGGTTATCATTGAGTAGAACATTGTTCAATTTCCACGTATATGTGGGCATTCTTCCCTTATTGTTATTGAAGACCAGCTTTAGGCCATGGTGGTCCGATAGCACGCATGGGATTATTTCTATCTTTCTGTACCTGTTGAGGCCCGTTTTTTGACCAATTATATGGTCAATTTTGGAGAAAGTACCATGAGGAGCTGAGAAGAAGGTATATCCTTTTGCTTTAGGATAGAATGTTCTATAAACATCTTTTAAGTCCATTTGGCTCATGACTTCTCTTAGTCTGTCTACGTCTCTGTTTAATTTCTGTTTCCATGATCTGTCCATTGATGAGAGTGGGGTGTTGAAATCTCCTACTATTATTGTGTGAGGAGCAATGTGTGTTGTGAGCTTTAGTAAGGTTTCTTTTACGTATGTAGGTGCCCTTGTATTTGGGGCATAGATATTTAGGATTGATAGTTCATCTTGGTGGATTTTTCCTTTGATGAATATAAAGTGTCCTTCCTTATCTTTTTTGATGACTTTTAGTTGGAAATTGATTTTATTTGATATTAGAATGGCTACTCCAGCTTGCTTCTTCTGACCATTTGCTTGGAAAGTTGTTTCCCAGCCTTTCACTCTGAGGTAGTGTCTGTCTTTGTCTCTGAGGTGTGTTTCCTGTAGGCAGCAGAATGCAGGATCCTCATTGCGTATCCAGTTTGTTAATCTCTGTCTTTTTATTGGGGAGTTGAGGCCATTGATGTTGAGAGATATTAAGGAATAGTGATTATTGCTTCCTGTTATATTCATGTTTGGATGTGAGGTTGTGTTTGTGTGCTTTTCTTCTCTTTGTTTTGTTGCCAAGACGATTAGTTTCTTGCCTCTTCTTGGGTATAGCTTGCCTCCTTATGTTGGGCTTTACCATTTATTATCCTTTGTAGTGCTGGATTTGTATAAAGATATTGTGTAAATTTGGTTTTGTCATGGAATATCTTGGTTTCTCCATCTATATTAATTGAGAGTTTTGCAGGATACAGTAGCCTGGGCTGGCATTTGTGTTCTCTTAGGGTCTGTATGACATCAGTCCAGGATCTTCTGGCCTTCATAGTTTCTGGCCCAAAGTCTGGTGTGATTCTGATAGGTCTGCCTTTATATGTTACTTGACCTTTTCCCTTACTGCTTTTAATATTCTTTCTTTATTTTGTGCGTTTAGTGTTTTGACTATTATGTGACGGGAGGTGTTTCTTTTCTGGTCCAATCTATTTGGAGTTCTGTAGGCTTCTTGTATGCCTATGGGTATCTCTTTTTTTAGGTTAGGGAAGTTTTCTTCTATGATTTTGTTGAAGATATTTACTGGTCCTTTGAGCTGGGAGTCTTCACTCTCTTCTATACCTATTATCCTTAGGTTTGATCTTCTCATTGAGTCCTGGATTTCCTGTATGTTTTGGACCAGTAGCTTTTTCCGCTTTACATTATCTTTGACAGTTGAGTCAATGATTTCTATGGAATCTTCTGCTCCTGAGATTCTCTCTTCCATCTTTGTATTCTGTTGGTGAAGCTTGTATCTACAGCTCCTTGTCTCTTCTTTTTTGGTTTTTCTATATCCAGGGTTATTTCCATGTGTTCCTTCTTGATTGCTTCTATTTCCATTTTAATTCCTTCAACTGTTTGATTGTGTTTTCCTGGAACTTCTTTCAGGGATTTTTAGCGATTCCTCTCTGTAGGCTTCTACTTGTTCTCTAAGGGAGTTCTTCATGTCTTTCTTGAAGTCCTCCAGCATCATGATCAAATCTGATTTTGAAACTAGATCTTGCTTTTCTGGTGTGTTTGGATATTCCATGTTTTTTTGGTGGGAGAATTGGGCTCCGATGATGCCATGTAGTCTTGGTTTCTGTTGCTTGTGTTCCTGCGCTTGCCTCTCGCCATCAGATTATCTCTAGTGTTACTTTGTTCTGCTAATTCTGACAGTGGCTAGACTGTCCTATAAGCCTGTGTGTCAGGAGTGCTGTAGACCTGTTTTACTGTTTTCTTTCAGCCAGTTATGGGGACAGAGTGTTCTGCTTTCGTGTGTGTAGTTTTGCCCCTCTACAGGTCTTCAGCTGTTCCTGTGGGCCTGTGTCTTGAGTTCACCAGGCAGGTCACTTGCAGCAGAAAAGTTGGTCTTACCTGTGGTCCCGAGGCTCAAGTTATTTCATGGGTGCTGCCCACAGGCTCTCAGCAGTGGCAGCAACCAGGAAGATCTGTGCCGCCCTTCCGGAGCCTCCGTGCACCAGGGTTCCAGATGGCCTCAGTGTTTCCTCTGGAATCAGTAATGTGTGCAGAGAGCAGTCTCTTCTGGTTTCGCAGGGGTGTCTGCCTCTCTGAAGGTTTAGCTCTCCCTCCCACGGGATTTGGGTGCAGAGAACTGTTTACCGGTCTGTTTCCTTCAGGTTCGGCGGTGTTTCAGGCAGGGGTCCTGCGCTCCTGGGCCCTCTCCACGGAGCCCAGAGGCCTTATACAGTTTCCTCTTGGGCCAGGGATGTGGGCAGGGTGGGCAGTGTTGGTGGTCTCTTCTGCTCTGCAGCCTCAGGATGCCCACCTGACCAGGCAGTGAGGTCTCTCCCACGGGTTTTGGGCAAATATGTTTATTTTATAGATTCCCCCCCCCCGCTTCTTCTCCTTTATGTCCTCTTATTCTAACAACAATAACAACAGCAAAATGATAATTTTGCCATTAGTTTTAAATCTCAGAATCTATCCTCTATTTGTAGGGGTTTTTTTTTGTTTGTTTGTTTTTGTTTTTTCATCTTTATTAATGTGGATATTTCTTATTTACATTTCTATTGTTATTCCCTTTCCTGGTTTCCGGGCCAACACCCCCAGTCCCTCCCCCTCTATATGGGTGTTCCCCTCCTCTTCTTCCCCCCAGCAATCATGTTCACTGGGGGTTCAGTCTTGGAAGGACCAAGGGCTTCCTCTTCCACTGGTACTCTTACTAGGCTACCTATGAGGTTGGAGCCCAGGGTCAGTCTATGTATAGTCTTTGGGTAGTGGCTTAGGCTCTGGTTGGTTGACATTGTTGTTCATATGGAGTCTCAAACCCCTTCAAGCTCTTTCAGTCCTTTCTCTGATTCCTTCAATGGGGGTCCTGTTCTCAGTTCAGTGGTTTGCTGCTGGCATTCACCTATGTATTTGCTGTATTCTGGGTGTGTCTCTCAGGAGAGATCTACATCCCGTTCCTGTCGGCCTGCACTTCTTTGCTTCATCCATCTTATCTAGTTTGGTGTCTGTATATGTATGGGCCACATGTGGGGCAGGCTCCGAATGGGCGTTCCTTCAGTCTCTGTTCTAAACTTTGCTTCCTATTTCCTCCCAAGGGTATTCTTGTTCTTTAAAGAAGGAGTGAAGCATTCACATTTTGATCATCCGTCTGAGTTTCATTTGTTCTAGGCATCTAGGTAATTCAAGCATTTGGGCTATTAGCCACTTATCAATGAGTGCATACCATGTATTTTTTTCTCTGATTGGGTTACCTCACTCAGGATGATATTTTCCAGTTCCATCCATTTGCCTATTAATTTCATAAAGTCATTTCTTTGTAGGTTTTTCTCACTATGTTTTACTGCTTTGAAGTTCTATGTATATTTTAATCAGTCTTAATTTCTAAATCCTTTTATTTTTCATATTTTCTTAGTTTAAATGAATATATGAAGCATCCATGGGCTTCACATGATCAATGTGAGTGTAACCACCTGCTATATACAGTGCAATATTTCTTTCTATTTCTTTTTCCACTTTGTGTGTGTGTGTGCCTGTGTGTGTTGTGTGTGTGTGTGCGCGTATGTATGTATGTGCGTGCATGTATGTATGTGTGTGTGTGTGCGTGTGCGCACGCATGCACACATGATGGGCATATGTGGCAACACAAGCTTGTATGTATGTGAGTATTTGGAGCAAGAGAATGTGGAGGCCCAGGGTTGAAATTGAGTATCATCTTTACTTGCCCACTTTATTTATTAATTTAGGCAGGTTCTCTTAAACAAGTTTGTGATATGGATAATATTACATGCACGTTTGGTCTTGAGATCTCCTGCTCTGACTTTCTATCCTGGGTTAGGCCAGAATGCTCACTGGACGTTTACTGGATTTTGGCAATCTGAACTACAGTTCCATGAGGTAACTTTGACATAGCTACTTCACACAGTGGACTAAGAATTGCCATCCCATAGCTAACACATGATTGCTGAGTGGATTAGGAAAATTATATTTGTAAAGCCTTTTGGTGCTCCGCTCAGGAAAGGTAGTACAAAACAGATTTTTTATTGTTGTAAGAAGACTCTCCCCAAAGCAGCTTACAGACATTCATTGCTGGTACATTAATAGCAATTGAAGTGAATTGCTCCATAGTTTTGTGTAGGCTTTATGGGAGAGCATTAATTTACATATTAAAATACTTCAGGGATGTTTTTAAAATTCTTCTTAAAGCATAGCTTGAATAGAATATTTAAATAAGTATTTGAATTTGTATTACTATTTAATGACTGTTTTCTATTTAATAATTAGTTTTCAAATGATTCAAATGTGGAACGAGTTTACACATAATCTGAGAAACACATTGCTAGCATTGTAAAACAGTTTTGGAGGAAAATGTGAGTTTCAACAAATAATTCACTGCTACTATACAATTAATAACATAGTATAAATCAACATTGAGTCACCTTACTTTAGTCAAATGTATTCAATTGTCTTTTAGAATAAATTATTCCATCCTTCACATAAATATGATATATAATAAAAATACACGGTATTTACGTTTCTGTCCACTGTTATTGAAATACTTCTGAAGGCAAAGAACATCTTATGATAATTATTTTAAACTGGAAGGAGTTTTTTACATTTAGAGATTGTATGATTCAAAAGAATTTTATATCATTATGTGGGCATGATTAATAATATCCTTTTATGACATTGATTTGCAGTCATATCACTATTAAGAACATAGTACTTATGTGAAAAAATAGTTTAAATTATTCCACATGTTACTTTTAGCTAATTCGAATACCTTTTTACTCTTCTCTCATATATTACATCTCGACTGAGACTTCTCTTCCCTCCACTCTTCTCAGTCCCACCCTCCTTCTTGTCCAGATCTATTCCTCCTGTTTCCCTTCAGAAAAAGCAGGCATCCAAGGGACATCAACTGAACAGGGTATGACAAGTTCCAATCAGATCATATCAAGGACTGGATGTGTAAGTCACCTGAGAAGGAGGTGTGCTAGTTTCCATGAGTAAGTAAATAACTAGCAGCAAGTTAAGGCTGGAAGGATTTTTTTTCTTTTATTAGTTTTACTGTTTAAGGTACATCCTAACTTCACTGAGGAGATGGGAAGAAGCATATGTCGCTGCTGGCTGTCCCTGGGGAGAAAACAAGGCTCCTCCTCATGCCTTGGAAATCTGGGAGGCAGAAATGGAAAAGGAAACAGAACAAAGACATGAAACTTCACAGCCCATACTTACTGAATCATACCTCAATGACATTCCACTTCCCAAAGTTTCTATGACCCTCCAGAACAGTGCTGAGTTTGTGAATATGTATCACAATGCCTGAGAATATATAATTTTATCCATTATTAAACCTCATAAAACTGACAACAAATTCTTGCGCCCCCCACCCCCACCTTTTCTCTGAAGAAAGTCGCTTTGAGGGGACTGGAGAGATGGCTTACTGCTGTTCCGAAGGTCCTTAGTTCCATTCCCAGTACCGACATGGCATCTCACAACTGATGCCATCTTCTGGTGTGGAAATGTGCATGCAGACAAAGTACCCATATACATAAAATGCATAAACAAACAATTTTTTCTTAAGGCAAGACTTCTGGGCTGGAGAGATGGCTCAGTGGTTAAGAACACTGACTGCTCTTCCAGAGGTTGAGTTCAATTCCCAGCCACCACATGGTGGCTCACAACCATCTGTAATGAGATCTGATGCCCTCTTCTGGTGTGTCTGAAGAGAGCAACAGTGCACTTATATACTTTAAATAAATAAGTAAATAAATAAATAAATAAATCTTAAAAAAAGAAAAACTCACTTTGAAACTTGTCCTTAGTACACACTTGTAATCCCAAACAATGGAGGTAAAGTCAGTTTGTAGAATGAAGCAGTCATGGTTAAGTGTGATTTCCAATTGAGGGTCAGACAAAGTGACAAAACAGAGAAAGATATGACAGAATGAGGCAGAGATTGGATAGGATCAACTTTCACAAGAAATGAGAAATGAGGGACTGCTTTAAAAGCAGCACAGAGCGAGTCCGGTATGAAGAGATATTTAGTGAATGCAGTTCAGTCGAGTTCAGGCAATGGAGTGAATTTCATTTGAATCAGTCTAGTCACTGTAGTTCTCTGGCACTTGAGTTCTATCATGATTTCTGTTCAATTGGTGCAGTTTCTGCAGAGCAGATCAGCAGAGGCAGTTGAAGCCAGAGAATAAGGAGCAGCCAGCAGATTAGAACAAATTGTCTGTTAGTTTGAGGCCAAGCAAAGCAACTCAATGAGAAAGCAAGTTTGAATCAGTCATCTGGAGTTTGAGTCAGAACAGCTGAGTTGAATCAGACAGCCTAAGTCCAGAAAGAACTGCAAAAGGTGAGCTTCCTCAGCAGTAAGCCTGCAAGATGACAGTGACACATGACAAGTAAAAGTTACTTCTACAGACTGTTACGATGCACTTTGCTGTGTATTGACCTTAGTTGTAGTTTCTGTTTTTACTAGATCTGTGAATCTCCAGGCTACATATTGTACAATATAGATAACATGAATACTAAAAGATGTACTATGTATTTTTGGTCTCATCTTGACACATGTTCTATCCTACCATTTCCTTTAAGTTTTGTCCTCTTAGCATGCATGACAAAACTTTTAGACATTCTTCAATAATTTATCTGTACCTGCATACTTAGGACTCTCATCCATCTGAAATCCATATGAAATATATACCTAGAGTAGCCACAAGTACCAGGTGATAAACATCAAGTGTTAGGTTGTGGGTTTTGTTTGTTGGTTTGCTTGTTTTGCTGTTGTCATCTTTATTTGTAGTTTTCAGTAACTATTAACAAAAATCCTAACGACTCTTGGAACTTGAAATAAATCCATCCTCTTCTGCCAACTCTGGAAATTCTCTGGGCAATTATAGCCATGAAGAGGTAAATGACAGCAAGTCCCCTACTCCTATTTCCTACATCTCCCAACTTGCTCTGTCCAGATTCTGGGACAAATTCCTTCAATAGACGATGTATTCTGTCAAAATCTTCTTAACCTTTCCAGCAGTAACTCCACTATTATTCACTTAAGGAAAACCTGAAATAATTGCCCACCAACTTGATATTTCATGATCAGACGCTTATCATTAGACTTGTAGTGGAGCAAAGAGTTATCTTACAAATGGAAATTAATCCTCTGTTTCAGAAATCACAGCTCTCTTCTAAGATATTAAGCTATTTTATTACTGCTCTTTACCTGGTTCTTTATCAGGAGAAAAATCAAACTGAATGCTGATATTCACAGGTACCTAATACTATTAGAACTTCAAAGTTATGTCATACAAGTGGGTACAAAATTTATAATGCCCTCCACCTTTGACGAAAAGTCTACCTTTTCTCTGAAAATTGCTTGAAAATGCTAGTTTTCTAAATCTTCAGAAATATTCAGAATAGGATTTTTTTTTAATGATTCTTATGTGTAAAGTTTCCAAAGAAGCTCACTCTACTGTGGTTGGAACTCAGAGCTTTAGATGCAGAATAACCAAAGGAGGAGGAAAGGCAAGGGATGCGAGACAAAAATATTTTGAAAACAGCTATAATGAAACATAATTCTTTGTAAACTAATAAAAATAAATTAAAATACATATTACTAATAATAAGCAGTTTTAAAATATATAAGTTCCCCTGATATGGCTTAACATATTGATTTTGGCAACCATTACTTACGTAGTATATATGGGAATATTCAGAAAATTTTCTTCGATACTTTCTTTTATGACCAATTATTTAAGGCTACTTCTCCCTACCCCCTTGGAGAAAAAGTTAACATGATACAATTAATATAATAATGGGCATATCTATTATTATTGTTTTTGCTATTTTGAGTGTAAACCTCAAGGATTTAGACTCTATTACAATAAAAGGTAAATGTTTATTCTGGTTTTAGACACTTGCCATTACCATGAAAGCATTAAAAGACTTTGATTTTTCTTATGATAATAATTGAAAAGAATGCTTCCTCAAGGTCATAACGGTTTGTCTGTATCTCTTCAGAAATAGTTGCAGCTTAACAGATAAATATGGGTCTACACCATATTTAATCTTATTATTTCCTTTAAGCATGTGAATATGCTAATCAGAGAAACTACCCTAGAAGCTGTGGATAGGAAGAGACATCACTCCTCCATTCACCAACACTTTTCTGGTAAATTTCAATTGAGAACATCATCATGCCTTGCTTTACTCTTTATTATAAGCTCTTTTCTGCCACAGTCTCTTTTGACTACATGACTAAGACAGTGAGCATGGGACTTTAATGATGTCATAAGCATAACCTTCCTTGGTGGACCCGATGTGCTGCTTATAACTAAAGAGAAAAGTCAGATGTCTGCTGGCTACATTCATGTCAACTTTACACAAACTATTATCATTCCAAAGGAGAAAAACTCAAATCAACAAATGCTTCCACATGATTGAGCTATAGGGCAGACCATAGAGTATGTTTTTAATTTTATTTATTTACTTTTTACTTATTCACTTTATATTCTGCTCACTGCTCCCTTCCTTGTCATCCCTCCCCAAATCCTTCCCCCATACCCCTTTCCTTCTCCCTAGAGTGGATGGGGCACCCTGGGTATCCCTACTGCCTTGGCATTCCAAGTCTCTCTGAGGCAAAGCACTTTCTCTCCCATTGAGACCAGACAAGGAAACCCAGGTAATAGAACATATCCCACAGACAGGCAGCAACTCTAGGGATAGCCCCTGTTCCAGTTGTTCAGGACCATCTTGAAGGCAACGCTGCACATCTGCTACATATGTGCTAGGAGGCCTAGGTCCAGCTTGTGTATGTTCACTGGTTGGTCTGAGAACCCGAAGGGTCCAGGTTAGTTGACACTGTTGGTCTTCCTGTAGAGTTCCTATACCCTTCAGGGTCTGCAAATTCTTCCATACAAGTCAACAAGCTCCTTCCACTGTTTGGCTGTGGATGTCTATATCTGTCTGCATCAGCTGCAGGATAGATCCTCTCAGAGGACATCATGCTTTTGTGTGCAAGAATTTTCTTAATTAGTGATTGATGAGGGAGGGCCCAACCCATTGAAGAGTACCATCTCTTGACTGGTAATCCTGGCCTCTATAAGAAAACAGTCTGTGAAAGCCATCTGGAACAAAGTAATATTCATATATTCATTATATATATTCATTTACATATGTATTCATTATAAATAATTGAACTAGTACTATCTTTTACTAATATTTATGAAGAAAGGTTATCATTCTAGTACAAAATAACATTAGAAAGACACAATGAAGATTTACAATGTTTTGCTTAAAAGTATAATACTTATGATATTATGATACCAAGACTGAGTTATCATGGTCTTCTATAAGATGTGACATGTTCACCAGTCTCCCATGAATTGAGACATCTGAGGACCAAACAAACAAACAAATAAACAATAGACATCTCTTAGAGCCATTGGACAGTCCTTTTAAAACTGATATTTCTTATACAGATATGATATTTAGTGTCTGTAAATGAAAAAGACACTTCTTTATAAGAAGTTATTCAGTGGAGATGATTTCAATTATTTTGGCTTCAAAATATATCCACTCTTATTTCTTTCTCTTTTATCACAGAATTATGTCCGAGGTGCTGGGATAGGAGGCAGTGCTCCATATTACTTTGAACAACCTCAGAAGTTCCTTTCAGATGTCTGCACTACGGGAAGTTACACCTGTAGTTTTTGCCACAGAAAATTATTGCAAGAAGTGCCAGGATGACGCACAGTCGAAGTTTATTCACATGTGGTTTTGACATAGATACATTTAGCCGCACTGTTAATTGGAATAAAGATTCTCAGGGAAAGGAAAAAGGTGCCTGTGACAGCAAGGGTAGGGACTTGCAGAAGAAAGCGCTGACCGATTTTTAGTAATACCGTACATGTTTTGCTTGGTGCCGTCTCAAGTTCCATCTCAAGGGCTTACTAAGAAACTCTTTTTTCTTTCAGTAAATGAGATCATAAGATGGGGCTTGAATGAGATTGCAGTCGAGAAGGTAAAACCACAGGTCACAAGGGCTTCAGGGAAGTTCAGATGATTTTACTGTAAACAAAATTTTAGACTTATTTGTGAGATTTCTAGAAAAGATCTGGGAAAGGATTATAGCTTTACTTGGAGGTCATTGAGGCTTAGACCTCAAGCATGAGTCATTGTTTTGAGCATTCCTCTCTCTATAGAAGGGATTTTGTCCTTGTCTTGTCACCTGCACAGTAAATTTTAACAGTGCTAGAATTCTCGATACTCAGCTGAAAAGAGCCGTAAACCGGACTCTTGTCTGTCATTGTCTTTTCATCCTTCTTCAACTGAATTGCTTGTTTTTAGTAAAGTCTCACAGTAGTTGCACTGTGTGTCTGAGTGCACTCATCCTCACCAGCCTAAAAATAGAGTTACACAGGGCCATGCACCAGGATGCACATTGTGGGCACAGAAACCAGGCCCCCACTGCAAAAACAGTAAGAGCACTAGAGGGCTGAGATTTCTTCATAACCACCAACTGTACTTTTATTAAAGATACTTGTGATTATGTGTGAATAGGAGATAGTTTTCCTGGAGTGATGGGTAAAAGCGTGCTCTGTTGTTCCTTTTAAAGCAGATAAAATGGAAATGTGACAGATGTGGTAAGAATTTGCTAGACATCTGCAAAAGCCTCAAGGTCCTGTTCTTGGAGAAAGAATGGTACCAGGGACATCTTTATAAACATACACAGAGGCACAGTGTATTACAGCAGGAGTGGGTGAGAGAGCCTGGAAAATCATGCACATAAAGTTCTGGTCCTTGATGCACGTGATGCTTTATAGGTCATTTATGTAAGCCTCACCTTTCCATGTCTGTGAATATCATAGCTTTTATGCTGCATGCTCTGTTGGTTAACTGTAGCCCAGGACTCAAAGGAGTCTTCCATCCTTTTACAACTAGGTTCTATCACATGTTGCTCTAGGCATTACTCTCTCTAGTCTCTATTTTTCTACACCTCCTGAAAGATACTAGCTCACATCAGTCTTGCTAAAGTGAAGTTCATTACAAAAATGGTACATCTTTGTTGTAAACAGTTGTTAATGCATTTTATTCAGGAAAAAAATGTGTTGAATGTGAGGCCTTATGGATAGCTCTTAAAGTTTTCTCTATGAGGTTGATAGGCAAGAGGATCCTAGAAGCTTGCTGGCTTGCCAGTGTAGCTTAAAGTTTCTGACATCCAGGTTCCATAAAATACTGTCTCAAAAAGTGAGATGAAAAGGGAACAGAGGAGTGTACCCATTGTTGGTGTCTGTAGTTTATATTCTGGTAAACACACCACAGACTGGCACGAGCAATTTCCTTCAAGATGTAGACATAGATACATGAATATTTTCACACATATGTACACAAAGAGAGAAGTCGGGGAGGAGAGAGAACTTTCTGCTTTCATGTAATTCCTTGGACAGGTAGATTTCAACCAAACATTGCGATCTTTTGTGACAGAGCAGAATGTCATCCTTACAGACTAACTGCTTTTAGCATTGGACTATGAAACTCCCTGCAGTCCAGGAAACATACCAGGAGCCTGGCTTTGGATGAAAGTTAATGGATAACGTAGGAGGTTCTGTCTTGGCTTGATTGTCTCCTGATACCTTGATATGATGCAGTGAACTTCACTAACTGATCTTTGGATGCAATGGAACTGCATGGCTGCCAACCTCACAACTCTTCAGGCTCAGGACAGGGAAATGGTGGAGATCACAACTCCTGAACCTGGAAATGTTCTCATAATTGGCGAGCACCTGAAGTGTTTAGCCACATTCAGTGAACAGAGCAATGAATGCTCACATACGCAGGAGCTTTTTTCTGGTGCTGTTAGTATTCTCCATCTTAACACGGTCTTAGATTCCCTGCCCAAGGAGCGGTCCTACAGTGAACTGCATTTTCCCTCATCAATTAGGGGAATCAAGATGATCCCCCAAATACACACAAAAAAGCACAACCAGATCCCATTATGAATCCCCCCTACCCACCCACCCAGGTGATTCCCAGTGATGTCAAAGCTGACAAGTAGAACTAGCCATCACATCTCTCTTAATGTTTCTATAATTTCCACTTTACTAGTCTTTGGTACCACCATGGTCAACAGTCATTGTGACACCCCAGACCATGTATCTGTAGTGAGCCCAATTTCCTTTAAATGTAGTTTCCTTGGTAAGAGAATGACTATCAATATTTTCTCTAAAATCTAGGCTTGTATTTCAAATATGATATTCTATGCTTTTTCCAATGCACTCCCATAAAAGTATTCCAAGTTCTTCACAAATATTGCCAGGTATTTTATTATATGTTTATTATATGTTGCAAATTGCCTATTTCTCTGACCGCCCCAACCCCCACCCCCGAAGTGCACGGACTCTAATCACTGATCCTGACTAATGGTCTCACAGCAATGAAGGACACCACAGACAAGACCAAGACCAAATGTTCTTTTGTAAAGAACTCACCTCTACTAAAGTCACAGTACATTTTCTTCCAAGGGCATTATTTCTGAGATTTCAGATTCAAGGCTGAGATTTCTCTGTCACCTCTGGATTTCAAGTCCAGATATAGACTTACCTCAGACACTCGCTTACCTGTGGTACAGAAAACCTGAAAAAGCTGTCCATTAATTCTATTTATCATAATTGCCACTTTTACTGTCACAGCAATGGTTTATTTTACAGTAAACTCTTCCACACGTCTATTGAGAAAAGAATGTATTTGAAAGTAACTGCAGATACTCTGAGTGTTATTGTATTGAAGCACACCCTGCAGCTTCTACTGAGATACCTTGAGCCCAGGACATTCTTTCTGACAAACTTTAATGTTGTCCTCAAAAAAAAATCCCCAGCCCTTATTCTTTATCAGTAATGTCTCTCATACCATTGAGGTGCACAAGCTGTACATAAGCAGCAACAGTTCCCCATCTACTAGTTTTAATTTATTTTTCCTGATAATAAGGTCCTTAGCACCTGTGTGAAAACCATGCAACATATGATGTGAAAACCTAGTGTACTTACCCACTTCTTCCTTTCTTGTTTACGATGGTTTATATTCGACTCGTCAAAGGGAAATTGTCATAAATGTCTTATGTTCCTATCTTTCTAGGAGTTCGATCCTATACAGGAAAATTTGAGAGGGGAAAACTGTAACTGGTGAAGGGAATATCAAAAAAATCAAAGTGTCTCCTCAAAGGGCATATCTCTAATGTTGTGCCAAGTTAGGATATTTTTATGAAGAACTTTAATGTATTTGTTTCCTTGTCAACAATCTAGACCTAAGAGAAAAAGGAGGAGTTTAACTGTTGCTTCTGCCTCTTGTTGCCGAAAACTTTTATGCCTCCCAGTGTTGGGAGAGGGTGACTTTATTCTAGTGTTAAAAGCTACTTACATAGAGTGAACCATCGAAGTCTAAGGATTGGGTGAACACTTCCTAACAGCATGTAACAAAATGCTGTTTGTGTCTGGTCCTTAGCTTAAAGCTTTACTGAGGCCACAGGAGTTGTGGAGTCTTCTGATGTGGAAAAAGTAGCTAGAGCTATGTCTGTGTAAATGAGTTTCTGAAGAAAGTTTAAACCAAACTAAAACACAATAGTAGTGGGTTGTTCTTTCCTTAGATTTTCTGACGCCCTAATTTACATTCTGTAGAAGCAGAAAATCTAGTTTTCAAAAACTCCTTTCTGAAGCCAGTGAAACTTTCAAAAGAATATAGTTTAAGTGTCAACAAACACTTTGTGTGTGACAACTATTTCCCCCTTATTATTATTACTTATATTTTTATGTTTAAGTTTATTTATTTAAATGTTGACTTTTGGGATAATGTCTTAGACTAGCCATAAAGATGTACAAAAGATGACCTTAAAGTTGTGTATCACCAGCCTCTATACTGGAAAGCTGGATTATAGGCATATATCACCGAGTCAAGCTTTCTCACAGCTAAGGATCTAATCCAGGTCCTCACGCGTGCACAGAAGCACTCCATTAACTCAACTACATTCCCCTAGTACTGTTTTCCTCCATTGGAAATTGTAGACATTAACCAATGATCAGTTCATCTTGGGTTTTGTTCATTTCCACTGCGGCTCTGTCACATTCTTCTTTTGTACAAACACATATACACATTAAGCAACATACTCATACAGAATACATACAGACATTGAACATACACACATACATACTAAGCCCCCTCACATGCCCAAAACACACACATATAATACACAAACACACCAAATATACACTTACATACACACCAAATACACATACAAAACACACACACACACACACACACAGACACACACACACACACACACACACACTTTATACTTCAGATTGCATTGCGTATTTTCAGCTGAATTAGAATTATGGCAAATTAATTCTTCAAAGATAACCACATTCTAGACAGGCTTTGAGTGTGTTTTCGTTTGTTGCTTTGTTTGTTTTGTCAAACTAAGACTTTTTCTCATTTTACCCCACTCTCCCTCCTCAAATTTCTCTTGTCAAATTTCCCTTAAGCATTGATAATTAATACTGGATTTATGTACATCACAGTTTCTTCTCACACAGTAAGAAATATTTAGATGAGCAAAAGCCATACTAAGTAAATACCAACCAGAAGGTAATTGTGGCATGTGACCAGAATTTTATTATCAACATAGCCTCTTCTGTGATCCACGAATTCCCTGACTCTGTGTTAGGTAACAGCTGCAACTGGTTGCCAAGCACTTCAGGTTCCCCAAGAGCTCAGTTTCCAAGTGAGATTTAGTGTTCCAGCTTCTGCAGAGCTGAGGAATTCTTCAGCTCAATCTTGACCTAAATTTTCCTTTGTTCCCGTTCTTATTCATCATTAATGATAGAGGATGATGTCTATGGAATCGACATTGCCTTTCTGAAAGGAAAATTATACTGCTCACTCGTAATATTCTGCAAAGGGTTTTTAGTGAAGCTCTTTATCACAGTTCTATCTCGTGTCTATTTTTCTTAGCCATTTTTTTCCATCTTTATTAACTTGGGTATTTCTTATTTACATTTCGATTGTTATTCCCTTTCCCGGTTTCCGGGGCCAACATACCCTAACTCCTCCCACTCCCCTTCTATATGGGTGTTCCCCTCCCCATCCTCCCCTATTACTGCCCTTCCGCCCACAATCACTTTCACTGGGGGTTCAGTCTTGGCAGGACCAAGGGCTTCCCCTTCCACTGGTGCTCTTTTAACCTCACATTTGATCAGGTTGTTTTGCTTTTCGTAATTGTGCAGTATTTAGTTTCAGTTTAGTATGTGACTAGGGATTCAGTACAGATATAAACAATCTTTCTTTTGAAGACCACAGCCTTGTGCCTTTTCAGTTCATGCCAACTCCAAGTAAACAACAACAAAACAAACAAAACACAAAACAGAATGAACAAAAAACAGCCAGGAGAAAGGCCAAAAATAAAGTCTTTTGATATGGCGGTATCACTTTTGTCTCTAAGTATTTCACGCTTTCCTTACATGAGATTTTTCAAACTATTCAGTATAACTGACACACGGAAAGATAATCTTCAGCTTAGGAAGTCACTGGGTGGAACTGATACTCGGGTCTTTGTATGAGGTGAGCTCCCAGATTCTGAGTCATGAACATAGACTAAAAGTTATCTGACACTTTTTTTTTCAGTAGGCAGCAGGATGTGAGACAAATTCTTGCCAGCAAACACTTTCAAAAATTTCATATGATCATAACTCTTTCAAAATTTATAAATTTAATTTGGAGACAAAAAAATTCTGTTTCCCTATTCCTACTTCAAGCGATACCTTATGCAATTAGGTTAGACAAAATAAACTAGTTTCTTTGATAAAAAGAATGTTTGTAAGACTTTTGTAAAGTTAGGGAGCCTGAGATAATAAAACAGGTTTAAATATCTTATTATTAACAATATAACCACAATAAATAAATACATGAGCAATTGGAAAAATATGCATAACTAAGTTTAGTATGTTTATTTGTTAAAGGCAAAATGTTAATGTTTTGCTTCTTTATAACTACATAATGTTTGTTAAATTAGTTCTATAGATATCCTTGAGAATGTATTTGCTGGGTTATAAAATGTAACACTAAATATCCTATGTAGAGGGCTTCAGGTCATTGAGGTCACAAAAAAGCACTGTAAAGGACAGGACTCTTAAACAGATTTGTCCTCTTCGGGGAAGAGCTGCTTTCTGCCAGGAGTTGTGGAATTGTAGTTAATATCCTGGTGGCCTGTGCTATAATCTCCCAGAATATTATTTTTTTATCTTAGTCATTCTCTATAGATCATTATCTTGAACATTGTCTCTCAACCCATAGAACCTATCTTATGGGATATGGAATGTGTGCTTTGTAACACCTTTCAATGTAAACACACTTTAACCTTTATGGTACACATGAATGGAGTTAATTGCTACAGAGAAATATTTCCTATGCTTAACCATATCTAAAATAAACTGCTGGGTGTGAGACTCTAGACGTTTAAATCAACATCTCTTGCTGAGTCCTGCTGAACTTTCCTCCTTAGTTCCTTACTGAGACGGACACTCTGCCAACACTGGGGATTTCAGAGGCCATCACAGTTCCAGACATTAATTAACATTTCTGTATCCATTCCAAACATTTTAACTGCTTACCTATAAGAATATGGCATCATTGCCATGAGGATTTTGTACTTGGCAAGGTTCTTAGATACAGGCATAGCACCCGTAGGACTTGAGTTCAGACCATAGTCCTAAGACCCGATGATCATTTTTCTTCAGCATCTAAGCAGCAAGCAAGAGACAATGAGATGTGGCAGAGATATATAATGCCAGTAATTTTCTTTCATGTTTAATTTTAGACTTAGGGCACTAATTTTGAAGTTTGAAATTCTAATAAAGTCTTGATCTTTGTCTCCCTGCTCCTCTCACATTATAAATTTTAAAATGACAGTTTCTGGCTTGAAAGCTGTTACAGGAGTCAGTAACCGCATTATATATGGAAAACACCAACTGCTCCATTGTTACAACCACAATAATAGACGGTAAATGTTTTCATGTCAATAGATCCTTTTAGAAGAGAAGTGAAAGCACAGTAAATATCAAGTCTGAATCAGATATAGCTGTTCAATAACGGTGAAAGGGGAAATGCTGGGGCACGCTTCCAGGAAGTTAGTGAGAGCAACCTTTTTAAGTAGCAAAGTGAGACATCTCGTTCTAATATCAGCATGTTCCTTGTAAAAGAATTTAGTAAGAAACAGAATATTGAGTGTTTAGAAGAGAAAAATTCTGTCTGCACATATTCTGTATCAGCTGAAATCCTATTCTTATTTTTTTAATGATTGCACATTTATTCTGACTGTTAATATTTTCCTTTGGTGGTAAAGCATGCATTCCTAGTTAAGAGTGTTCATCATTTACTCATTTGCCTACTCTGTATTTGAAGACTTCGAGATGTGTTTACTCATCTATACAAATACTTTAATGATTTATCACATTACAATGATTCAGGAAGCAGTAATAATGGTCCAAGGTCTGTGGCCTTTTAAGGAATATATGAAAACCTTTTGGTTGAATGATTAATACACAGAGCATACAGAGACAGATGGTGCAAGATCTTTGACATTATACCATGTTAGTATTTCAGACCAGTTTGTTATAGAAAAAGGTCACTCAATATTAGAGACAGCCTGTGGGGAAAAAATGTAGCACCAAAGACAGTCGAAATAAAAGTTGAGAATGTGGTAGGAATACTATGACTGTTTTCATGACTGCAAGTGATGGGTGAATACACCAGATGCTCCTAGACATTCATACGCAAAACGTAGGACTTTTTCCTTATTTTTATCTAGTCCTTTATCTAGTGCTTAAAGCAATCTATGATAAATTTTAGATATCAAGAGGGAATAACAATTTTAAATGCACATGCTCAAATTTAACATCTAATCTATTGCTCCATAAAAAGTAAAATAAAATGTCAGAAAATAACAGATTCTAAAAGATGCAAAAGAATATATGAATTAACGACAATTAATCCACTTTAATGGATTAAAATCACCAATATTAAAAGCTTACAGACTTATGCAATTTGTGTTAAAATAGCGAATGAAGCTAAATTACTTTAGAAACTTGGGGAACTTACCCAGAGAGGAACATATGTGTCACTTGCCTTATCTGATATGAATTCTACCAATAAAATACATTTCAGGAAGTCTAGAACATAAAGTCTAGTTCTTCCTAATATCCACACTCTGGTGCTCCATTAGTGCCTCTGATATTACTGAATCCCATGTACTAATAGCATAGGAAAAAAAACATTGTCAATTCGGAAATTAGAAAACTGTCTAGGAGATCTTCTCTCCCATCATGTAAGTGCCTCTCTGCTTCAGGGTTCAACTCTCATCCCATGACACAGCACAGCAGAGAGGTTTGCTGGAATATGGGATATGAGGCTTGCCCAAATTTGGACACAGATTTTTTTTCACATCGAGAATTCAGAAAACATTGCGATCTCAGCCACTAGGTGGGCTATATCCTCATGATGTCGATGAACCAGAGCATAAGGTGATGTCAAGTGTCTCTAGTGATGAGAAGGCAACTTTGTTGATAATGTATAATAAAGCAGTTGATAACTAATTCTGAGTTAAGAAAATTGCAGATATATAAATGGAGAAAAGAGGAAGACTCTCATATAGAGTCCTGATGTGAAACAAATGGTGAGCAGCAGACTTTTACCGTAAGGAAGAGTCTTCACTAGCAATTTCTCTTGAGTTTAATTTATGTTCTGTAATATTCGTCTCTATTCCATAAGCAATGCTAAAGTATTGACCAAAACACAGTGCCACCTTTTCTCCTGGTAATTGGTGCATTTAAAATTTATTCTCAGCTTGTTGAAGGTCATGTTATTCTGATAAAATTTCTTTTTGAAAAAATATCAAATGCTAGATCAAATTGGTACAGACAGAAGAATATGATGGGATTATCAAAGGCAATTGAATAAAATTCTTCCACAGTGAAATCAATTGCTTCTCTGTTGCATTCTCATTTCCGTTCATTTGTACTTAATGGATGAGAAAATGGAGGAAAGGAATCAGAATAAACTTTTGGATATTTAATAAGAATTTCTCATTGTTTTAGTGTAGCAAAACTATAAATGACCTGATATTAGTGTTACTATTAAGAGCTTAAATATAATAATAAGCAGAATGCAATTATGTATTATATTAATTTGATGTGTGAGAAAATAGCATAAGCTATATTTTGCAGGCCTGTTTCAATGACACCAATCATTTATTGTAATACCTTTTAATAATTTTTAGATAGCTCGAAGATACAATTCAGTCTTAATATTCTAAAGACTTTACATCTATGGCCAATATAAAAGTAAAACACAAGTTCTCTGGATGAGAGTGGAGGGACTAGAAAGGAGGGGATATATAAGAAAGAATAAAGGTTTGAAAAACGAACATCTAATTTTAATTAATAATATAGATATACCCAGATTCTACAAAATAAAATACAAAAAGTCTGTTGCTATTCAATTTTTTTCCCAAAATGAAGTGATCAAAACTTCTTTGCCTATATTTTTTCCTCTTGGCTTCCATGAAGTTTTTATTTATTATGTAAAGTTGTTGAATACACAATCTATGGTAATATGAAATCCTCAGTAACTTCAGCTGATATAATGTTACACATTTTGACTGGCATATGCTTGAAGGATGACAAAGTGAAGAAGGCAATCTGTGAGATGACACGACTGTTTTGACACATGACTTGTGCCTGCAAACTGCAATTAAATTGCTTACTCAAAATTCCATTGTCACTTCTGAACTATCATGGGGATATGTTTAGCTTGTATTCTAGAAAGGAATAAAAAGGAGAAGGAGGAGGAGAAAGAAAAAGAAGGAGCATGAGGATGAGAGAGACACACAGAGAGAGATTTATCCTTGTTGACAAAGTTCTATCGGCAAAAAATTATTAACAGCATTTCCTACAGTTTAGATACTTTAACATATCTTAAGATATAAAATTTTAGGGGTGACTAAATCATGAATATTTACTTTTGTTTTCATTACATTGTTATTAAACCATCAAAATAATTGTATAAATCTAGTATAGACACACACAGAGAGAGATAGAGATTAAATATCAAGATAAATTAGAGAATAGAGATATAAAATCAGTTTGTTATGGTCTAGTTATTTTTTCCAAAGTATCAGTACATTGAAAATTAAAGTTCACTATGATGTAATAATGGACTGTATGACAAGCCTATAGATGTAAGAGTGGAATGTTACTGAAGCAAGAACTCAGTGCTGTGACTGAAAATCCTTAGCCTCAGAAATCAGATATCACACAGAGCTCAAATCCTTATTTCTTGTTGATAACATGGGTATTTCGTGAGGATGTTATTATACAGACAGTGTATACTTCATGAGGTATGCCCTTATCTAGCATTTCTTACTTTATGAGGTATGTCCATCTCTAGATAGTTTTATATAATTCCTTATGTAAAGAGTGTTTGCTTACTGAAGGATAACTTTATTTAGGCATTTATTTAGTATTTCATAAGGGATATTTAATCTAGAAAGTATTTATGCCTTAAAGAAAATATTAATTTAGACAAGGTATAATCATAGGGGTGATCTCAGTTTAATCTTGGTGTACTTCATGAGGGATATCTTAATATAGACACTGTATACTTCATGTTTTTATAGCAGCCATATAGAGGTCACTATTACATCTATTAAAGGAGTCATAGCATAAATATTGTAAGAAATAAATAAGTATAAAGTTATTTGTATGGTTTCATGTAATTTAATCAAGTCTATGAAGTTTTACTTCTTAAAATAGACAAAAATAAAAAAATCTCAAATATTAGGCTATAATCAGTAAGAAAAGGCAGACATTTAAATTGCTGTCATCTTTTCTCCTAATTTCTACCATTATTATCATACTGACCTCAAGATTATTTTTTGAATTAGTTCTATTTCTCCTGCTTTATTGCCTTTAAAAAACTGGGCTGTTTTCTAACTAGAGCTTTCCTTTCTATATATCATTTTATATATTTCAATATTTTATAACTTAATTTTCTTCAATATACAATAAAATATTTAACATAAATAATAGATATACAATAATAAATGTTTCACAATGCATGGTTCTATAGGGATGAAAAATAATTCCATGTAAACGTATTTGTTACTATATCCTCCACACTGCGTGGAGTTTCTATCTACAAAATTCTTCAATACATAATTAATCAATTCATACTTTACAGTTAAATTTGTGAAGATTTTTACTCTCAAGCTAAAGCAAATAGACATAGTTTTGTCTTTTAATATTTGACTGTCACAACCCAAATATTTAAAGGTACAACTCAAATTAGTTCTTTAGAAGGACCACCTTCCTTCTGGCCTGCATCTTCTGTCTGGGCAGATCACCAGCTTCTCTGGTCCTCTGAAGACCCAACAGTCTAAAGGTCTACCAGGAGTTTTGCTGAGCTCAGGGCAATTGGTACAGGGACCCTCCCAAACAACTGTAGGTACTGGGAACCCTGAGAATCCAGTGTACTCCAGATCCATTATTCCCTAATCCTCCACCCCCGAACTCTACTTCCCCTCCATCCTGTGCCTCCCGCCACGCCACAGCAGATGATCAGCTTGTCTGCTCCTCTGAAGACCTTACCTTCTGAAGGCCTCCCAGGAAAACAGCTACACACATGGCAACAGCTTGAGCGCTCCTCTGAAGACCCAGCACCTGCAGGTCTCGCAGGAGATCTTCTGGACAGGGCAACACATTAGCAGCTTGTCTGCCCCGGGAAGACCCCACAGTCTGAAAGACCCCCCCGGAGAGCCTCTGTAGCAAGTGCAACAGATCACCAGTATTGATGCATCTCTGAAGACCCCACAGGCCTCCCAGGAGACCTGCAGCAAACCAGGGACACAGGCGGCAGACTTCAGACAGAGACACCCATGTCAGTTAATGCAAGAGATAAGCAGGCAGCTAGAGAAAAGCCCATAAGCAACAGAGGCCAATGTACTTTGGTATCATCATAACCCAGTTCTCCAAACACAGAAAGCCTTGGATACATTAGTACACAAGAAAACAAGGAAGTTACCCTAAAATCCTATCTCACGAAGATAATAGAGTCCTTTAAGGAGGATATAAATTACTCACTGAAAGAAATACAGGAAACACAGGTAAAAAGGTAGAAGCCCTTAAAGAGGAAGCAAATAAATCCATTAAAGAAATACAGAAAAACAAACAGGTGAAGGAATTGAAAAAAGCAGTGCAAGACCTAAAATTGGAAGTAGAAATAATAAAGAAAACACAAATGGAGGCAACCCTGAGAGTGGAATGTATATTGTTGTCCTTATGCAGGGGAAGGCAGGCACAAGGTAAGGCAAGGCCTGTGATTGGGCAGTGGAAAAGTAAGGTGGGCACAGAATTTTGAAGGAAGGAGAGAGAGAGGAAAAAAGGAGAAGAACCAAGATGAAGGAGGAAAAGAGCGACCCAGATCTGTGTGGCCTTAAAGGCCCACAAGTAGTTATGACTGTTTCATAAGGGATGGCATTTTATAGGACAATTTCTCTTATCTAAGAGGGCAGTTTATATAATTATCAATTGTGACATTTAGTGGGGTGAGAATTTAAGATACAAATCTGATTGCTAAATCACAACCTTATTGAGTTTTGATTTTAACAGGTTACTGGGAGTTGTGACTATAACCAGAGAGGTCAGATGCTGGGAATCTGAGCAGAGTTCGTAGCAAGGGGGTTGCACCAGGGTGGCTGCTTCCAGGCTCAGAGAACAGCCAGAGGCAGTGTGGGATGAAGATTGGGAGCTCAGAGGTTGAGATGTTTAGAGGAGATGAAAATACCTTGCAGATGCCATGTGGCTCAACAGAGCTAGCACTAGCTTGGATGGTAGAGTCTTTTTTTTAAATATTCACTGCTACAATGGAAAACCTAGGAAAGACATCAGGAAATAGAGATGGAAGCATCAGCAACAGAATACTAGAGATAGAAGAGGGAATCTCAGAAGAAGATACCTCAGAAGATATTTATGCAATGGTCAAAGAAAATTCAAAACATAAAATAACCCTAACCGAAACTATTCAGAAAATACAGGACACAATGAAAAGACTAAATCTAAGAATAATAGGAAGAGAAGAGAGAGAAGGTTCCCAGTTCAAAGAACATGAAAATGTCTTCAGCAAAATCAGAGAAGAAAACTTCCCTAACCTAAAAAGAAATGGCCATAAGTGTACAAGAAGCCTATAGAGCACCAAATAGATGGAACCAGAAAAGAAAATCCTCTCATCACATAATACAAACACTAAATGCCAAGAACAAAGAGAATATTAAAAGCTGTAAGGGAAAAAAGTAAAAAAAAAAACATACAGAAGCAGATGTCTCAGAACTACACCAAACTTCTCAACAGAGACACCTAAGACTAGAAAAGCCTGGACAGAGGTCATGCAGACCCTAGTAGAACACAAATGTCAACCCAGGCTACTATACCCTGTAACACTCTTAATTAGCATAGATGAGAACCCAAAATATTCCAAGACAAAACCAAATTTAAACAATATTTAACTTCCAATGCAGCCCCACAGAGGATTCAAGAAGGAAAACTTCAAGACAAGTAGAAAGACCAAAGGAAAAACAAGATTATAATCATCTCACAACAAAGCCAAAAGGAGAAAACCACATGCACATAATGCCATCTACAAAACAAACATAACAGGAACTAACAACCATCTGTCTTTAATACCTCTCAATATTAATGGACTCAACTCACCTATAGAAAGACATAAACTAACAGACTAGATATGCAAGCAACACACTTCAATAACAAAGATAGATACTACCTCAAAGTAAAAGGCTGAAAAAAGGTCTACCAAGTAAGGGTCCCAAGAAAAGAGTTGGAGTTTCCGTCCTAATATCCAATAAAGTAGACTTTCAACCAAAAGTTATCAAACTCCATGAGGAAAGATATTTCATATATATCAAAGGGGAAAATCTACCAAAAGAAATTCTCAATTCTGAACATCTTTGCTCAAAATGCAAGGACACCCACATTCATAAAAGAAATTTTATTAAAGCCCAAAATGCATTGAATCCCATACAATAATAGTGGGAGACTTCAACACCCCACTCTCATTAATGGACAGGAAGCAGAAATGAAACAGAGACACAGTGAAACTAACAGAAGTTATAAACCAAATGGATTTAACAGGTATCTACAGAATATTTCAACCTAAAACAAAAAGGATACATATTCTTCTCAGCACCACATGGTACCTTCTCAAAAAATGACCACATAATCAGTCACAAAACAAGCTTGAACAAATACCAGGTGACTGAAATAATCCCATGCAGTCTATCATATCACTACAGACTATAAAGCTAGGCTTCAATAGCAACAGAAACAACAGAAAGTCTCCATCCCATGGACACTGAAAAACTCTCTACTCAATGATAATTTGATGATGGAAGAAATAAAGAAAGAAATTAAAAACTTAACAGAATTTATTGAAAATGGTAACACAACACACCCAAACCTATGGGACACAATCAAAGTAGTGCTAAGAGTAAAATTCATAGCACTAAGTGCCCTGGTAAAGAAATTGGAGAGCGCATTCACTAGTAACTTAATAATTACCGTAAACCATAGAAGAAAAGGATGCAAGCACATCCAAGAAGGGTAGAAGGCAGGAAATCATCAAGCTCAGGGCTGAAATCAATCAAATAGAAACAAAGGGAAGGATACAAAGAATCAACCAAACCGAAAGCTGGTTCTTTGAGAAAACCAACCAGATAGATAAACCCTTAGCCAAACTAACTAAAGGGCACAGAGGCAGTATCCAAATTAACAAAATCAGAAATGAAAAGGGAGACATAAGAACAGAAACTGAGGAAATTCAGAAAAATCATCAGATCCTACCACAAAAACCTATACTCAACAAAACTGGAAAATCTAGATGAAACGGATGATTTTCTAGAGAGATTATCACACACCAAAGTTAAACCAAGAGCAGGTAAATAATCAAAACAGGCCCATATCCCCTAAGGAAAGAGAAATCATTAAAATTCTCCCAAACAAAAAACCAAACAAAATAAACCAACCAACCAACCAACCAAACAAACAAACAAACAAACAAACAAAAAAAACCCAAGGCCAAATGGCTTTAGTGCAGAATTCTACCAGTCCTTTAAAGAAGAGTTAATACTAATAATCCTCAAGCTATTCCATGAAATAGAAACAGAAATAACTCTACCTAATTCATTCTATGAAGCCAGGATTAATCTGATACCTAAGCCACACAATTGCCCAACAACAGGAAAAGAGAACTGCAGAACAATTTTGGTTATCAATATTGATGCAAAAATATTCAAAAAATTCTCCCCAACTGAATCTAAGAACACGTGAAAAAAAACAAAAACATTCATCCTGATTAAGTAGGCTTCATTCCAGGGATGCAGGGATGCAGGGATGCTTTAACATGGAAATCCTTCAGTGTAATCCACTACATAAAAAGCACTATGAAAAGAAACCACAGGATCATCCCAGTAGGTGCTGAAAAAGCCTTTGATAAAATACAACACCCCCTCATGTTAAAAGCCTTAGAAAGATCAAGAATCCAAGGGCCATACCTAAACATAATCAAAGCAATATACAGCAAACCAATAGCTAGTCAACATCAAACTAAATGCAGAGAATTTTGAAGATCAGAGACTAGACAAGGCTGCCCCCCCCCTATCTATTCAAAAAAGTCCGGGAGTTGGGGATTTAGCTCAGTGGTAGAGCCCTTGCTTAGGAAGCGCAAGCCCCGGGGTTCGGTCCCCAGCCCCGAAAAAAAAAAAAAGAACCAAAAAAAAAAAAAAAACAAACAAACAATATAGTACTGGAAGTTCTAGCCAGAGCAATTAGACAACAAAGGGAGATCAAAGGGATGAATATTGGCAAAGAAGAAATCAAGTCAACATATCAGTATTTGCAGATGATATGATAGTATCATAAGCAACCCCAAAAATTCTGAGAACTTCTACAGCTGATAAACAACGTCATCAAAGTGGGTGGATATGAAATAAATCAAACAAAACAGTAGCCTTCTTTATACAAATGATAATCTGTCATTTGAAAGAAATTAGGAAAATAACAGCCTTACAGTAGTCACAAATAATATAAAATATCTTAGGGTAACTCTAACTAAACAAATGAAAGACTATTACTGATGCTAAGGTATGCTTACAGACAGAAGCCTAGCATGGCTGCCCTTTGAGAAGGATACCATGCAGCTGAAAGTGTCAGATGCAAATATTTACCAATGGACACAAGCCAGGGACCCTGTGGCTGAATTAGGGAAAGGCTGGAAGAAGCTGAGGAGGAAAGTGACCCCATAGGAAGACCAGCAGTCTCAAGTAACCTGGTCCCAAGAGATCTCTCACACACTGAGCCACCAGCCAGGCAACCTACATTAGGTGATACAAGGCCACCAGACACATATACAGCAGGGGACTGCCTGGTCTGCCCTCAGTGAAGGAAGATGCATCTAGCCATTGAGAGACTTAAGGCCCCAGGGAATGTGGAGGTCTGATGGGGTTGGGCTGGGGGTGTGGACATCCTCTTGAAGATGGGGGAGGAGGGATGGGATGAGGAACAGTCAGAGGACAGACCAGGAGGGGGGTAATGACTGAACTGTAAAAAAAGATTAAATAGTAATAGTAGTAGTAGTAGTAGTAGTAGTAGTAGTAGTAGTAGTAGTAGTAGTAGTAGTAGAATTTCTAAGAATATTACTTTCATGTATATTAGGTACTTTTCTGGGGCTGTGATAAAACAGCAAGATGATGGATCATTATAGGAGGGCAGAAAGCATATAATAAGTGAGACAAAACTATAAATACTCAAAGCAAGCTCCGATAATGGGAACTTCCTCTTGCATGGTTCCACTTCCCAAAGGTTCCACTGCCTCCCCCAGTAGCACCAGCAACTGTGAGAAAAGTGCTCAAAGATCTGTGTCTCTGGGGGCAATATCACTTAACCCAGAATAGGATGATAAAGACTATGATTTTCTGTTTAATGTCTCCATGAGGGAAGAGCACATCAGTTGATTATCTAATAACAAATGGAAGGCAGAAGGAGCCAAAGAATGAGGAGAAGCCAGAATATTAGAACATATTGCTAATGTTAGTATGAAGCCAAGCAGAGCATTTCAGTCAGAAGCCAGATTGAATCAGTCAGTTTGGAAGATTGGATTGTAAAGAAGCTAAAAGCTTCCAGGCCTAGGTCAAGGGATAGACAGAGAAGGGAAAGCTTTGGGCTCGGCCCAAGTCATAGACTTTCACATCTTGGGTACAGCTCTTGTCTCATCACTTCATCTAAGGACATAAAAGTGATGTTTACCCATCAACTTGAGAGAGAACAAAAACATGCATAAAGAGTGTGGAAAGATAAAGGGGAAGAGAAAGGATGTAGGTTTCAAAAATACATGGTATTCGATCCCTCTGCCGTTAGAAGCATTTACAGCTGTTTCAGAGCTCCCTCAATATCACTCACACGGTGGCTCGCAAGCCTCCACATTTCTCAGTCTTAGGAATGTGGACTGTGATATGTTCTCAGCTCTGCAGGCATACATATGGTGTTCTTACAATATAATAGCAAAACGTGTATAAAACTAAATCTTAAAAAGTTATAAATGAAAAGATGTTTCCTGCATGCCATTTTTTTATTTACAGATTATCAGTTTGAAATATTTCGTTGTTATCTGTGAGGGCTTACTCGGTGTGCAATGCCGTTTATTTTATTGTTGCTCCTCTTTGCTAAATAAAGGAAGTGATTCCCAATGATCAGAGAAAAATGCTTTTCTCTATTGTTTTAGATATAAAGGATAAGATTGCTTTTAAGCCTCGGTGTATACCATGTATGAATTAATACTGACTTTAGAAATTTTACTATATGAATTAACTTTTATTTAAAGTATGGCTGGAAAAATAAATTAAAATTTGAGATGTTTTAGGGCTAAAGGAGTAGCTACGATGGTACAGTGCTTGTCAAATATGCATGGAGTCCTGGATTCCATTGTCAGCACTTTGTAAATCTCAGGGATGTTGCACATATATTTAATCCCAACGCTGACAAATTAGAACCTTGGGGATAATGTATTCAAAGGCATCCTTAGCCTCAGCATCATAGCCTGCTCATAGCCAGCCTAGAATTCATAAATGACTGCCTCTGATTAATTAAGCAAAAATTTTTTTTATTAACTTGAGTATTTCTTATTTACATTTCGAGTGTTTTTCCCTTTCCCGGTTTCCGGGCCAACATCCCCCTCCCCTTCCTTGTAGGTGTTCCCCTCCCCATCCTCCCCCCCGTTACCGCCCTCCCCCCAACAATCACGTTCACTGGGGGTTCAGTCTTAGCAGGACCAATGGCTTCCCCTTACACTGGTGATCTTACTAGGATATTCAATGCTACCTATGAGGTCAGAGTCCAGGGTCAGTCCATGTATAGTCTTTAGGTAGTGGCTTAGTCCCTGGAAGCTCTGGTTGCTTGGCATTGTTGTTCATATGGGGTCTCGAGTCCCTTCAAGCTCTTTCAGTCCTTTCTCTGATTCCTTCAACGGGGGTCCTGCTCTCAGTTCAGTGGTTTGCTGCTGGCATTCGCCTCTGTGTTTGCTGTATTCTGGCTGTGTCTCTCAGGAGAGATCTACATCCAGCTCCTGTCTGCCTGCACTTCTTTGCTTCATCCATCTTGTCTAATTGGGTGGCTGTATATGTATGGGCCACATGTGGGGCAGGCTCTGAATGGGTGTTCCTTCTGTCTCTGTCTTAATCTTTGCCTCTCTATTCCCTGCCAAGGATATTCTTGTTCCCCTTTTAAAGAAGGAGTGAAGCATTCACATTTTGATCATCCGTCTTGAGTTTCATGTGTTCTAGGCATCTAGGGTAATTTAAGCATTTGGGCTAATAGCCACTTATCAGTGAGTGCATACCATGTGTGTTTTTCTGTGGTTCGGTTACCTCACTCAGGATGATATTTTCCAGTTCCAACCATTTGCCTATGAATTTCATGAAGGCGTTGTTTTTGATAGCTGAGAATATTCCATTGTGTAGATGTACCACATTTTCTGTATCCATTCCTCTGTTGAAGGGCATCTGGGTTCTTTCCAGCTTCTGGCTATTATAAATAAGGCTGCGATGAACATAGTGGAGCAAGTGTCTTTTTTATATGTTGGGGCATCTTTTGGGTATATGCCCAAGAGAGGTATAGCTGGAACCTCAGGCAGTTCAATGTCCAATTTTCTGAGGAACCTCCAGACTGATTTCTAGAATGGTTGTACCAGTCTGCAATACCACCAACAATGGAGGAGTGTTCCTCTTTCTCCACATCCTCGCCAGCATTTGCTGTCACCTGAGTTTTTGATCTTAGCCATTCTTTCTGGTGGGAGGTGAAATCTCAGGGTTGCTTTGATTTGCATTTCCCTTATGACTAAAGATGTTGAACATTTCTTTAGGTGTTTTTCAGCCATTCGGCATTCCTCAGCTGTGAATTCTTTGTTTAGCTCTGAACCCCATTTTTTAATAGGGTCATTTGTCTCCCTGCGGTCTAACTTCTTGAGTTCTTTGTATATTTTGGATATAAGGCCTCTATCTGTTGTAGGATTGGTAAAGATCTTTTCCCAATCTGTTGGTTGCCATTTTGTCCTAACCACAGTGTCCTTTGCCTTACAGAAGCTTTGCAGTTTTATGAGATCCCATTTGTCGATTCTTGATCTTAGAGCATAAGCCATTGGTGTTTTGTTCAGGAAATTTTTCCAGTGCCCACGTGTTAGAGATGCTGCCCTAGTTTTTCTTCTATTAGTTTGAGTGTATCTGGTTTGATGTGGAGGTCCTTGATCCACTTGGACTCAAGATTAAGCAAAATGTAATTATTCTTAGTGGTTGACTTAGTTAGGAACTGTTAGTAAACCTATTTCTATAGTGAAACACCACGATCAAAAGCAACTTGGAAGGGAAAGCGTTTACTTGGCTTACACTTCCAGGTTGTATTTCATCATTGAAGTAAAACAGGAAATGAAATCAGACACTGCAGGAACCCAGTGGCAGAAACTGATGCAGAGGCTATGGAAGAGTGCTGTTTACCTTTGCTCCTCGTGGCTTGTTCAGTTTGCCTTCTTGTAAAACCCGGGTCCAAGTCTAGGCATGGTACCTCCCACAGTGGGCTGGATCCTCCCCCTCAATCTCTAATTAAGAAAATGACTAACAGCTGGATTTGTGTGTGTGTGTGTGTGTGTGTGTGTGTGTGTGTGTGTGTGTGTGTTAATGCTGTGCTGCTAGTTTCATTTATTTACTTTCCAAAGGCTGCCCCCCCCCCATTCCCGTCCCTCTTCAACCCCTTGCCTTTGCCTCTGAGATGGTGCTCCTCTCACCACCCCTATCTCTGCTCACTGCCAGTTCACCCTGTTCCCTGAGTCCTCCTTCCCTGGAGCGTCAAGTTCCTACAGTATTAGGTGCATCTTCTCCCATTGAGGACAGACAAAACAATCCTCCGCTACATATGTGCCAGGGGCCATGGATCGGCCCATATATGGTCTTTGGTTAGTGACTTAGTCTGTGGGAGCTTTCAGGGGTCCGGGTTACTTGATACTCTTGGTCTTTCTATGGGGTTGGAATCCCCTTCAGCTCCTTCAGTCCTTCCCCAACTCTTCTATAGGGATCCCTGATCTCAGTTCAAATGCTTGCCTCTAAGTAACTGTATCAGTCATCTAATGGTATAGTTTCTCAGAGGACAACCATGCTAGGCTCCTGTCTGCAAGGACAACATGGTGTAAGTAATATATAGTGTCAGGGTTTGGTGCCTGCCCATAGGATAAATCCCAAGTTGTGCAGGTCACTGGATGACCTTTCCTTCTGTATCTCCTCCATTTTTTTCCACTGTCTTTTTTTTTTGGGCAATTTTTTTGAAAGTATGTTGGTGACCCCATCCTTGGACTAGGGGAACTGTCTATCTACTGGAGGTGTTCTCTTTAGGTTACCTCTCTCCACCCTTGGGCATTTTGGCTAAAGTTGTTGCCATTGAATCCTGAGAGCCTCTCACCTTCCAGTTCTCTGGGACTTCCTAGGTGTCCTTCTTGACCCTTCCCACACCGCTTTCTGCTAACTGTCACTGTGTCAAGTGATGTAAATTAGCCAGCACAGGTGTTAAAAATTGATGGGCTTTAAGAACTCTTATTCTATCTGAAGTGTTGTAGCCATATATACACTGAAATTATAAAAGTTAATGTGTTGGGAATTATATAATAGTTATAATCTATTATAAGTTTTGCAGTCACAAAACTAAATGAGTGAGATAATTATTAGTTAACTGCTAATGCAGTTTGAGGCCATACAAGGAAGTTGTTAGGGGAACAGGATTCCACATGCAGGCAACAGAGTTAAGAACATTCTCTGTTCCATCTGTTGGGGAACCTGCATGAAGACCAAGGTGCCCATCTGCTATATATGTGCAGGGTGCCTAGATCCAACCCAAATAAGTCTTTTTGGTTGGTGGTTCTTGTCTGGGAGCCTCCAGGGTTCCAGATTTGTTAACTCTGCTTGTCTTCTAGTGGAGCCCCTATCCCTACTGGATCCTACAATCTTTTCTACAACTCTGCCTGAAGATTTTCTGAGTTCAGTCAAATATTTGACTGTGGGTCTCTGTGTCTGTTTTAGTCAGCTGCAGAATGGGGCCTCTCAGAGGACAGTTATCCCATGTTCCTGCCTGCAAAGATAACAGAATGTCATTAATAGTTTCAGTGATTGGTTCTTGTCCATGAAATGGATCTTAGGTTGGGCCAACCATTGGTCCTTAAATCTCTACCCCATCTTTCTCCCTTCAATACACATTTTGGGACAAAGGTTCTTGGGTGGGTTGGTGTCTTTGTCCCTCCACTGGGAGTCCTGCCTGGCTACAGGAGGTGGCTACTTCAGGCTCCATATCTCCACTGCTCGGGGTCATAGCTAAAGTCACCCTCATAGACTACCTAGATCTTCTCCCATATCAGGTCTCTGGAGTATCCTAGAGATGCCCCCTTACCTGACACCTATTTATATTCATCTCCCAGTTCTTTAGCCCTAGCTCTCCATATTACCATCTCCATATTACCTATACCATCTCCTCCCCTCTGATACCAGATGACTATTTTATTTCCCTTTTTGAGTGAGATTCAGGCATTCTCCCTTTGGACCTCCTTGTTATTGTGAATTGTAGCATTGGTATAGTTTACTTTTAGACTCCTTTTAGGTCTAGGCTACTTCATTCAGAATGAAGTCTCCTCCTTTTGACTGCAAATTCCATGGTGCCCTTGCTTTCAATACATGAGTAATATTTCATTGTGCAAATAAAGTATATTTTATTCTTCAGTTAAGGGACATCTTGGTTGTTTCTAGTTTCTAGCTATTATGAATAAAGCTGTAAACATAGTGGAGCAAGTGTCCTTGTAGTAGGGTAGAGCATCTTTTGGGCATATGCCCAGGTGTGGTATAGCGGGGTCTTGTGGTAGAACTATTTCAAAGTTTCTGAGAAATGGGATTCCAGAATGTATGTAAAAGCTTGTGTACCCAACATCATGGAGGAAGGTCCCCAGTGCTCCACATCCTTGCCAGCATGTGCTATCCCTTGAATGTTTTACCTTAACCATTCTGATGGATGTAAAGCAAAATCTCAGAGTGATTTTGATTTCCGTCTACTGATAACTAAGGATGTTGAACATTTCTTAAAGTGTTCCTTGGTCATTTGGGATTCCTCTGTTCAGAATTCTCTGTTTACATCTGCATGAGATAAATTAATTGGGTTATTTGGTCTGTTGGTGTCTAACTTCTTGTGTTCTTTACACATTCTTTCATGTTTGGGTGAGATATTTTGTAGATATTTACTAAGTCAGTTTGATTCATAATGTCTGTTATTATCAATATTTCTTTATTTATTTTGTTTCAATGACTTGTCCACTTGTGAGACTGGTGTGCTGAAGTCTCCCACTATTAATATGTGGGGCTACAGTGTATGATTTAAGCTTTAGTAATGTGTTTATTTTATAAATATGGGCGCCCTTATAGTTGAGGTATAAATGTTCAGAACTAAGATGTCATCTTGAAGGTTTTTTTTTTCATTTAAAACTAGTTTATTTTTCCCTTCACATACACATAAGCCTCTATACAAGGCACCTCAAATTAAACATAAACTTAGAGTATATTTGTCTGACATGATTCAAGATAAAGTTGATTTTAAGTCAAATGGATACCAACCATGGATATTGGAGTAGAGCGGTGCGAGGAAAAGGGGTGTACACTATTCTTACAGTATCTATTAATATTGGAATCAGCATGTGTTCATCATATACATGTTTATCCCAAATCAGTACACTCAAGAGTAGAATTGTGTTTCTTCTGTCTCTTAATAAAAGGGTCAGAGCCCTTCCTTAGCATTTGAAACGTTTCCCTAGTAGATTTAGTATAGTAAGAGAATATGATGCTAAACATCCTCAAAAAGGTTTCTGTTATGAAAAAAAAACATGTATTACATAAAACCTTCATAATATAATCCGGAGGCCAAATTTGTGCATGTTTAAAATTTGAGCCCAGGCTGGATATTTGTTTTTTTTTCCTTTCAGTGTTTTTCATTTTTATAAATATATACCTAGTTTTCTACTACTTTAAACATACTCAGAACTCTTTTAGAAACCACAGCCACCTTCAAGTAGCATCAGTGAGACCATCAACCAGGTAGGTGACTTCATTCAGACTTACTCCAGATCAAGTTAGTATTGACCAAATAAAAGATACAAATACAGGTGATGGGCCGAGTGCCAAAGAATAACTAGGAATAGTTCCACATGATCTTGCTACAGAAAACAGAAAATGAAAGATTGTATTTATTATAAGAAACATTGACCTGAATTAAATAGGGGCAGATGCGGAAGGGGCAGGGGCATGCTTAAAACCCAGATGAGACTTACTGTGGTTCCAATCACTTTACAGTCAGGTCAGTCCTTCTGCGAGTCCCCAACAGTCACTTGTGAGGTATATGCTGATGGCTTAAAGAGAGGTAGGTAAAGTACAAGATTTTTTCAATGCCTGTGGATGTTGCAACTGCCAGTTTGTAACCCCTTACGTGGTCAGGACTGGGAGCAGAGCAATCCGGGATTTAGGATCCCACAGGCTTCATGACTCCAAAATCGACATATATCCATCGCTTCAGCAATTAATAAGTAAGCAAGGTGACACCAAACTGAAGTGAGGAGTGGAAGACATGAGCACCAGGTCCTTCCCACAACGCTTTGGGGCCTTCTTACCTCAGTCTCTTTCTGAAGCAGTCCCTTTGCACCTCAGTAAATGGTTTGGCCGCATGGGCAGCTACCTGTAATCTCCTCTTGATAACATCAACTGGGGTCATTAAAGATGCCACAGGCATACCAGCAGTAGTACCAGCTAAGGGCAGGCTTCCTGGGTTGAGCTGCCCACCTTCATTTGCAAAGGAAGCCTTCACATGGGCACAGGAAGTAGATGGCCGAGAAAGGGATGTCTCAGGAGTTAATGGCCATAACTTTTATGATTGTTTTTGTTTTGTTTTTCCCTTTGATGAGTATGAAGTATCTTTCCACATCTCTCTATTTTTTATTGAAAATCGATTTAATTACCTATTATAATGGCTATTCTAGTTTGTTTCCTTGGTCCATTAGATTGGAAAACCCTTTCACAGTCCCTTTCTATGAGGTAATGTATATTTTTATTGCTAGGTGTATTTCTTTTATGGAGCAGAATGATAGGTCCTGTTTAATCATAAACTCTGCTAGCCTGTGCCTTTTTATTTGGGCACTGAGTTCTTTGATGTTGAGAGATTTTAATGACCAAGGATTGTTTATTCCTGTTCTTTGATGTTGTTGTTGTTGTTGGTGTGTGTGTGTGTGTCTGTGTGTGTGTGTGTGCGTGTGCGTGTGCGTGCATGTGTGTTTCTGTTTTAGTTTTGCTCATGTGAGTTTATTTATTTATTGTGTTTTCTTTGGTGTAGTTAATCTCATTGGGTTGGAGTTTTCCTTCTATGATCCTTTGTAGGGCTATTAATTAGTGGAAGGATGATATTTAAATTTAGGATTTCCTAGAATATATTTTTTCTCCATATATGGTGATGGAAAGTTTTGCTGGGAATATTAGTCTGGACTGTCATCTATGGTACCATAAAGTCTATAAGACATCTTCTTGGGCCCTTCTGGCCTTTAGAATCTATGTTGAAAATTTAGTTGTAATTCTGAATAGGTTTGCCTTTATATGTTTCTTGGCAATTTTCCTTTGCAGCTTTTAATATATATTGTTTGTTCTGCACATTTAATTATTGAATTATTATGTGGCAGAATTTTCTTTCCTGGTCCAATCTATTGGGTGTTCTTTGAGCTTCTTGTACATTTATAGGCATCTCTTTCTGTAAATTAAGGGGAATATTCTTCTATGATTTTGTTGAAGATATTTTCTGGGCCTTTGAGCTAGGAATCTTTTCCTTATTCTATTCCTACTATTCTTAGTTTGGTTAGCCTTTTCTTTGACATATATGTCAAATTTTCTATTGTATTTTCTGAGACACAATATTGTATCACCTGAGAGTCTATCTGCCATCTCTGGTATTCTCTGTGTTTCTTAAGTCTGTTGTTCCTGTTCTCTTTCCTAGATTTTCCATATCCTGGATTGCCTCAGATTGTGTTTTACATATTGTTCCTATTTTCATTTTCAGGTTTTGAACAGATTTATTCCTTTCTTTCACCTGTTTGATTGCATTTTCCAACATTTTTTATATTTATCTGTTTCCTCTTTAAATGCCTCTATGATTGTACTTTTCCTCTACCTTTTAAGCAATTAATTTCCTCTTTAAAAGCCTCTGTTGTATTTATAAGATTAGATTTAAGGTCATTTCGTTTCAGTTGTGTTACGGTGAGGTTCGAGTTGATCCTTTCCCAGAACCTCTTGAATGAGACTCATGGAGGCAGTGATTGATGTCATAGCAAGAGGAGTTTAATTCTGACATGTTGGGATCCTCCCACTTCAAGGGGAGATGACCCTGAGCAGACTCTAGCAGAGAGTTATATACCTTGCAAACAATTTGGGCAGAATTCAAACAATTGGGGCAGAATTTGCACAATGGTAACTAGGCAGGGTACTGTGCACATTTGGTGGAGCGAAACAGCTTTCAGATCGGACACAGTGTACTGTTCAAGACTTTCCCAAGGAGGAAAGTTGGAAGCCACAGGTAGCTTTGTGTGGCGGTTTGGCTTGTAGATGTTCCAGAAGCTAAACCAGCCTTTTTCTTCCTGGTAGGGAGGGGTCTTTGTGCTGGAAGATTTGTGGTGGGAGGGTGGGAATTTTCCCACTGGCCCCAGATTGGCCCCAACTCTGGCTCTTTCGTTAGGACACTCAGGGCTTGGTATAACAGGATAGCAGCATTCTGGTGATGTCATATTGCCCTTGATTTTGTTCATGACATTTCTATGCTAACTGGTTGTCCTTGGTTTTGACAGGCTTGAAAGTCCCTGGTGACAGCAGGCCTTTGGTACTGCACATTGAGCTGGTAGCTCCTGATGGCAGCTTGCCTCTGTAGTTCCAGGTAGACCTGATTGTCCCAGTTCACAGCAGGCTTCCAGGCACAAAGGCAGAGCTCGTAGCTCCTGATAGCTTCAGGCTTGTTGCAGGTAGCCACAGGCCTCCAGGGATGTAGGCAGAGCTGGTAGTCCATGGTGGCTGCTTACCTCTGGGATTGCAGATAGAGTCGTGGACCATACAATGGAGCACAAAGGATATGGGGCATACTTCACAGCTGCTGCTTCAGTTAGGGGACTCAGTGGGCAGGGGAAGATGTGTGGACCCCTTACCTGGTTGTCTCAAGTGGCAGGCCTTTGGGCTGCAACCAGAGGGGCAGGAGCTCAGAGGAGATAGGACAGAACTCACTGCTGTTTCTGGTTTTGTCCAGAAGGGACGGCAGGCAAGGACTTGGGGTAGTAGTCTTACCTTCTGGTTCTTAATGGCTTGCCGGATTGCAGATAGAGGTGGGGTTGGAAGATTGAGAGCTGAGGGGAAAATGGAGCACAGAGGGGATGAGTAGACTTCATGGCTACTGGGCTTGCCAGGGGACTCAGCAGGGCAGGGGATTGAGGCATGGAGAAATCTCTCCTTGTTGTCCTGAGTGGCAGCAGGCCTCTGGGATGTAGGCTGAGCTGTGGCCCAGGGCATCTTATTTTACTGTTTTAAGTACATACAGGTTTCATGAGAAAACTTAGAACGATGTTACTTTTTCCTCTACATGTTACTTTTTTTAAGAAAAATTTTTAAGAATTTTTTATTGTAATGATTGGTTAGAGTAAATCTAGTAGAATAAAGGACTTGAAGCCCAATATTTTATTCGGAATTCAGATGGTTAATGAGCCACTGAGAATATTTATAGTACATCTTTATGAACCTGAGTAAACATGAATATTTTTCAGATGTAATTCGTGGAACCTAAATATTGAGGACAAATTGATAGTTTTTGCCTTTTTGATCAAATCCATTAGTATGTTTTGGATAATAATTGTCTGTATTTTTTTTAAAGCACTAAGGCTGAGAGATGTCCTTAATATATTAGTCATAAATATGAAAAGAAAAAAATCTCTCTAAGAAAAAATATTTATCTACACTTGCATTTGTAGAACCAACAATACTTTAACTTTAAAAAATTACAGATTTAAATGTTGAACCATTTTTAGTACCAATAAATGTAGAATTCCTAAATGGAGTTTAGAATTCACCCAGACTGTCTACTTTACTTAAAAAAAAATACATCCTATTCTTGGCACCAGAATGTTTGTCGTGGATACAGCTTGCAGAGTGACTGGCATGAGAGTCTGAGAAGAGAATCTAAGGATGAGTTAACATGGATTAAAACTCTGTTCGTTGGTAACTCCTCCACTATATCCTGTATCTTTCACAATTTATCAAAACCAACTTGAGGCTATTCATATGGAGGCATTAATTAGTGTGGAATTAACAAATGTCACAGGTCTTCACTTCCATTCTTTTATTATGTGACTGCTTTTTAATGGCACCAATTCTGCCCCTAGCAGTGAGCCACCCTTGCTCGTGCCCTGTCATGGTTTAGATTCAGAACTTTTATACCTGTGGGCTTTCACACATGCTATTTCGTTTAGCTGCAGTGACCTTTTTCTTATTCCATACTGGAAATTTTCATTCACCTTCTTTTCTTAGGCAGAGATATATTTCAAAAGGCTTCCTCTAACTCTTCAGAATAATTCAACCTAAAACCTTTCTGCTCTGCCCTCACAGGTATTTGGACATGTACTCATTTCAATATATAATACATGGATTTTGTTTTCAATCTTATAGTTAGATTCTTACAATGATAACTTTTGTCAAGGAATCAGTTTTATATCGTTTATTTAAAATGATACACACATGTGTGCTTTCAGGACTGATCATTTGATATTGGGTAACCAGGTGGTATGCTCTTATGATCGATATTCTTGGTTGTCAGCTTGACTATATCTGGAGTAGCAAAAATCCAATCAGTTGTGCAAACTCTTCAAAGAATTCCTTTTAATTGAATAACGTAAAGTAAGAAGACAAGCCTTTAATCCATCTCTTTCGAGGTGGGAAATCTCCCTTTAAACTGGGACACTTCTTGCTTTGTCAGTGTACATAAAGAAGATGGAAGAAGGCAACTTCACAATCCTTCCTGCACTTCTTTGGCCAGTTTGCCTTTACTCTGTTTTTGTAAAGTTCATGCACTCACTGCGGTTAGTGTGTACTTTTTGGCATAATGGCATATACTGAAAACTAGCTAAGATATCCATCCTCAGTGACTAACAACTGGATTCTTGGACTTTCTGTAGGTAGACAGCAACTAGGAGACCAACTATACAACAGTTTAGAATATATATATATATATTGCAATATATAATACATATACATATCATATACATATACATACAATACACATACACATAGGCATACATATACATAAATATGGAAGGTTGTTGTCTCTGTTCTCAGTATATACTAGCTGCCTGTAGTTCTTTGTCTGGAGTTGAGGCCCAGTTGAGCCCCTTGCATGTTACCATGTCTCTGTGTGCATCACTGTCCAGACCTTGTACAGGTGATGAGACTTCCTAGGTGTAGCTTTGCTGACATTTATAGGTGAACGGGATATTTAATTTCACAGAAAACTACTAATTCCCGTGGATAACAATCTTTGCATCCTTCTTTATTCTCTCTGAGGCTTAAGTATAGGAGTTGTATTAAAGAAGTGTCAGGTGGGACTGGGCAACCCACAGTCATTTTCTTTCTTCACATTGATTGGCTTGTTTTTCTCCAATGACCACCATATTTCTCACAGAGAAATTTCTTTAATTACGGGTGAGACATACTTATCAGTAATTATACTGGTAAATGTTTAGATTATATTTAGGAATTATAAAAGTTAGAAAAATGGAAGTTGTAAATGCTTCTCCAGTTCTCACCAATTAATTAGTCCTTAGTAATTGATGAGGTCAGGCATGGCCTTGATAGGAATCGAATGACATTGGTCCTGCCCTGGGGCCATGGCCAGCAGGTGTGGGCCTCTGGGAGTGTTAATGGCTGCTGTGGGTGTAAGGCTTGTTTCTATAATGATGCACATATTTTCATGTTCCTCCAAGGTATGTCCTTATTAATATTAAGGGACTCCATAATAATCAGAGACAGCATGAGTCTAGGAGTTGAGGATGTGTCTGTCTTTAGCAAACTGGCAAATGCTTCAAGACAGCCCCTAAGACTGTGGAAAAGAACTCTAAAACCATGATTTTGAAAATGTATAATTTCTTAACTATGCAAAAAATAAGGATCTAATATGAATTGTATAAGGAGCTTCACAGATATAAATGAAAAAGGCAGCTAAGTTATGAGTCAGCTTGTCAGAAAGCTACAAAGACAGACAGACACAAATGCAGGCAGATTCCTGAATTGAAGTTCAGCCTAAGACAGAGCTAATTGAGTTCCATGTGTGGTATGAATGATAATCTCAGAATAAGGTCCCACCTAGTTGAGTTTACAAAGGCTGGCAGACCTCCCAATTCATTTGCAATGTTAGAAAGAAAAAAAGAAAGAAAGAAAAAGAAAGAAAGAAAGAAAGGAAGGAAGAAAGGAAGGAAGGAAGGAAGGAAGGAAGGAAAGAAGGAAGGAAGGAAGAAAGAAAGAAAGAAAAATGTACTTGCTGTCCTTTTCCTAGGAGTCAATGGGACTTAGTCATGGGATGCTCATTCTTAGGAAGGTCACAATGGAACCTGGAATAAATAACTAAATTGATATATAAATATGAGATGAATTAGCAGAGAAAAATAGCAATTCTTTTGAATTTTTATAGTTACAGTCTGAAAAGGTGTCTTAGGCAGCTGACAGAGCCAAGAACTCTCCACAAAGAGCTTTCTAGAGAACCAGGGTCGAGCAGAGCACAGGTGTCCAGCTAGCCTCATTCAGTGCAGGATTGGACTTCAAGTAGTCTGTTTTCACCATTCTCAGACACTCCTTTCCCAGGAGCTAGCCGAGGCTTGACCTTGTCAGTAATTGGCTAGGTTTCCCATAACAGACATGATTTACCTTATATTTGCCCTGGTCTTAAGTCCACATAGAGGGTTGTGGGTTATTGCCTAAGTATGTCTACTTCCCTGCACTCTCAGAGCTTTGATCTTAGACGTCCCAGCTGAGGAGTGCTGTCTGCTGTGTCCCTGCTTTGGAAACGTTCAAGTGTTTAGAATGTCTGTATTCATAGACACCTACAATGGTGGATGCTCCCATATGCATCTGTTCTCATAGATGGTTCAAAGGTACAACTTGGTGATGCTTTAAAGTTGTAAAGAGGATCCTCATGTGGGCAAAGAGCCTGAGGATGTTGGAGGATATGTGTAAATCATGAGACTACTGAAGAAGTTAGCCTAGTGACTATTCCACATGTTTAGCAGAAGTTCAGAAATAATAAGTACAGGATTAACAATAAATGAAGTATCTAACAGGTAAACCTTGTCTATATTTTGAATCTATATAGGACCAGATAAAGAAAGAGGAAAGCAAGAAGCCAGAGCATGCAAGAATGAAATTTAGTCGACTAAATTTCATTAAATAATTAATTTCATTAATTAATATTCTATTAATGGATAAATAAATACCAATGAATATGAAAGCTAAAATTGTTCAGTGATATTTCTATTCTTGACCTGGTAATAAGAAATTTTATTAGAAACAGTAAAGAACTCATGTGTAGTACTGGTTAACAGTGGTATTTATTTGAGAAATAGCACATGACAGAGGTATGTTATTAATTGTGAAGGAATACAAAATATACATCAAGTTACTACTATCCATTTAACATATGCTTTAATTAAAAACAATAAAGAAAAGCATGGACAGCTGTATTTTCCATAAGGTTCAAGTATGCTCATTTTATAATATAGTAGTAGGATTATAATAATATAATAATAATATAATATAAGGAATACCTTCAGTTCAGAACTAAGCAAGTATCAAAAATATGTACCAAGTTCTCTAATTAAGTCTTATACATAATGATAGTGAAGTATGTTATTTCACCCTTTACCATTTTATAATTTTCTTTCGTTTGATAATCTGTTGGAACAGGTTATGACTAACTCAGAACACTTAGAAACAGTACCACAAACCTCTTTCTGTTTCCATCACCTTTGTTTCTCACAAATCATATAACTTACCATCCATATTAATCCATCACTGATAAAATGCCATGGTTTTTGTTTGTTTGTTTGCTTGCTTGTTTGTTTGCATGGCTTCTTATTGATTATATTTAAATAACTAAAATAAAGGAAGTAATAAATTATCTATTACATTGTGCTTTGGAACTGTGATGTACAAGTGATTTCAAACAGCAAATACTTTTTATAAATATGTTTGGAGGACCTTTGGGATCCAAAGGAAATTAGTTAAAGGTCAGAAGGAATATTTGTTGCATTCTTTTGTGTCTTTGTCATTACACATGACAGAGACATTCTGGCATTGTTTAAGCTTCTATTCATTTTAAAAGTTTTATTCCCTGGGGACTTTTAAAGGACTGTAACACTTTCCTTTGTTCCCTCTTATCTTTCCTGATTTTTGCGTTTTTATGCAGAGTAAAAAATAAAACTGGGCAACTTTAAGGTTGATGCCAAGTCCTCTTTCTATACAATCTTTGATTTCAGGATAATGTCACAATTGTGTGGTGTCTGTTTTAATAACGAAGAGAGACACCAGACAAACACTGGTGTGGCAATGTGCTCTTTACTTGTGAAGCTCAAAGAAAATGGGTCAGATCTTCGTATTCTCAGCATTCCAGCCACCCTGTTTTCAGCCAGTGGGCAGGAACCTGTGCCTTCTCTAGAGGTCCCTCATGAGGTCACAGAAAGAAGCGTTTGAGAAGTCATTGTCACTGTCAAAAAGAAGTGAAGGTGAGACTCAGGTCCCACCGACATTGCTTTGAACAGACAGCCCTGAGAGGCAAACAATGAGATTAGAATATTTGGTATCAGTGAGGTCTTTAAAATCTTCATGAAGAAATTCAGAAACACCTATAGACCCCATCTAGTCCTGTTTGGTGTGGTTTTATTCACTCTGCTCCTGCTCACTGGATTGAGCTACACTTATCTACCTATCTACCACATCCCCTTAGCCTTACATGAGTCTCTCTTCACATTCTACTTTGATGGTGATATAAGAGAAAAGCTGTGCTGTAAAACAAACCAAGAAACACTGATTTCGTATGGAAAAGACGGTAAGTTGTTGGGTTACTTAAAGTTCATGCTTTGAAAAAAACAAACAAACAAAAAAAAAGTTCATGCTTTGGAAAACTTCAAGTCTTTGGAAGACTGTAGAAATAATTATTACTGTGCTGTTAGGGATGGAAGTTTACAGATCCTGTCAGCTTCCAATATTAATGAAATGTGAGATGCGTTGTTAACAAAATTAGGGATAACAAAGTGGGAATTAGAAAGAAGACTCATATAATAGATGGCTTTAGAATTTAGCAACACTTAGCTCAGTTTTGGATGGAAATACCTGCTTTTGGCAAAGTCAATGTCTTTGAACCTCTTTTAAGCATGACTAATTAGAGAAAAATTAAGAAAGTATTTTCAATGTGTTAGTGCAGTTACAGTGGATGTCACGTCATCTGAAAAACCACTGTAATTTGCAGGCGGCCCTTAAGTTCATCATGAGTTGATTCTTCAACTTTATTTGCAATCCTATCATGTCGCAGTGTAAGTTATATTCAGACACATCATTTCAAACATGAAGACTGTTCGGTTAAAAACAAAATAATTTCCCAGAAAATACTTTCATTATTTTGCTACCGAGAGTAGTTTATTAGACAATACTTCTGTTTCACTTCTTGTACAATACGGAAAAGAGTATATAGATACCAATCGACTATCATTTTTATTTCTCACCAAATTATAATATTTACAAAGCCCTAGAAACTTGTATTTCACTGCCTATCTAAACTGTGCACAGTAATCTTTTTATTATAGTGTTGCTTAAGTTACTGCTGTTTCATGTGTTAACAGGAGTATTATTTAATCAATGGCATCAAACTGTGCCGTTGTGATTATAACTGCAGTCCTTTATAGGAGGAGGGTGGTAGTGCTGTGTTAAATCTCACAAGCAGCAGCTTATGGCGGCCGTTATTGCATATTTTTATTGCTCATTTTCTTCTAAATTCTTTTCTGTTGAATGAATGGCAGGAGGGTATTTCATGCTAATTTCTGTTTTTACTCTTTGGTTTAAATAACATGACTAACATTGCTTGCTTCCCCTGATGTGTTTCCTGAAATGATAATTTGACACTTAAATGTAATGTATAATTCACTCTGCTTGAAAATAGAGCCTCTGACTATTTATAGTAGAACAATAAAGGCTTTTTTCCCCCTGATAATTGCTATGGTGTTTTGAGCCAAAAGTATTTTTAAAAAAATGAAGTGTTCAGACAAGTTGAAAATATTTTGGCATATTCATTTCCTGATATGTAGAAATTCTCACCTAAAACGAACCTAAGATGTAAATGCACAGTAAGTCAGATCAGGAAAGGTTCCTGAAGATGAGCTGTTTCCCACAGAAGAGGACACACAAGTGTGTTTAAGCTGTAGAGCATTGTGAGTGAGTATTATGATAAAACATAGCAAAGATGAATAAATTACCTCCTCTTCTGGAGAAAATTAATATGCTTCACCTTAAAGGGTCTTTAGTCTCTGCAGAACTTACTGATTCAGTAGCAATTGTGTCTGATGCTCATCTTCCTGCTCCTAAGTGAAGCCTACGTTAAAGTATGTTTTAGAGTATTTTTGATTGTTAAAAGTAAATTGGACATTTGTCTCATAAGTTTTAAAGCTCGGAAGTAAATTTGCTGAAGACAGGAAAGAAACACTGGTCAGTTAGGTTAGAGTAGAGATCGGGAGAGCAACAGTTCAAAACCTTGTCCTTGGTTAGAGCCAGAAATGTCCCTGTTCCTGTCTTGGTTGGAGGTCAGTAATTCAAGAATCAGGAGTGAGATTCTTGCTCTGGCTTCTCTTCTTTAAAACTGTTTTGTCCTCTTTTGCACCACCTCATTGAACAATGAGCAACACTGCCTCAAAGCTCTACTTTCTGACAAAATTGAACCTGAGAGGAAGTGCACACCTCCTTGGGTGGGGTGGTTAATGGATTAGTACAGATTACAGGGTCTCTTTGTAGCTCAGACTAAGGTTTACAAACCCGTTTGGAGGTCCTGGAAGGGTGATTGAATGGCTAAGGGCACCTGAGTTGCACGTTCAGAGGTTTGAATTTGGATCCCAGCTATCCCTTTGACTCCAGTCCATTCAGCTCCATTCTTTTGTCTTCCACATATACCCAGACACGGACACTGTTCTAACTTGCCTTTCAGGTATTGTAATGAAACATTTATGGGAAACAAGGTTTTGAAGAAAGACTCTGTTTTATCCTGCAATATAATTTTCATTGTGATAAGCCAAGGCAGGAAATAAAGTCAGTAATCTGGAACAGAAACCTTGGTGGAAGGTTAGCTGAAATCACAATGGAAGGTGACTGTCTCTGATGAGCAGAACCAAGGCATGAGCTTGAAGAAGGTCTGGTTCAAGATACGTAAAGGAATACAGGTGTCTTAAATGCACAGGTTATCTGCAACTGTGGTACTTTGGAAAGGTAGAAAACATGATTCTTGCCTTTAGATTATTCCAAATCCTGGAACTCTTGGAGAATAATTCTGTAGCTTTCTCTTTTTCTTTTTTCTTCATTTCACCATGTTTCATTCATTTCTATATTCATATCTAATTGCATCTATCTTAAAGAAATTGCAACTAAGTAATGCAAGAAAATTCCTATTGATGACTCTTTTGAACTTGATATTTGTAATAGTCTGAGTTCATGTATGAATATGTGAGCATATGTATACTTTTAGGGTTATGGGCCAATGTAGAGCAAGAAATACATTAAAATTATGCAAGAAAATATCTACATACTAGATGATGCAATGAGTAAATTATAAGACTGATATTTAAATATTCTCTGTATCATTTCATATCAGTTACTCAGAAGGGGTCAACTTTATACTGCCAATGTGTACTAGAAATATATAAAAGTGCTTCATCAGGGGTATTCTGAGTCCTGGTCCACTCACTACCAGATCACTTTGTGTGGAAGTTTCAACTTTCATCATTAATTGACTTTCTAGCTATAAATTAGAAGTTCCCAGAGAACAATATCTATAAGATCCATGCTTTTATTTTCATATACTTTTAAAGAAGTTAATATTTTCCAACTGAAGTACTGAGATATTCAAATTAAAACAAATTCCCCCATATAAATAGCACCTAACGTAAAATAAAAGTACATTTTTTTAGTGCAAAGGAAATAATTTTTCATTACCGTTTTTTAATTACAAGGCTTTTTATGTGTAGAATTAGATTTCTTTTTAACACTTTAGTCTAGGAAGAAACTCTTTTAAAAATCTAAGATCCAAACGCACACTTTAGACATTGCCTAGCCATATGATGACAATCAACATTATCCCTGTCTTTCAAGTTCGGGACAGCGATAAGCTGCATCGAGCTGCTCTCTTCAGAGAGGATAAAAGAGAAAAATGAAAGCACAAGAAGCATCCCTTGGAGCACATGACTGCAGTGTATTATGTGTAAGAGTCACTATGTTGCTGGAGATATCAGGGTCAGGACTGTGTTCTGTAATCCTTAACAAGCCTGACTTGGCCACTCTGCTTAATAAACCAATAGAAGGAAACAGGCTAACAGTGAAAAGCATTAAAAAACATAGATTTATTCAACAGAGTCACATTGGAAAAGCAGGCCAGTTAATCCACTGAACAGAACAGTTCATCTATTTGGAGTTCTCATGTGAGGTTCAAGTAGAAGTAGAGGACAGAATTTTAAATTCCAGTGTGTTCTCTTCTATCATAATCTGTTCAGACTATTTTGATGAAGGTTATTTTAATGAACAGTATAAAGTTTGTGGCTTCTATGAATGAGTTATTTATTTTACTTTTTACTGTTCTGGAAGCTCGCAAATCCAGGATTAAATTACTGGTTAATTCAGATCCTAACAGGGACCAACATCCTCACCCAGAGAAATCTGTCTTCTCCACCTCTTAACTATGTTGCTGAAACAAAAGCAATGATGTTTAAGAGCACCAAATCCTTTCATGGGCACCGCTCAGAGGCCCTACTTACAAATGCCATTACATTTAAGAAGAGTTTTATATTTAGATTGTAGCATAAAATCAGTTTATTGATCCATCAATTAAATATGTAGTTGGCTAATAAAAATGAGACATTGATATTGTGTTTGGGGAATATATGTTATTTTGATAAATAAAGCAATGTAATCTATAAAATGAGAAAGATTCCTTTAACAGAAATCTAGCCCTGTTTTATTTATTAAAAAAAAACAAATGAACTCAGAAAAAATATGTCATCGACACAAACTAGTATGAAATATATTCAGAAAATAAAATAACAGAATTCATGAAGTTATACACATCAGATTACATCAAATTTTGGGGAACATTAGCAAATGCAGTGAAGTTACACCAGCTATGACTTGCAGGCAGGAATTTAATGCATAGGAAAGTCCAAACAGAGATGATAGAAAGGAATGACTTCTGTGCTGTGGTGTTAGAATGTTGCGCTGAACAAGTAGCAAGGAAGGCCAGTTTGAAATTGGATAGAGAGATGGCTTCTTGTCCAAACAGAAGAAAACAATGAGAAACTATGAAAAAAAAGTAATGAGCTTGCTCTATAAACTCTCATCAGAACACAGAAAAACCTTGCAATCGAGCCTCAAATCCAGTTAGGGAGCAGAATGGTTTCTTCCATAACAGTCATCGGGGCACATCTTGCCTGGCTGAGAGACCTTATACTCCACCATGTTCACAGTTAGAGCAGATGCTCCTGACTTTCTTCCACAGCAGGCTCCACAGAACCTTCTGGAACCATGGAGGATCATTTTGCCAAGGTCCAGACCAATTTTTCTACATGAGGTATACAAAGCAGATGGGGTCTCTACCAAGAGGACCTTATCTCACAGCCCTCGTGAGGAATCAAGAAGAATGGAAAGATCCTGCCTTGTTTTGGCGTCTCCTGAGTCCTCTCTCATGAATGACTTCCAGTGTCCCTCACTTAATACTCTCATGAATGATTTAATACTGAAAGTTTTATGTAATGAACCATTGCTTCGATTACAAGAACTGTCTAATCTTGAGAAATCCCCATCTTCAAAATCTCTTTTATGCCAATCTTCCTGTCTGTTTTAAATTATATGTGTAGGGTTAAGTGGGGTCTCACATCTGTTCTGCCACAGGGCATGGCCGCTCTGGGAGGCAGGATGCAGGGAGTTGGCTGTGCTTACCTCATGCTGCAGAAGAGCAGTTGTTGGGCTATGGGAAGCTGTGGGACACTGCTCCAGGGGTGGGGAAGTACAGTCTGAGGCGTGAGACACAGCTGGAGCTGGCTGGGGGTCCCGGGCCTGCAAGGAAACCTGGCCTTCTCATTCCCCTGGAAGAGCTGAGAATCGAGTGCCCCCACTCGCCCCCGCAGGCTGGATCTAGTCCCAACTGAGGGGAAAGAGGGGGCTCCAGCTGGTCCCATGGGGAGTGGGATGAGTGGGGAGTCTTTGGCTTAAAGGAGGCAGGCTGCAAGCTTGAGGGAGGCTTTCCACAGGAGATTAGATGGCGGGTCTGTAGGCAAAGGCTTTTTCTGTGACTCTCTACAGCAGATCCTGAAGAAAGGGGACAGTCCATGGCCTCAGGACATTATTGTCAAGGCGGGAAGTGGGTGAGTAAAACTGTACTCCACTTTGCAGGATGGGCCTGAGATTAAATACCTTTTGCAGGGAGGAGTGTCTGGGAAGGCAAAGTCATTGGCTAAGCCTCCAGGCCCTTAGGTACCTCATTATAATCGAGATCTGTCTTGAGCCTAGATGACCTGTGGTCACTTCCTTTACCTGTGGAGGGGATTAGGGTGTTGCCCTTACATGACTGATGGCCACCAATCTACGGAGGGCTGTGGCTAGTGATGGGGCCTGGTTTGCCAGGAGTCAGGCAAAATGCCTACCATCCTCTTTCAAGGTCACCTGGGTTTCAAGCCTTTGCTCAACTGGGAACCAGGGTGTCTTTCACTGTCCCACATATATCTATATGGGTTAAATTACAAGTGGTTTTGAGCCACTTGGCCTGGTGACAGGAACTGAACTTAATCCTCTGCAATAGCAATGTCCACTGTTAGCCCCTGAGCCATCTCTCCAAGCATTTTGTACATTTTAGAAATTCTGTCATGGGATAGAAGGTTACCGAGTGGTTTTCTCATCTTATTTCAGTAGTTTACCACATTTGATTTTCTGATCTTGCCCATCTATTCCCTATTTGAATATTTTCACCCCTCATTATACATGATCGATGCTATAAACCACTGATGACCCCATTGTTACTATTCTTTAGACACTCAAAAACACACACACACACACACACACACACACACACACACACACAAGATGAAAGCATTAGAATTAAAGCAGTGTAAAAGTTGTTCACAACTCTGGACTGAAGGAGACTGACGACTTCTCAGGGAGAACCCAAAATAGCTGGCTAGCTAAAGAGGCAAAAGATAAATAGCAGCACGCTTATAAGCTTGATAAAAATTAGACATTTATGCATGTAAGCATGTGTGTGTGTGTGTGTGTGTTTATGTTTGTGGTGTTATGTTATAAATATTGCAACACAGTGGTGTTATAATATGGACTTTAGTAGGTGGTGCTTAGAGTACTAGAGTGGACAGACCTCGGTATATGAGTAGAAGAAAAGAAAATTTAAATTTACTAACAAAATACCCATTCCGTTTGGTTATAGAAGCATTAGTAACATAGTGTAAAGGGTTGGTTGGACTCTTGAAATCCCCATATTTATGAGAATCACACTGTACCAAGAGCTAAGAGTTCTGAGTTTGTGAGTTTGTGAGTAGTAGTGTCTCTAACTACTCCGTGACTTACTGTGTCTTAGACGTTCTTCACTTTTCTGATAAGGGAGTACAATGTTTCTAGACCCATCTCTGAGTCTTCCTGTGATAAACCAAAAACTACATTCAGATTTTAAAAATGCAAAGAGGAAACATGCATATTATTATAAAATAATGATAAATATTTAAATATTAAAACTTACAGAATTTGGCATTTATGTTTAACTACATTCAGCAAACTCCTTTTGCAAAAAAAAATCTGAGTAGATTTTGGTTTGACTAATTTATGAAAATCCTGATTGAGAAACCTTTAAGCACAAATGAAAAAGGACTTTATTTGATTCTATTTATGACTCCTTTGAATTTTTTTCCTATAGAGGCTCATTCTATTGAATTACATCCAACATATTTTTGTATGAGCTTTATTTTCTGAAAATATAATCATCATAAATCTATTAAAGGTTTAGACAGAGAAAATTATCCACTGATATAAAACCTTTGGTTGACTATTCAGATAATGTCCAAATCAATGTTCCGCTAAAATATTTTATCATTGTATCTGAACATTTCAATGTTTACGAAATGTTTTATATGTGTCTCAATGTTACATAATGAAATTTGCAAAAAAAAAAAAAGTAGACTTCATTCCAGTGGTTCTCTTTTAATTTTTTGGACACATAGATGTTAAAGAATATCGTAGGGAAATTAGCCTATTAACTACTGGGTCTCCATCGGACTGTCACAAGGAACGTTGGGTTGTGGTAACCTACTATGAATTCTTCTTTTGTCCACATGCAAATGAAGTCATGCTATGTATCTTAAGAAGCATCTTAAGCTCACTTAAGCCATTTGTTGTGCATTTAACACTCAATGATAAATGCTCTGCAAGACACTAATGTAGGTGACTAAATGAATATTTTAATTCTATGAATATTTTAATTGATTATAAATACCTGTAGGGGTGACATTTGACTTTCATAAAATAGAACTCACGCAATCCGAAATGGGTCATATGTCCGACGCTTATGGAGAAGGGTATTGCGGAGTAAAGAAGTCACATTTCCAATGAGAATGAAGCTAGAATTCTTCTATTTTATTTACAGTATTATTCTTTTTGATATATGATCTTCAGAGTACTATCTCATCTGTGAAGCCCCAAAATTTTTATTTGAACTTACTATATATTGTACGTATACTTACTTTACATACATAACACTTTATTTTGTACACATGAGCACTTTATATATGTTCACAAATACATGCATATACATGTATATCTCTACAAGTGTATATAATTTTGAGAAGCAATTATCAGTATATATTGTAAGCCCTTGGCATAAAGCTTCATTCAAAATGGGTTCATAATATTCACAGTACTAGAATGATGGTTAACCACTATCTCACTTATTTTATCTTTTTCAATGATGCACATTTCAAACAAACATTAATCAATATGCTGTAAATGTAAATATGCATTATCATGTTGATTAGCTTCTTCTAGTCAAGGCCATGTGATAAAGCTGGTATTAATTGAATTTCACCTTACTGTGACCTATGTCCAATTAAAGTATTTAGCATATGTTCTATGACAAACTTTCACTGGTTATTTATTTCTGTTGCTGGATACATGGAAGAATATTATATTTATTCTTTTACTTCATGTTTTATCATGATTTTATAGTTTAGTAGAATTTGGCAGGTTCAGAAAAAATGATGCACTTGAACTTGTATGTATGAATATTTATTAGGTTTCTTCTTTAATTGCATAAAGTTTTACAGAGCTTCAACAGGTACACTTGCTTGCCTGTGTCTGTGTGAGGATGTAATTGGTCTTTCTTTCTGAGCATGTTTTAGCATATTGGATGCCATGGGATTCCTTGGTCACCCAAGAGAAAAGCCGCCAATGAAAAGATCCTTGCCTTATATTTCATGTAAGAATTTTGGATCCTATACATTGCTTAAGGTTCTTTAAATTTTTAAATTTTATTTCTTATTTTAAAATGATAGAACACATTGGTTTTCACCTGAATTGTATTTTCATTTGTTCTTTATTATTTTATCATAAATCGTGTAATTTAAAATTATTGTGAGTAGAGTTTCTCGAAGCAGGATTTGTGAAGGCTGAACAAAATGTGAATGTGTTTTGAATTGATTTTTGAATCGATTTTGAGATGGTGAACAACTGTTCTTCACAACATTATAGAGCTAACTTTGAATTTTTCATTTGATGTCATATGTGGCTTCTATAATTTACCCATTTATATTTTTCTTAAAACTGGTATGGATTACAGCAGGGAGATTTTCGGCATATAATCAATGCCCCTGGCATTAACCTCTTGATTTTACAATAAAATAAAGACTTTTGCTTTATCAAAATCATCAGCAAGTTAATGGAATAAAAGAATGAAGCTGTTCTTCCAAATGAAAAACCATGAAATATCAGTTTGAGACTCTTGTGTCATTAAAGCTCATCTCTGTAAAAATCTAAAATACCCCCTTGACCATATTTTATTCACTCAGAAAACTCTACCCACGTCTTCAAGATATTTCTCTTATAATTATAATCACATCTCCTTTGAGATATTTCGCTGCTGAAGTAATAATTGTTTTGTTTTCAGTTCAGTTGTACATAACTGAAGGTTGCTTATGTAATGTTTTTCAATTCCTATGAAAGCAACCTTTATATTGGAAAGTTTCTTTGTAGCAGATTTTTTCCTATAAGAAATCTTACTTTGTCTAGTTGATAATATGTTCCTACTTTATGGGATGACTATCCCATTTTCTTACACTGACTTTGGAAAAATTAGAAACATAAACTTTCTCTTGCTAGTCTAAAAAATAAGCTTTTAAAATAAAGGAGCATTTTGGTTCAGTTACACAGTTATTTATTTTAATATTCTAAACTTAAAATACATATGCTTAGAGAGTACGTGCGCAGGCAAGACAGACAGACAGAGAGAGAGAGAGAGAGAGAGAGAGAGAGAGAGAGAGAGAGAGAGAGAGAGAGAGGGGAGATTTTCTATTTGTTATTTAGCGTATGTAGAAAACAAAGGACAATTGGGTGAAACTGGTTCTCTCCTCCCAGTTTATTGGTTATAGGAGTCACACTTAGCTTGTCCTTTGAGAGATTAAGAGACATATATTTAGTTTATGGTCATGCATGAGTAGTAGAGTTGCATTTTATTTCTAAGGCCAACCAAATAAATGAGGAAATACCACACATATCAGGGGGCCTGAGATTTCCAAGGTGACCAAGAATATAAACTCCCACAGAGAACAGGATTTTTGTTTTTGTTTTTCTAGGAACTAATTAAAGGATATTTGAAGGATCATATGGAAACCAACTATGGCAGATGTTTCTTTACACACACACACACACACATACACACACACACACACACACACACACACACACTCACAAGTGTCTGTGTCTGTGGGGGTGGTTGGGTAGTTGTGGGCATGTGAGTATAATTTCTCTGCAGTGGAGTCCCAGTGGGTATAGGTATAGGTACCATCCTTAAGGGTAAGAACAATACACTGTTATAGTAGTGACACAAAGCTTATGGGACTATCAACTAATACCTGATTGGATGCAAGACTCACTCCCTGAGACAGAACCCATCCCAGCACTGCTCTGATGGCCAAGTATTTGAGATGAAATAAACTCTGAACCATGGGAAATACCACTGTCTTGTTAAAGGAATATTTTGGGGGGGGAGGTTCCTAAAAATATTCTCTTGAACTCATGAGTTAATATCTCATCCTCCTGCAGTAAAAGTGGAAAAAATAATACAGAGACCCAAAATTAGGAAATGTGCAGAGAGTGAGAGACCTTGGAATACTCGAGTGTAGTTGGAACATCTCTATCAATCCTCCTCAGGACTCTGGGACTTTGTGGCGGTGGAGGAAGAAAGACTGTAAGAGACAGAGAGTATGGAGGACACCAAGAAAACAGGCCTTCTAGATAAAGCAGTAATGGCATACATATAAAGTTACAGAATCTATGGCAGCATGCACTGGGGCTGCACAGCTCTAAACCAGATTGAGTCCCATCTCTGAGAAAGGAAAGCAGACAAAAGCACCTATCTCTAATCCAGAAACTATCTCCAATTGATAAGCACTAACAAACGAAAATCTAGTTTTCCCCAAGAGAGTCTTATTTGGTGTATAAAACATTAAGGGCCGGCCCCAATCATTGCAATAAACAGCCAACACGGAAGGAGTATAATTGTTTTTTGAGTTTTTTTTTCCTCATAAGGCTAGCTTTCGCATTACTCATTCATTTCTTTGTTTACTTGTCTACTGTTTGTTTTACCGTACAGGTTTTGTTTCTATATTCTGGTTCCTGGTTTAGTGTTTTTGTATGGAGTTTCTGTGTGTGCACATGTATGTCTCTTTATTTTATGTGTTCCTCGTACTTTTACTTTGGCTCCTTTATTTCGTGTGTTTTGTCCTATTCCAATTTTGTTGTTGTTGTTGACGGTTTTCTAATGTGAGAGATAATACAAGGTTGTAAACCAGACTAGGTGGTGAGTATCTGAGAAGGGTTCGAAAAGAAGAAACCTTGCTCAGAATACAGTGTATTAAAGCTATTTTCAATTAAAATTGTGTAAAAGTTATGATTTACAGAGCTAACCTCATTTATGGGTGGAGAATCAACCTATTTCTTAAAGAAAAATAAACATCCCTCTGAAGTAAAATATCCTTTCTAATGGGAAGAGCAGTTTTTTTTGTTTGCTTGTTTATTTTTTATTTTTGTTATTTTTTGTTTTCTTTTGTTTTTGTTCTTGTTTTGTACAAATCTGAATGCTTTAAAATAGAGTTACCCCTTGGCATATGCTGTGTGAAACTGAGTAAACATTAGAAACCTAAATGAATAGGCAACTCCACTCTCAAACACATTGTCGGGGCAAGTGGCGTGGGATGAAGGATTACCACTAGTGATTATACTGAAAAATACTGACAAAAAGTTATTGAGGACATGTGCACCTTATATGCACTGTGTATTGAAAATATGATATTCAACCACAGATGGTACATAATGCTTAATCCAAGGCAGAAAAAATATTGTAATAAAGTTGATGAAATTAACATTTACCAAACCATGAAAAGAAATATCTAAATACAGTGTATACTTCTTTATATCCTATAACCATATTGTTCCAACTAAGCATTATGATGCCTAGGATAAAAAGAGATTGTGACTATACATATGTATACTTCATACAAAATTTGGAATTAGGTTTTGTGGATTATTTAAAATATGTCTCTCAATCCGTAGAGACCATATTCAGCGATTTGGCAGGGCACTGGGTTGAGGTGTGGAGTCATCCACCCAGTTCAAAAATATTAACCCGGAATTGATCCTGTCTAAAGGAAATACAGGGACAAAGAGTGGAGCAGAGACTGAAGGAAAGGCCATCCAGAGACTGCCCCACCCAGGGATCCATCCCATGTACAGACATCAAACCCAGTCACTCTTGCTGGTGCCAAGAAGTGCTTGCTGACAGGAGCCTCCTGTAGTTCTCCCCAGAGAGGCTCTACCAGAGCCTGACCAATTCAGATGCAAAGGCTTGAAGCCAACCATCAGACTGAACACATGGACTTCAATGGAGGACTTAGGGGAAGGACTGAAGAAGCTGAAGGGGCTTGCAACCCCATAGGAAGAAAAATTTCAACCAACCACATCCCACCACCCCCTCCAAGAACTCCCAAGGACTAAACCACCAACCAACGAGTACACATTGGTGGTGTGGGGTCACATGGCTCCAGCTGGATATGTAGCAGACGATGGTCTTATCTGGCATCAGTGGAAGGGGAGACCCTTTGTCCTGTGGAGGCTTGATTACCCAGGGTAGGGGAATGATAGGGCACTGAGGCAGGAGTGGGTGGGTGGATAGGGAAGCATCCTTATAGAGACAGGGGGAGGGGAAGGGGATAGAGAATTTGTGGAGGAGAAACTGGGAAGGGGGATAGCATTTGAAATGTAAATAAATAAAATAACCAATGAAATAAAAGAGAAATATTCCCCAAATACTCCTGAGACATTCAGATATGGGGGTGGGGGATGATTTGTGGACACTCTCATCCTTTGAGGATTATTTGTTTACAACTCAGGGTGTCTAGTTCTGGTATGGCAGATTTTGGGATAATACAAAAAGTAAAAATAAATAAATAAAAATAATAAAGGAGCTAAATTTTGTTTAATAATGGCTTTGGTTTTTTATTTTATGATATTAACGATTGAATATAGTTCTTGCACATACTCAGCAACGATCTACAATTGAGCTTCAAACCACATTTCCATGTTCATATTATATTAGTTTTTGAAATATAGTTCTTAAAAAAATTAGATATTCTGTTGAAACAATCCAACCAAGATGTTCAGGTGGTGTTTGTTTCCTCTCAACTTCTTTGATTAAAAATGAGAAGTATTGATGACTTGAAGTTGGAATTACCATGAAAAGTGGGATTTAAATATACTGAAAATACTCAGAATAACTTCGTAACAATTACACAAAGAGAAATCACTATGGGTTTGGTAAATGATTTCTTTTTTACAGGATTGTATGAGTATAAAAAATATATTTCATCACCTACCCCAGCTGGAGGCACAGTGACTGGGATTTCTTAGCCTGAGATCATATATATATATATATATATATATATATATATATATATATATTATATATGAGACAAAGACACTGAAGAACACACGAACACACATTTTATGACAGGAAGGTTTGAAATATTTTATTGCCTTTCTTTCAAAATGCCAGAGTTTACCTGTCTAAATTCATGGATATGGAGAAACAAAAAACAAAAAACAAAAACAAAAAAACAAAAACACAAAAACAAAAAAAAAAACCACAAACAACAACAACAACAAAACAGAAAAAAAAAAACAACCTAGGAATTTTATGAGAGACTATGCTAAAAGGTCCCAGTTACCATAGTCTTGGTACACTGGTTTTATAGACCAGAGCAGCAAGTCCAGCAGGAATTTTTTCATATTTGGGTTTTTTTTTCTTTCTTTCTCCCTTGCCCCCTCTTGTTTGCTCACTTGCCTGCCTGTCTGCCTCCCTCCCTCGCCCCTTCATCCTATCTCCTCTCTCTCTCTCTCTCTCTCTCTCTCTCTCTCTCTCTCTCTCTCTCTCTCTCCCTCCTCCCCCACTTCCCTGAAAGTTTGCTGTTACATGGAACTTGTTAGGATTGTTCCTTTCCTGACATTTCATTCCTTTGAGAAAGTGATTCCAGACTCATGCTTTTTCTGCTAGTATTTTTTGAAAACAACCCATTTTATTTTGTTTTATTTTTTAAAATTAGTTTCATTACTTTTTTTACAGTCCAGCCGTTGCCCCCACCCATTCTTCCCTACCACATTCCCAGTCCCATTCCTCCTCCCTACTGCTTCTAATAGTATGTTCCCCTACCCCTGACCTGGGTCTCAAGTCTCTCAGGGATTAGTTAGGCACATCTTTTCCCACTGAGGCCAAGGACGAAGTCCTGTTATATGTGTGTCTGGGGGCCAATGACCTTTTCCTTTATGCTGCCTGGTTGGTTGCTCAGTGTCTGAGAGATCTCAGGGGTCCAGGTTAGTTGAGATCACTGGTCTTGGGATCATCCTCCTCAGCTTCTTCCAGACTTTCCCTAATTCAACCACAGGGGTTTCCGACTTCAGTCCATCGATCGGATGTACATAACTGCATCTGTCTCAGCTAATGCTTGTTGGGCCTCTCAGAGGACAGCTGTGCTAATGAGGCTCCTGTCTGTAAGCACACCAAAGAATCAGAAAATTGTCAACACTTGGAGCCTCCACTTGAGATGGGATCCCAAGTTGCAGCAGTCACAATTCTCGGACTTTTTGGATATTTGATAGCAGCCCCATCACTCCACTTGATGCCCTGTCTTTCTAAGGGAGATGGACTCTAAAAGTTCCGTCCTTCCACTGTTGGGCATTTCATCTAAAGTTCCTCCCTTTAAGTCCTGAGAGTTTATTACCTCCCAGGTCTCTGGTAGTTTTTAGAGGGTCCCCCCACCTCCCACCTCCTACCTCCCACTCCCTGGGGTTGCGTATTTCCATTCATTCTGCTGGTACTCAAGGCTACTGTTCTGCCCCCCCCCCGTATCTGATCATGTTCACCTTTTCCTCTCTTGCTGCCCACTCCAATCCTGCCCCCCTCCTCTGCCTCCTGTAATTGTTTTTTTCTCCCTCCCAGGTGGGAAGGGAGGCCCTTCTACTTGTCAACCTTCTTGAGTTCTGAGGATTGTACACCAGGTATTCCTTTTGGGTCTGAGTTACCTCACTCAGGATATTTTCTATTTCTGTCTATTTACCTGCAAACTCATGATGTCTTCATTAATAGCAGAATCCATGCTAATAGCTGAATAGTATTCCATTTTGTAAATTTTATTCTTCCATTGTGGGATATCTGGGTTGCTTCCAGCTTTGACTGTTACAAATAAGGCAGCTATAAACATCGAGGAGCATGTGTCCTTGTTATATGCTGGAGCATATTTTGGGTATATGCCCAGTAGTGTTATAGCTGGGTCTTCAGGTAGAACTATTCCCAATTTTCTGAGTAACCTCCAGATTGATTTCCGGAGTGGTTGTACCAGTTAGCAATCCCACCAGTAATGAAAGAATGTCCCTCTTTCTCTACATATGTTGTCACCTGGGTTTTCAATCTTACCCATTCTGCTTGATTTAAGGTGGAATCTCAGGATCATTTTGACTTGCAATTCCCTGATCACTAAGGACTTTGAACATTTCTTTAAGTACTTCTTGGCCATTTGAGATCCATCTGTTGTGACTTCTCTGTTTAGCTCATGGAATAATTTTTTGATTGGGCTGTTTGGTTTTTGGAGGTTAGAGTCTTGAGTTCTTTATATATTTTGGATATTAACCCTCTATAGGATGTGGGGTTAGTGAAGATTTTTTTACCCCAATCTGTAGATATTTTCACATAAATTTGTATTGCAATGAGTGAATTGTGCATGAGTTTTTAAATATTATTTATATTTTACTATTCATTCACTTTACATTCCTCCCACTGCCCCATCCTAGTCACCCCCTCCCACAATCCTTCCCCCATGCTCCCTCCTCTTCTCTAGTGGGGGTCAACCTGGGTATCCTCCAACCATGGCTCATCAAATCTCTGTGAGGCTAGGCACATTATCTCCCACTGAGGCCAAACAGGGCAACTCAGCTAGAAGAATATATCCCACAGATAGGCACCAGCTTTTGGAATCATCCCTGCTACAGTTGTTCAGGACCTATATGAGGACCAAGCTGTACTTCTGGTATATATGTGTTGAGAGGCCAAAGTTCAACTTGTGTATGTTCTTAGGTTGGGGGTTCAGTCTCTGAGAGACCTAAGGGTCCATGTTCATTGATTCTGTTGGTCTTCCTGTGAAGTTTCTATACCCTTAGGACCTGCAATCCTTCCTTCTGTTCTTTCATAAAAGTCCCCAAGCTCCATTCAATGGTTGTGAGTATCTTTCTGAGTTAGCTGCTAGATAGAGTCTCTCACTGGACAGCCATGCTAGCCTCCTGTCTGCAAACATAACAGAGTATCATTAATACTGTCAGGAATTGTTCTTTGCCCAGGGGTTGGATCTCAAGTTGGGTCGGTTTTTGGTTGTCTGTTGCCTCAAGTCTCTGCTCCATCCCATGCCCCTGCATCCCTTGTAGATATATTTTGAGTCTAAAGTTCTCTGGGAGGGTGGTGTCCCTTTTATTTCATGGGGTTCCTGTCAGGATACCAGGATACAGGAGGTGGCATTTTGTGGTTTCATATCTCAGTTTCTGTGAGTCACAGCTAAGGAAATTGATTCTTGGGCACCTCCCTTATCCTATATCTCTGTCTTGGAGATGCCACTCCCTTCCCACTCCCTATGCATGACTTTTATCTATATCAGTTTTAACTAAAACCTAAAAATGGCTACTTACAAATTATCAATCCAAGGTAGGATTTTCCCCTATTAAAGATGTAAAATAGAACATACGACTTCAAAGCACAATAAAATGATATCTTTTTTTTTGAGGTGCTAGTTATTGAATAAACCCAAGTAAGGGAAAGGGAAACATAAATATAGTTCCTAAGAATGACATGGTGTACAGGTCTGACCTTAGAGTCTGGGCCATCATAATTTTCTTCAGTCATACAGAAAGATGGCTATCTTTAAACATTTGAACTATAATTTTCAAGCTTTATCCTAAGGTATAAAGAACCATGACAGAAAAGAATGATCGACAAGGAAGGTAAAAGATGTGAGACAGAAGGGATTGTAGTTTATAAAGTCAGAGGTTCAGGCCTATAGACACATGGATATTAAAAACAAATTCTACTATCCTGAGAGTAAGGTTGATTTGGAATTCTATTGTTCACTTTCTTAAAGGTCTTTTACTCCAGCATTGAAATAATTCAACAATAACTTAGCCATTAGACAACAGGCATCTGCATACAACATAGTTTAGTTGGATAACATATAGATAATATTCAATTCCTTCTATGGATATAAACATAGTTTCTTAGATAAACAGATGCATGTATGTGAATACACACACACACACACACACACACACACACACACACACACACACACACCCTGGATATCTATTTTGACTGTTGCCATAAAAATCTCCAAACTTGTGCCTATTTTTTTTAAACTCTAGTATTGGCAAATGCATTACATGTTCCTTTTAGAAGATTTACACTACAACCATGATTTGACTGTATTTTTCCTAGATACAATGGACGTGTTGATTCAGTCACTAAGAATCAAAAGCAGATATCTAAATACCACAATGCATTCACATTCTACTGTGTTACTTCAATCTTTAGCAAACTATTGAATGTTAATACTTTCATGTTTCTCTATTTCCTCCTTTGAGTCATCTGGGGAGACCATAATCTGTTTACAAATATGGATCCTTTTGTGAATATTTATAATTACCAGTGCATGAAGAAAAGAAAAAGTGATAATACAATTTAATTTGCAAGCATGCTTTCTTAAACAATCCATAAATAATATGAAGGATATTTAATCTCATTTTTCAAATAATTGAATAAGTACAATTAATTTCCATGCTATTTCAGTAGTCTTCTTAATTAAATATTTAGGATTTTCTGTAAAATCAGCTTTTGAAAATCAATTCAAACATAGTTTGCATGTTACAATAAATAAAAGCAGATTTAGCATTTTGAATGTCTGTAGATGAATGGTATCCACCTTCTATTTCTCCTCTTAAAGAAAGAACAGCATTGCAGTTTACTTGGGTTTTATAACAAGCTATTTTTAATACTTTTTCAAATTCTTTAATTATATATAAAATGTATCTGATTCATGAAGTTTTACCTTTTTCTTAACCTAAATTCAATATTTTATTGCTAAGAAATAGCTTATTCAGTATGACATTTAGCATTCTAGAATGTTATATCAGAAAATATGCATAATGTCTTTTGTGTTAAATATTTCAATGCAGTGAGATTTTATTTCTACAATATGTTTAAAACTTGTTATCTATAACAAAAAGGCACATATATATATAAAACATAATTTTAAATCATGTAATAAGTTATGTTAATTTATTTAAGAGAGATTATTATTTTATTCAGTATACAAATGGATGCTGAAGTTCAGGAAATAGTGTTGTTTCTTCTTTGCTCTACTTTGACTTGATTGGCCCATTATTTAAAAAGCTTCGTTACTCTGGTCTTTAAGATAGGCCTTCTATCAAAATTTCTGAAATAGGAGAACATGGGTAATTAAAATGCACTATGTAGGGAAAGTTACACTATCTTAGAGAAAACACTACAATTCAAGATATCTTCCTAAGAAACATTACAATTCAAGATGTCTTCCTAAGAAAATTAGGACAACAGAGCTATCTAGCCTAAGTTTTCTGCTTTCAGTCAGTCATAGAATTTTTTCACATAATATTCCTAAACTCAGAACAAATGAGACACGAAATTGTAGAATAACTTGACTGTATGACCCAGAAAAGTAATATTTCACTATACCTTTAGCAAAATCAATAAACTAATAGCTTCACAGAGGATAATTTATCAGACTATTGCATTTTTAACTGTAACTAAAAAAACCTCACAGAAGTAGGATTCATTAAAATAAGATAGAATATTCTATAAATACGCGGTAGAGTAGATATTTTTACCTTTAAGCTATGACATTAATACTTGACTTACATATAGTAGGCCAGAGGAACACACTTTAAAGTTCAAATTATTGTTTTTAGAATTGCAAACTACATTTTTAGTATTTTTATCAATAAATTATGATTCTACTCCACACTAGCATTTTTTAGCTCTTTAAAAGATTATATTTTTTAACTACATTAACATTAATTTTATCTCACTGGATTTTAAACAAGTTCAATAATAAAATGAAACTTAATGTTTTAGGCAAATGGCAATATTTAATACTCTAATAGCATTCATGTATTTAATGTTCTTATTCTCCTTTATGGTAAAATAGATTATAATCCCAAATTTATGTATATGTCTATATGCTACATATAATGAGAAATTACTTTTACACATAACTTGTTATCATAAAAATATACTGGTATATCGTATGAAAGCTTCTAAAATGACTAAATGCCTTTGTCAGTTCCTGTTGCTGAAGATGCTACACTACCAATTAAGTGTACTTTTTAATCAAGTGGAAATTATCTATAGATAGGCATGCATTGTTAAATAAATTAATTTTAATAAAGATGAAGTTAAATTCTCCTTAAACTCTGGTATTCTGAGACCAAACTTATGATTCCCAAACTCTGTCCCTGTGATGACATTCACTTGTGGTGAGGGAAGATAGGTCACTCAAAACCAAAACAGAATGTCAGAGCAGCTTATTTTTTGGCACACATAAAAAATTCTCTGGACTTTGCTGTTGTCTGAATAACAGTCACATAATTACTGATTGATATAATATACTGTTATGGAATGCCCTAACAATAAAGGAAGCAGAAATCCTAAGTTCAAAATGTTTTCTGTATATTTTATTTGAATGATGTCATGATTGGGAACACAGTTGGCCAAGAATCTGTTAAGCACATATAGGGAAATTTCCCAAAATTTGACTTGAGTATTTGACTTGAGTACTTAGAACTTCAAACTCTAACTCCAGGTTGTAATTAAATTTGATGCTGGATCCAGGTAAATGTACCCTGATTGAATTACTTCACTGATTATCACATAAAGTATTAATTTGTTATTCTAAAAGAATGTTTTCTTTCCTAAGACATGTTAGTCTGCATATACTGGGAATAGTGCGAGGGGAAAACCCTCTCTTACTTGTAAGTGACTAACAATGGATCTTGTGAATGCAAGCCCATAGTATTCTTCTGACAGTTTTCTTTTCTAGATTCTAACTGAAGAATATTGTTTCAGTAAATTCTTTTGAAAAGTTGTAAACATACATATGATCCTATTTTAGTTGCTGCATTAAAAGAAAAAATATTAAATTCAAAATAATACATTGTGTCTTAAAATATATCAGTTAAAAAATTACTTCACAATACATCTCCAAGATGTAGTAAGCTATAAATATTTTACTACTGCCAAAATCTTAGGTGGTATTGACTATTTACAATAACACACCTGAAATTTCAGAAAATCATTATTTTAATAATTATTATGGTCTGTACAAGACAAAGAAGATAGAGGCTTTAGAGGTCATGGAAGGCAGCCCACCAGTAAGCAAAATCACAGTAAGTGAGTCTTGGAGATGTGAAGCCCTGAGGAATGTCCACCTGTACCTGAGAACTTTGCGTTAGGATGGACTGGTCCTCTGCTTTTGCCTTCAGAGTCACCAGAGCTCTCATAATCTATGGGTCGTATGAAAACTCTAAGGAGACTTCCAGCCCCTCCCTAGGCAGTATCGCCAGCACTTATAAAAATAATGATTGGTCTTTTCCAAGCATTGCTGCTGGGGCAAATTAAGGGCATTCACCACCCTCAGAAAGAACTTAAGAGATGTAGATTGTTAGCTGTGAGCACCGACCTTAGAAAGAATTTGGAGAAGTATATCGTTAGGAAAGTTAGGGTAAGATATTGTTGCTACTAGCTTTGAGGTAAAACAATCTAATTTATAGCTCATAAAGGCACACTTCTGGTTTTTGAGCAAGGGATGTTTTTTTAGGTCAGGGAACAAGAACGTTGGCACCCTGAGCAGTACCAGTTGCCTTTCTTGCTAACGTGGGCTGGTGATCAAGGGGATGCTTAGTTTCTTGTACCCGTTCTTGCCCTCAGGTTCCCAGTATGATTTACTAAAAAGAAATGTTAATGGGTGGCTGTGCAGTCTGAATAATTAAAATAGAAATGACTTTTCCTACAGATTTGTGATTTTCTTAAGATATTTTGCAAGATTACTTTTTAAGAAAAATTAAAAAAAAATCGGTCCTATGTAATTGCAAATTGCAGCCTCCCAGCAAGAGAAAGTGGCTACAAAAATTACCCTGCTTGTTCACACTTTGTTAATCTATGAGAAGATGCTTAGTTACAGATGTATGTTGGTTCTTGCAAATAATTTGATTTGCTCGTTTGTTTGTTTCTTTCTTTATATACATTTGCACCATCACATGCACATCAACTGTATATATGTGTATGTATGAAAGGAGGTTGGAGCTTGCTTCCATTAACACAATATGTGAATGTGTATGTATGTATGTATGTATGTATGTATGTATGTATGTATGTATGCATGTAGGTATGTATACAGGAATGTATATATGTGAAGTAGTTGAAGCTCATTAAAGCTTGCTTTACCCTCTCCCTCCCTCCCTCTCTCTCTCTCTCTCTCTCTCTCTTCTCTCTCTCTCTCTCTCTCTCTCTCTCTTTCTGTGAATGTATGTATGAATGCACACTTAAATAGAGCAGAAGAAGGAGTTTATTGAGGGTTTAACCAGTCTAACAGATAGAGGGGTAAGAACTCTGTAGCCATTGCTAACCAAAGTACAATAGATAAATATCATTTTCATTCATGGAATACCCATATCCAACATTATCTTTAAAAGAGGATGGCTACTAGAGCGCATGCCTAGCAAGCGCAAAGTCCTGGGTTCAGTCCCCAGGTCCCCAGCTCAAAAAAAAAAAAAAAAAAAAGAAAAAAAAAAAGGGATGGCTACTTGATATAGAGTAATCAATAACATTTGGCCTGTAATTAAGGGTGATAGAGAAGCAATAGCCATCCAAATACAATGCTACATCTGCAGGAACATGTCTTAATGAGTCCCATTATACTGTATACATGTAAAATGACATCATAATTTTAAATATTAATGCTGTGTTCCACGCAGAACCTAAAGCACTGGGAATCTCGAATGCTCTCTAAAGCTGAATTTTCCACCTCCCTTAAAAAGATTCTGCCTGCTATGTCTACATATATATATATATATATATATATATATATATATATATATATATGGCTGTTTCTGTAAGTGATTCTCAGCCATTTGAGCTTCCTTTCTTAAGTCTGAAAGAACTGCAAGGACAAAAATGGAGAAGAGCCTGAGAAAAGGAGGACCAAGCACAGGACCAACGTAGGATCCAGTTCAAGGGGAGGCATCAAGTCCTGACACAATTGCTGAGGCTATGGTGCGCTCACAAAAAGAGACCTATCATGACTGCCCTCCAAAAAACCCAAGAAGCCGCTGAGTCAGATGCAGATATTTATACCCAACCAATGGAAAGAAGCTGCTGGCCCCTGTAACCACAGAATTAGGAAAAAACTGGAAGAAGCTGAGGAGGAGGGTGACCCTGTAGGAGGAAGACAGTCTCAATTAACCTGAACTCCTGAGGTGTCTCAGACACTGGACCACCAATCAGGCAGCAGATACCAGATGATATGAGGCCCCCAATACATATACAGCAGAGGAGTGCTGGGTCTGATTCAGTCAGAGAAGATGCACCTAACCCTTGAGAACCCAGAGGCCCCAGGAAATTGGGAGGTGTGGTGGAGTGGAGGTTGGAGGGCGGGAGCATCTTCATGGAGACAGGGGTGGACTGGAAGGGGGATAAAATCTGGAGTGTAAGAAAGATTAAATGATGATGATGATGATGATGATGATGATATGATTAATGATGATTAATGGTAATAAATAATTAGGTTGTTTTGATTTATAGCATAATTTTAATTTGAATTATTTGCTTGTTGATACCTAGCTTTTTAATTTATTCACCTGTTTTGGATATGAGTCCTTTATCAGATGCGGCATTGGTAAAAATCTTTTCTCATTGTGTACTCTACTGATCTGTCTGAATAGTGTTTGCCTTAGAGAAGCTTTTTAATTTAATGAGGCCCAATTTATTAATTGTTGGTCATAGTTCCTCCAATAATGGTGTTCGCTTCAGTTATTCTTCTCCTCTTCCAGGGAAATTAAAGTCTGTTCCCCGATTTCACTTCTATCCAGTCCAGTGTATCTGGTTTTATATTGAGGCCTTTGATAAATTTATACTTAAGTTTTTAGCAGGGTGATGAGTATGGATCTAATTGTGCCGATATGCAGACATTCAATTTGATCAGCACTATATGTTGAATATACTGCTTTTATTTCAGTATGTACTTCTGGCTTCTGTATTAACGATCACGAGACTACAGGTCTGTGAAATTATATCTGGTCTTCAGTTCATTTGCATTGACCAGCTTGTCTTTTTAAGGGCAATACCATGCTGTTTTTGTTACTATAACTTTCTAATAATCTTGAATTGGGACTGGCGTGAAGGAAAGCAGTGGGTTTTTTTTATTCAATGTTCCATTAGTTTTTCTTTTTCATAGGGAGTTGAGGGTCATTCTTTTAAGATCTGTTAAGGTTTAAAATGGTTCATTTTGATGGTTAATTAAGGGTTTTCATTCCCTTCTCATGTCTTGAAAGAATTATTTTCTTTATTTCCTTCACGCATGTGTTTGTGTTTATGTGTGTTTGTGTTTATGTGTGTTTGTGTGTGTGTATGTGTGTGTGTGTATGTGTGTGTGTGTGTGTGTGTGTGTGTGTGTGTGTGTGTGTGTGTGATATTTCCTGGATCTCTTAACTTCCTCCCGAGATCTTTTAATCACTGTCAAAAGTTCTGCATTTGGGTCTTTTACCTGTGCCTAAGCTATATTGGAATATTCAGGGACTGCTGTGGTAAAGCTGCTAAGCTCTACTAAAGCACAGTAGTTGTTGCATTTCTCGTACATACATGTGTTGAGGAGTATGACTTAGTATTGAAGAACCAATCAGCAAGGCTACACTTGGAGAAAACTCATTCTCCTTCCTTTTGCAGTTTCTGATTGGCTGTATTTTGTGAGTTTTTCCATCTACACTGGAGTGACATCTGGATTTTTGTTTTGTTTGTTTGTTTTCTTAACGCAGGTCTTTCTTGTTTAGATAGATCTTACTGTTGAGATCGTGTTAGTACAGCAGTGTGTATGCATAAAGTCGTGTATAAAAGACTTTATGGCAACAGATATCCTGGTCCTCTGTTTCTTGCAATCTGTCTTTCCAAACTCTTGAATTCCTAGAAACTTAGTTATAAAAGCTGTAGTTTATGTGTCTGTTGGGATTGGACAGTCCATAGTAATTTGTTTTCTATATTTTGACCAGTTATTGACCTTTGTAATAAGTCATTTCACTCTCTGCTCTTCATTCCTAAATTTGATGATCACTAAAAGAATCAGATATTATTAATTGAATAACTGTTTCAAGAATTAAACAAAATGTGTTCATAAGGTTCTGGACTACCCAAGCTGCATGTGATACTGGAGACTGAAAACATTGAAGTGTTCTCTCGCTTTTTTTTTATGATTTTAAAATGAAGACTTCAGAATTACTTCAGTTGATGTAAATATTATTTCTTTTTGTCTGTTAATATGACAACATTAAAACTTTATTCACACCCCACCTTAGATGCATTTTGAATGTGTATTGGTAATAGTAAATGCAGGTAATAGACAGCATAATAGATGTGATTTGTTTCACCTTTAAAATCCTACAGTATATTATTACACTAATTTATTGCCTGTTGCTTAAAAACAACATGCTCTTCCACATGGGGAGCTAGACCTTGGCAGTATAGCATTAGTAAAATCTAAGAAATATAAATGTATCGTACCATGTAAAATTTGCAAATTAATCTTTGATTTTGCTGTCAAGCAGATAACTTTTCTAGAAATAAAATCTACTCTTTCCTTATCATTGCTATCATGATTATACCAAACTTTTAGGACAAGGGTACCATCCTTTGAAGGCATGAATATTAAAATTATGAGCAGAAATATTACAGAACCTTTAGGTACCACATAGATGTTATACAACATGTGGGATATTTTCCACTAGGAAAATACATTGATTTTTTTTGTGCTCACGATGCCTCGGTATAAATGAAAATTGATTTTCTAAATTGCTAGTTGCATGTCAGTGGACAAAATCTGTGTCACCCCTTCCAGTAATTATACTACAAACAGGAGAATGGCTTCAATTGAATTCATCATGTAGTTAAGTGATTGACAGATTGGTTCTTAGCCTTTTTTATGCTCACACATATTCTCTATATAAAATTATAAAAATTAATAAAGTTTTGTTGAGAAATGTATTTCTTTCTCTTCAATGATAGTTACGGTTTGTTTAGTATGTTAAGGAGAAGTATGCCCAGTGTTTCCTTCACTGTCATTTATCGTTATAGCTCTCTCTAGTGATATATGTAAGAACTAAAATAACCAATTGGGAAATAACCACAATTAGTGTTTGCAAAGAATTGTTTTAAATATGAAATATGCCTCAGAAACTATTTACATTCACTTCTTTACTTACCCTATGCTTCTAGTCTGGCTATTAAATTAGATTTCCTTTTTCTAAAGAGAGAGTGGTTAATAATAATAATAGTTATAATAATAATAATAAATATTATTATTATAATAAATCCTTTTATCTTAGAAAACCTATGACATTCGCAGAATCTGGGTACATTCTTAAGCTTTCTGTAGAGATCAAGTACCTTATTTTAGAAGAGATAAGTTACATTTCTACCAGAAAGGACAATTACTCCTACTTGACATAGAGCTATAATTATATACTTTAAATAAAGATAATTTAAAGTAAATTGTCTACAAGTACCATAATTTTTATTTTATTGTGAAGTAGGCCCCAATGTAACTCAAATTAGCTGTGAACTTAAGATCCTCCAGTCTTACCATTTTAAGCTGTTTTAGAGCTGTGAGTCACCATGCCCAGCCATGTGGTAGGTTGCAAGGGAAGAAACATTGATGAGTTACCCCAATGAAAATAACTTTTAATCATTTTTGTTGAGTTGATAGATTTTTTTCAAGTAGTAGATTTCAACCCAGTGATTATATGTGTAATTAATGGAATTAAATATATCTAGATATAACAGAGTTAGAAATAATTTGCTTCTTTGATAAAAGAGTTGTTGAACTCCTGAAATACACATAAGGCGTATGGATTCTAAGAATATAAAATTAAAGCATATTAACACAAATTGAAAGTCTCCTATTACTGTGTCCCAAAGCAATGAGCAAGACAAGAGAATGTTGTTATATCAGGAGAATAAAGCTAAACTTTTCTCATGGATTTTTTTCAATTCAAGAAGGCTGTTTTAAGATATTTCATTTGCACCTTATGCTAATCCAAAAAGAGCGACTTACAATTTTGTTATCACAATTCATATTTTTTTGTAAAATCATATTGAAGATCTTAAGGTCTTTATCAGAAAATCAGTCATATAAAGAGACTAAAACAGCATTAACCAGAAAATTTTGGACGCCACTTTTTGCCAGTTCAGTGGTTTTATTTGCACCCTATTGTACAGTGCATGTTCTATTTGGTAGTCAATGAAGCTGTTCTTCTTTTTAAAGAAATTATGTATTTAATGTATGTGAGTTCACTGTAGCTGTATTCAGACACACCAGAAGAGGGCATTGGATCCCATTACAGATTGTGTGAGCCAGCGTGTAATTGCTGGGAATTGAACTCAGGAGCTCTGGAAGAGCAGTCAGTGCTCTTAACCACTCACTGAGACATCTCTCTAATCTTGATGCTGTTATTCTTGTTTGTCATATTTTATAAGGTATTAACCTGACATGAATTCTTAAATATTACACTCTTTTTTTTCACACTATGCAGTTTTGCAAGTTTGTATTCCCCTACTCTGAACACAGGAACAAGTTCCCTTTAGCGGCACCTACATTTGTGTTAACGTTTCATCACCTGAGCTTGCCATCAGCTAGTTCCTTACATTGGTTTAATCAATTTGTCCCAGTATGATATTTATAGCAATAAATGTATATATTTCTAAATATATGGATTAATATAGGTGCTTGCTCTATTACCTTAAATAGTATTACTGGTTTTCTCCCATGATGAATTTCAGACTAGGCTTTTCTCCAACACCATCAGACCTTGGCCCCATAATTCTTTTGAGTAATCAAAGTCTTTCAGGAATGAACTCCCTAAGTAAAAGTTCAGTGCACCCTGAATGGTATGCACTTACTCTTCTGGAAAGTAGTAATACTTAAGAAGTCTTGTGAGCAGCAGCATTTGCACTGTACAGTGACATAAGGCTTGTTCATGTGAACACAAGGATTGCCATAGAATATCTTGGAAGGATGAGATCACAATAAGCCCCAGGTGAATAGTATGTAACCTTATGAGTCTCTGACACAAATGAACACTCTCCTGTCTCATGTTATTTTTTCACACGCCACTATTAATTTTATGGCTTACTTCACTGAGTCCTCATCAAGTCTTTATAAGTTTTTGGACCAACAGGCTAGTACTGAGCATTTGAAGTACATTAATTTGCCAGAAAATAACGTGAACACTTTAATAGTGAATATAGAAATGTTATCTAGTGTCTTAAATAGGTATACATTCTTTCACATAGAAAATCTAACAGATTACCTAATGTTTAAGACTTGAATTATCTACAGTTGAGAAAAGATGAGCAAAATTTTACTCTAACACTCCAATTTTATATATTACAAATAACAACTGTGTTTCTTTATTTCCATGTAGATCTAAATACTTTAACCTAAAGTGTATATGGTAGGGGTTTAAAGAATTTATTTTATTGGTACTAAAGTAACGCAAAAATCTTGACATACAAAAAAATGCTTCTTTTGTAGGGTCATGTTAATGTACCATACATTTTATTGCTTATGTATAGGCCCATTACTAACAAATCAAGTGTAGAATTAAAAGTGCAAACATCATTTAACATCAGTATTTCCATAGACCCACAGCATATCTAATTTCAAAATGAATTGAAAGTAAACCACTGTGCACAGCAGAGTAAAAGCATATTGTGAATATAACATTTTGTGTACACACACATACACACATACACTCATATGCACATACATGAACAGACACACATGTGCTGATGGACATCAGACAAAAGGCTGGCCTCTAGTGTCACTTTCCATATTATGTCCTTGGGTCTGTATCTTGTACTGAATCAGGGACTAGAATGGCAGCCAGCAGTCCCCAGGGATCTTCTTATCTTTATCCCCAGAGCTGGGGTTACAGGAATAAGACTGTGAATGTGTCCATCTTTGATGGGTCAATTCTAATATCAAATTCTGATAATTTGACGTCAGGTCTTCACGCTTAAGTGACACATATTCTTAACTGATGAACCATTTCGCTAGCCCATATCCCTGCTCCGTTTGCTGGCTTGTTTTATTTTTTTCTACTGTTTGAATAACGGGCATATGGATGCATACTTTCTCAGTCCTGATTAGCTTCCAGAATAAGCTACAGATTGTTTCATACAATTTATTGACGTAAGCACTTGTATTATATGTGTTAGAAGTGCTCCTCTAAAATAAAATTCAATATCAAACTACTATACTTTTCATTAAGGTAAAAAAATGTAAAGACATACTGCACAGTGGCTTGCTTAAGAGAAGAAAATTCAGTTCTGTTCAACATAGGACTTCGGCATGATGCAAATACATTAGAATGTTAAGGATGTGAATCCAAATTGTAATTCAGGCTTTGCCTTTTTTTTTCTTTTCTCTTCCAATTCTTCCGCACACTGTAAACACTTATTTTTTATAATTTCTTTATATAAGTACAGTACACACAAGCGTTTTCATTATATTGACTATAATAATCAGCCTTATTAGGAAGCCATTTTAATATCCAATTGCCAAAGGTATATGGAATGAGAGATGGCTTTTTAGGACTTACTGAATACTTAAATGAATCAGTTTCCAATTTTGAGCCTATTTACCCATTTTATCAGTGCATTTATCTTTCCAGAACTTGACATATTCTTTTCAAAATTCAGTCTTAGCCAAGTTAACAAATGAAGAGACAGATGGGTTCCATCACATTCTCTTCATCTGTACAAACACATTGTTAGCTCTGTTCCCTAGAGCTTCTTCTACTCACAATTATGCTTGGTGCTTAGGGTAGAAAATGGATGCTTGCATAACTCATTCTATATAAAATGTTTGAACACCCCTTCAATACAATTTTTGCTGCATATGCCCCAAAACCTCTGTTGCCCATGTTATAGTTTAATTTCTATTATTTTTTGACTTTTTAATAATATATACTATTTCTCTTTTGTGTGGAGAAAACTGAATTTCACAGAGATAGTGAGCATACGACTGGTCCTGTCGACACACTAACTTCTCACTTACTTTAAATTAGACATTTGTGCCCATCAAATCTTATGCTGGTCATTGTATAGAGTGGTTTCACAGAAGATTGAATAAGAAATCCAAGGTTTAGCAGGGTGGGAATCTTGGAATTGATTAATTCTATGTTCTTAACAAGTGGCACATTTTTTTTTTGCAGAAGTGCTATGCAAATTCCCTTCATAGAATAATAAAACTCTGTTAGGAAGATTTTCACCATCGCAGGGAACTTTTGACTGGCTCGTAGATCTGAAGAATATAAAGAGCTCAATGAAACCGTTAACTGGTTGTACGTTGTATTCATTAGCTCTTACTTTTTGTGTATATATATTATATATATTGTTCATTTTTGATTTCTTATTTTTTTATACATTTGTTTGGCTACTTTCTGTTGCTGAAACTTAAAGTATAGTAAAATTGGTTGTTGTCACTATTTTGCTGTTTACATTGTTTTTCTTCTGAGTTCTAACTTCACCTGAGTGACTGCCATTTGATTCTCCCTATGCTCTTCTACTAATTTTGAACGATAAATTTGCCACTTTACTACACTTAAATAATAATAATTTTTAATTTTTAAAATATTTTAATTATTTAAACAATTTTAAGTTGAATATATTTGATATTTCCCTGCTCCAAAGTCTGTCCAAACATCTCGCCCTCACTACTTAGCAAACTTTAAGCTTTCTTTTTCTCTCAAGAAACAAAACTCTGATACAGTAACAAAATCCTTCAAAACCAAGACAGCAAAATAAAACCACACCCTAAAACAAAAAACAAAACAAAACCAAAAATAAACCAACAAAAACCACCCCCACCACCAAAATGTAACCAATAAAAGCTTACAAAACAATAGAGTCCTTTATTCCTTACTCAACTAAACTTGAACATGAGACCTCTCCTTCATTGGATATATATATCTAATGTTACTCTATTGGAGAAAACTGATTTTTCCTTTTACAGAAGATATAAATGATAGTTCACTTGGTACCATTTACTCCAGTGGCTACATTTTCAATCATTCATTCATTATTTATTTGTTTCATTTAGAATGATAAATTGTTAATTTAAATTAAGTTTTAATTGCTTCCACATAATGAGACTATTTAAATTTGATTTTACTGTACATAAAAATCATGGTACTGATTTTTGGGATGAAATTCACTTACCTCCTAATTATGGAATTAGTGGTAGATATAAAGTATGAGAACAACTAGAACATAAAACTTTAACCCAACTGAACTTTCAAATATATATTAAACTGAATAGCACTGGTTTGGTCCATTGCATCCTATTGAAAGCTTTGTCACTGAGGACTTTGTTAGTTTAATGTCTCTCATTCATTAACATCCTGAAAATGTTACTCTTCAGTAATATTGTACCCATGGTATTTTGAGATTTCTATTTTTCTTAGTAATTGATTTATATTTAAGTCTATACCCAGTATAGTGTGCAAGGCTCATTTTTCTCTTTAGCGATGACTAGCACACTAAATTCTGCTCTACTCTGTTTGGTGGGCTTAGCTTGTGCAGCGCTTCCATGACTCCAACACTCAGGGAACAGCATGAGTGGTGATGAGGAGGCTGAGTTACAGGCAGTTTCCTGGGCTTCCTATCACACACAAAAAAAAATTGTAAATTTATGTTTCAGCTTCTCGGAATCCTGGGGTGTAACTTTTTATTTCCAGGGAATTGTTGTGCTCCTGTGGTGTACTTTGCATATTAGTAACTGTCTCTTCTGTGGTTTATGATGTCAGTTAACAACTTTTCCAGAAAGAGAAGCAGCATGTGAAATACTGGGTTTAGTTTAATATGGTTTTCTTCCCTGTTGGATATTATTTAAAAATACAACGAACCACATTCTGAGGAGTCAGTCACTTTCCCAGATAGGTTCTACTACAAGCAAGGGGCCACCAGAAGACTTAAGATTTATTAGTTCATTTAATAAATTCAGCTGTGATTAAAATAAAGATTTAATAAACAGCCCATTGCTCTCCAAATACCAGTAGGCTCCATAATGTGCTGTGAGGCAAAGCATAGCGATTCAAGTTTTGATTTAACTTTGAGAGGCCAGTGCTGATTTTCTACTACCAGACATAATTGTTTTCTAAGAAGTCCAAATCATGAGCATAAGTATGAAGAGATTTGAGAAGAAAGCAGAGCCTATGTGAAGCAGGAGCCCTGTGTAAGAACAATCAACTGGATTATCGGTTATGCAAAATATTGAAAGACATATTAGGACCTCTGCAGAAGTAATAAACTACAAAGATGAATTTATTCAGAAGGCCAGTCCAAAAAATTGTATATTATGATAATACAATCTGTTTCATCTTGTTTTCTTATTAATGACTAACAAGTATAATAATGTCATTCTTTTTAAGAATAAGATGTTTAAATATGTTAAAGGCAAAACAAGAGAAGCCGCAGACATCCAGATACACACACACACACACACACACACACACACACACACACACAAAGACACACACAGAGAGAGAGAGAGAGAGAGAGAGAGAGAGAGAGATAAAGAGAGAGAATGAACAGCTATGGAAGTACTTACCATGTAAGTTTGTAGGTCAAATCTCACATAAAACTCTTGGTGCTGTGGTGTACATTTCTGATCACATTCCAGGAAATCAGAGACTGGCACATCTTTGGATTTATTTTGCACCCAATATAGGAAAATTTGTAAGAGAATCAAAAAGGCAAGAGAGTAAACAATAAATAGATATCTACAAAACAAATCAAACAGTCAACAGAGAAACCAGATGGATCACCCTCGAGAAAGAACAGTATTTGGTGCACATTTTCTACACACACACACACACACACACACACACACACACACACACACAAAAATACTCACAAACACACACACATACACACACACACACAAACACACACACACACAAACACACACACAGACACATACACACACACACAAAATACACCCCCCCACACACATACACACACACAAAAACACACACACACAAACATACAAACACAAACACACAAACACACACACAGAAACCAATACACAAAAAGAAAAGGAAATAAAATTCTGTACATTAAAAGTGACATTGAAGACAGATTACCTACCAAGATGCGTGTCAACCGTTGAAATAAATCATATTTTATAATGTAGATATTTTAATCCTCACAATAGAAAACTTATCTTTTTTTAAATTTTTCAAAATTTCATTTGGGTATTCAATAAAATGATTATGAAACAAAATAAACTGTGTTATGATAAGTACATATAAGAAAATCATTAGTGTTTGTGTTGTACAAGCAGCACAATATCTGATTCCTTTTGTCCTAGGCTGAAGATTCACTAAAACACACTTCTGCATTGAATTAAATCACAGAAAAACACAACTCAAATTCATATGTGCTAGTGAGTAGTGTGTGTAAAGCAGTCAGCAATTATAAGGTATTCCTACAGTTCACAAAGACAAGATCAATTTCATCTTCAATATCCTGTGGATGTTCCAGGCAGTCCCTGGAGTGCATGTAGGGAAGGTCACTGAGAAAAAGAAGCACCAATTGCATTATTAAAATGGCAAGCAAAGTGGTCAATATTGCCAGACAAATGAGGATTTTAAGAACTGCGGAAGCCTTTGTTGGAGCATATCCAGGTGCTGTAGGACAGCCACAGAAAGTTGGTGTTCTCTTTTCGTTTCTTCACTCCTGAAAATACTTTCAATTTTCCATAGCTCTTACACAGTGAATGGCACAAGGTTAATTGATACCTGACTCCATTTCTTTTTTGTGTCCTACTCATATTCCTTTTCTCCTCTCTTCTCTCTTCTCTCTTCTCTCTCTCTCCCTCTCTCTCTCTCTCTCTCCCTCCTCCCTCCCTCCCTCCCTCCCTCCCTCCCCCTCCCCCTCCCTCCTGCCCCTCATTCTCTCCCCCCCTGTTTGCATCAGGCAGAAAAGATTAGCATTTGTTTTTCAGTTTTCAAATAAGTTTACTTTTATCCAGAATGTAATTTTTGCCATAATAATCACTTTATTGAAAATATATACAAAGTATCTATTAAGTCACTCAAATGATGCTGAAAAATATCAAACCAACATACATATATTCAATGTCTTAGGAATAAATGTATTTTTTCTACCTGAAAGCTAGGAAGTCATTAGTGGCACATATTTTCAGTCAAGTATAATGAACCACAAATATTGTCTTCTAAATATATTCAATTGTCATGAGGAAATTTTTCGCCATAAGAAGTTTATTGTTAGCATAGATGCCCAATTTGAAGAATGGCTTGATCCCAAACATCAAAGCATCTGTTGTTCTCTGTCATTCCAGATAGCCATCCTTTTCCCTATCAGTTTCCTTGTCTGCCGTCCACCAAAAATAGAATTACCACCTGGCGCTGCTTCTGTCCATATGGCTGTCTTGACTTCCTTATGTGGCGTCTGCTTCTCTCAACAAACTTTGCATGTATTTTTAATACATATTTAAATTCACAAATGAGAGTCTCCTCTCTTCTAAATATTTCAGGGAGAAAAAAAAACAGTAGGGCATAAATATAAATGCGGAAGTGTGCTCCCTATCTGAAGTTCTAAATGTGAAGTTTCTGATAAAGGCAGCTGTAGTTTTCCTTCAGGGAAGACGCTAGCTGGCCTGAGAGGTGCACACCTATACCACTTTGCTTTGCTGCAGCCAACGGTTTTCCTTTAAATATTCAAGGACCTCTTTGCAGTCCCTTCTCTTTTGTCCCTCTATATATTCCTTCTCTTTCTCATCACTGTTCTCTCCTCTAGTTAATTAGTCAATTAATCTGTGTCCTTCAACTTATTGTTATGGTTATGCTTTTATTAATGTCTTATTTTCTCAATGTTTCTAGTTTATATCCTACTAGTCACCATCTAGACACCTGAGTACTCACGCATCCTTTTAATTTCTATATTTCTCTTACCATTATTCGTCCTACATATATCATAGTCTGTATTATTTTTCCTTTGAGTTCCCAAAGTAAGTTTGTCATTGAAATGAGACTTTATTGTGTTCTCTTTGTATATGCCTGTTTAATTGGAGGCAGCATCTCTCTTGATGAATCACCGTGGAATGTTTAACTTTGATTGTCAACTTGACAGAATCTGGAGTCACCTGGAAGACATACCTCTGCATTACCTGTGGGGGGAAGATTTGCATAATTACAATAGCTTATGTGGGAGGACCTATCTCAACTGGGTGTGGCTTACACTGTGTAGATGAAGACAGCAATAGGAAGAGCAGTACCCCGTCCCTCATCTACTAGCTACCAATGTGATGGGATGAGCTGTCTAATGCTCCTGATGCCCTGACCTCACACACGATGGACTACACAGTGAAACGCTTTTATCTGCGTTAAGTGCTTTTAGCTATATATTTATCATAGAATTGGAAAACAGAGAAGATATCCCTTCCTATGTCCTTTATCTCTTTATATTGCTAATTAGTAAACATGCCTGAGTTGCTTCCTGCTGGTCTATGAGCATATGCCCCTCCTCTCACACTGGTATCCAGCTTGTGAATTATTTTACAAACCATTCTCATCGTTAACCTTCCTATCACGTGTCTAAAGTCAATTCCTTGTTGACATTCTTATGAGAAATTATATAATAAGTGAAGTGAGCATAAACATTTGGTTCACACTTACTGATGCTTCAGTTCATCATAGGGGAAGTACACAGCAGAATGGGGAGAATCACACATGCTGGCAGCCATGACCTGGCTGTGCTGCTGTTGCTTTCCCTGTTGTTTGTGGACTCCCGAGACTATTAACAAGTGTCAGAAACATTAAAAGTGGATCTTCCCTATTAGAGAATCCTCCCTGGAAGGACCCTTTGTCACTCTCTGCAACATCTCATTCCAGTAAGGCGTCAATTAAAGTTGACCACAGAAGGTTAAGAATGCCAGTGTCACCCATGCTCTGACGCCCTGTCCAACTGCTGAGTTTATATCCCCCAGATATCTAAAATATACAAAAAGTTTTGCCACTCTGAAATAAAGTTGGTCTTGTCCTAATCTTCTCATGAACTAACAGGAAAAATAGTCTAATGTTTGTGTCTAAACAGAGAAATATCTTACAAAGCTAATATTGCAAAAAAAAAAAATAAGACTGTTTAACAATCATTTCTCAAATCCATTCTTTTTTCCCCTTAGTTGTATAACTTCACTATGGCCACACACAAGACGTTCTCTGCCTCTCCCTTGTAGAAAGGAATTCCGTCTTTCTTGAAGATGGGAAAATATTATGCTACCAATTTCCTCTGCCTGGAGGATTTTCGACCAGACCCTTGAGCTAACCCATTACGTTCTTTCAAACAATACTCAGACAGGTTTTCCTTAAGTTTTTTTTCAATGTTGATATCCTTGATCAAGCAGCAGTCTCTCTCTGGAGACAGTTATTTCGTCCTGTATAAGTTTTATAGTAAACACTGTCATCAACATGCTTATTGGTTTTGTGATTGCTTTTCACTTGCATATCCCAAGGGATTATACTCCATGAAAAGAGGACTTATTTATCTCTGTCACCACTTCTTGGCATGAAGAATGCCACAGAAAAAGTCTTCATGGTGTCTGTTCAAACAACTGATACACGGAGACCAGAGAATAAAGAGCAGATTTTCTTTGGTATCAGAGAGCAACAAGCTGGTATGTCTAGATAACTGTGTATTGTTCTTTCAGGTTTCTTTCTAGAACTTGCCCAATTCAGGGATCCTATATACCCAACATCATCACACCATTCCTTACATTCAATATTCATGTCTTCAGACACACCACAGCTTTGAGGTATTGGGTATGTTTTTGTTTGTTTGTTTTACTTAGGATATTTTATTACCTCTATAAAATTATATGCTAACAATATTTTCCTAACTAGAATATAATTGACTTTAGAGAAGGGATGCTGATAAAATAGCAGGCTTTCTACAGCATGCATCTATCTTTTATTAATATTACTTCAAATTTTGGGCATGATTTTAGACCTTTTTACTTTCCAGTTTCATATTGATTCTTTACAGAAAAGACAACCAACTAGCCACAAAGAGAAGAAAATAAACATTTTAAGTACATTTGTTCTCTTTTCTTGGTAGAAAGTGCCAAGTCTTATGCTAAAACAACTTACTTTTACAGAGAAAAGACTTAAATTATTTCATATATGATATATACAAAATATCATTTTTATTCAACATGAATAGAAGGTAAATATTACTTCATGTTATACAATTTATTTAACTGAGTGCTGGTTAAAATAGCTTGCCATGTATACACAGCCTTTCAATGCATTCTGGAAAATTTTAGTCTTTTAAGTAAGACTGGGGCTTCTTTAGAATATTCTTAACAAGCCAGAAAATGTCATAGAAGTATAAAGAAAATGTATTTTCTCTGTATAATTTCAATCTTCCCTAGTGAAACACAGGAGGAACACTCCTTTTTTTTATTAAATATGTCGTTTATATTTTGAAGGAAGCAGTCAGCTGACAGTTTAACCTGGGGAATGTATCAGAGAAAACTGCATACCCGTGACCTTCCATGGTTCTCCCTCTATAATGATACTATTTTTTAATAGTATCTCGTTCAGGGCCCCTTCATTCACTTAGGACATCCATAAAGATGCATCTTCTGAAGCAATGTACTTTGTTCGTTGTGTAGATACTGCAATATATCTTACCTCATTAGGGAAAATAGTATTTTGAAAATACCACAGAATTCTGGATGGTAGCCTTGATAAATAAGATGGCCGAATTGAACTGGTCTCACAGCTCTCTGGACCCAAATCCCATAGAGGAGAGAGCTGAACTCTCAAAAGTGCTGACAATCCTGAGAGTTAAGGGGAGACCACCACTTTTGCTCACATTCCTGGCCCAAGAGGAACCTGCCTAGCAGCCTCTGGACATAGGAAACTAGGAGCAGTAAGGGGCGGGACCCTTCTGCCTGTTCTCAGAGCAGAAAGCCAGTCACCAGGAGCACTGACACATCTAAGAACAGAGGTAAGACAAACTCTTCTGCTCTGAGCGATCCACCTGCAGGCTTCAGCACACACAACCCTGGCAGCAGTCTGGGAGAGGAACCTTCTGGTTTCTGCCTGCACCCAAAGCTGAACAGGTCCCACAAATCTCTGTATCCAGATCCAGCTGAAAGAAAACAGGTCTACAAAAGTGCTTACACACGGGCTTAAAGAAGGGTCAAGCCACTGTCAGAGACATCAAAACATACTAATACGAGAGACAACCTGATAGTGAGAGGCAAGAACAGGAATTTAAGCATCAGAAACTGGACTACTTGGTATCATCAGAGCCCAGTTCTCCCACCAAAGCAAATACTGGATACCCAAACACATCTGATGATGCCATGACAATTATAGAGTACTTTAAGAAGGACATAAATAAATACCTTAAAGAAATACAAGACAACACAGGTAAACAAAGATAATTTGGTAAAGGAAGAAATAAAGAAAGAAAATGACTTTGTAGAACTTAATGAAAATGAAGGGAGAACATACCCAAACTTATGGCAGTGAAAGCAGTGCTAGGAGAAATAATCCTAGCTCTGAGAGCCTCCAAAGAGAAATGGGAGAGAGCATGCATTAGCAACTTGGCAACTCATCTAAAAGCTCTAGAACAAAAAGAAGCAAATACACCCAAGAGGAGTAGACATCAGGAAATAATCATACTCAGGACTGAAATCAACAAAGTAGAAACAAAAAGAACTATACAACGAATCAACAAAACCAGGATCTCGTTCTTTGAGAAAAACAAGATAGATTAAACCATTAGCCAGACTAACCAGAGGTCATAGAGCGTGCATCCAAATTAACAAAATCAGAAAGGAAAAAGAAAGCATTACAACAGAATCTGAGGAAATTCAAAAAAATTATCAGATCCTACAACAAAAGCCTATATCCAACAAAACTGGAAAATCTGGATGAAATGGACAATTTTCTAGACAGATGCCAGGTACCAAAGTTAAACCAGGATCAGAAAAAAACATCTAAACAGTCCCATAATCCCTAAAGAAATAGAATCAGTTATTAAAAGTCTCCCAAACAACAAAAGCCCAGTTTAGTAAAGAATTCTATGAGAACTTCATAGAAGACCTAATACCAACTCTGTTGAAATTATTCCACAAAATAGAAACAGAAGGAAAACTACCCAATTCAATCTATGAATACACAATTACACATAAACCTAAACCACTCAAAGATCCAATGAAGAAAGAACTTCACACCAATTTCCCTTATAAATATTGATGCAAAAATAATCAATAAAATTCTTGCAAATCAAATCCAAGAACACATCAAAACAACCATCCATCATGATCAAGTAGGCTTCATCCCAGGGATGCAGGGATGGTTCAATATATGGACATCCATTAATGTAACCCACTATATAAACAAAATAAAAAAATCACATAATCATCTCATTAGATGCTGAGAAAGCATTTGACAAAATTCAACACCCCTTTGTGTTAAAAGTCTTGGAAAGACCAGGAATTCAAGGTCCACACCTAAACATAGTAAATGCAATATACAGCAAACCAGTAGCCAACATCAAAGTAAATGGAGAGAAACTTGAAGCAACCTCATTATAATCAGGGACTAGACAAGGCGGTCCGCTCTCTCACTATTTATTCAATATAATACTATATTCTAGATCCTAGCCAAAGCAATCAGACAATAAAAGGAGGTCAAAGGGATACACATCAGAAAGGAAGAAGTCAAAATATCACTATTTGCAGTGATATATGATAGTATATTTAAGTGATCACAAAAGTTCCACCAGAGAACTACTAAGCCTGATAAACAATTTCAGCAAAATGGCTGTATATAAAATTAACTCAAACAAATCATTAGCCTTCCCCTACTCAAAGAATAAAAAGACAAGGAAAAATTAGGGAAATGACATCCTTCACAATAGTCACAAATATATCATAAAATACCTAGGTGTATCTCTAACCAAGCATGTGAAAGATCTGTATGACAAGAACTTCATGTCTCTGAAGAAAGAAATTGAATAAGATCTCAGATGGAAAGACCTCCTATGCTCATGGATTGGCAGGATTAATAAAATAAAACTGGCCATTTTGCCAAAAGCAATCTACAGATTCAATGCAATACCCATCAAAATTCTGTCTGAATCCCTCATAGAGTTAGAAAGAGCAATTTACAAATTCATTTGGAATAACAAAAAGCCCAGGAGAGTGAAAACTATCCTCAACAATAAAAAATCTTCTGGGGAAATCACTCTCCCTGACCTCAAGCTATATTACAGAGCAATAGTGATCAATACTGTATGGTATTGGTTGAGAGACAGGCAGGTAGATCAATGGAATAAAATTGAAGACCCAGAAATGAACCCACACACCTGTGATCACTTGATCTTTGACAAAAGAGCTAAAACCATCCAGTGGAAAACAGTATTTTCAACAAGTCTTGCTGGTTCAACTGGAGGTCAGCATGTAGAAGAATGCAAATCGATCCATTCTTATCACCAAGTACAAAGCTTAAGTACAAGTGGATCAAGGACCTTCATATCAAACCAGTTATACTCCAACTAATAGAAGAAAAAGTGGAGAACTGCCTTGAACACATGCGCACTGGGGAAAATTTCCTGAACATAACACCAATGGCTTATACTCTAAGATCAAAAGTGACAAATGGAACCTCTTAAAACTGCAAAGCTTCTATAAGGCAGAAGACACTGTCATTAGTATGAAAAGGCAACCAACAGCTTGGGAAAAGATCTTTACCATTCCTATATCCAATAGAGGACTAATATCCCATATATACAAAGAGCTCAAGAAGTTATACTCCACAGAATTATATAAACCTATTAAAATTGGGGTACAGAGCTAAAGAAAGAATTCTCAGCTGAGGAATATCAAATGGCTGAGGAGTATCTAAAGAAATGGTCAACATCCTTAGTCATCAGGGAAATGCAAATAAAAAAAAAAGCCCTGAATTTCCACCTCATACCAGTCAAAATGGCTAAGACAAAAAACTCATGTGAGAACAGATGCTTGCCATGATCTGGAGAAAGAGGAACACTCTTCCATTGATGATGGAATTGAAAGCTGGTAAAACCACTCTGGAAATCAGTCTAGAGTTTTCTCAGCAAATTGGACTTTTTACCATCAGAGGACCCAGCTATATAACTCCTGGTCAGATACCCAAATGATGCTTTAACATATAGCAAAGACACATGTTCCAGTACGTTCATAGCAGCCTTATTTATAATAACCAGGAACTGGAAAATTCCCAGATGCCCTTCAACAGAGAAATGGCTATAGGAAATATGGTACATCTACACAATGGTGTACTATTCAGCTATCAAAAATATGACTTCATGAAATTCATAGGCAAATGGATGGAACTAGAAGATATCATCCTGAATGAGGTAACCCAATCAAAAAAAAAAAACATGCATCTTATGCATTGACTGATAAAGGGATATCAGCCCAAAAGCTCGAATTACCCAAGATACAATCCATAGACAACCTGAAGCTCAAGAAAAAGGATGACCAAAGTGGGGATGCTTCAGTCCTCCTTAAAAGGAGAAACAAAAATATTCATAGAAGGAGATATAGAGATGAAGTTTGGAGCAGAGACTAAAGGAATGCCCAATTCAGAGCCTGTCCCACCTGGGAATCCAGCCCATATATATACCAGCAACCAAACCTAGATTATATTGATGAAGCCAAGAAGTGCATGCTGACAGAGGAGATGCTAGCAGCAACCCATTGAATTGAATGGGTTCCCATTTGCAGGAGTTAGAGAAAGGATTGAAGGAGCTGAAAGGGCTTGCAACCCCATATGAGCAATAATACTAACCAACCAGAGTTCCCAGGGACTAAACCGCTACACAAAGAGTACACATGGACAGACCCATGTCTCCAGTTGCATATGTAGCAGAGGATGGCCTTATTGGTCATCAATTTGAGGAGAAGCCCTTGATCCTGCCTAGGCTGGAACCTCCAGCATAGGAGAATATCGTGGTGGGAGGTGGGTAAGCATGGGGAGTTGTGGAGGAGGAACACCCTCATAGAAGAATGGGGGGATTGAATGGGGGGCTTATGGAATGGAAACTGGGAGAGGGAATATCATTTCAAATGTAGATAAAAAATATCCAAGAAAAACAAAGGAAGAGAGAGAAGAAAATGTTCAATTAGTCTGCCAATGTACTTCCAAATAAAATTTTCAATAAGTTTATAACATATAAGAACATAAAGCATGGGCTAGGGATATATCTTAGTGAATAATGTACCACACAAGCCGAAGGAGATGAATTTGGATCCCTGGTAGTCAGCTAAGCTAGAGATAGTGATGACCACCTTCAATGTCAGTATTCATGTCTTAAAAGACAGGGAGAATTGTAGAACTTCATTGTCTAGCTATATATAGTCAAGTGAATATATCACCAAAGCATAAGAGACCTGTCCCAAATCAAATAAAGTCAGGGAATAATAACAGAGGAGGTTCTACTCTGGGTTCAGCTAGCATACCATAGAATGCACACACACACACACACACACACACACACACACACACACACACACACACACAGAGCACACTATACAAACCCACAAAAAGTTGACAAACAAGAGAAGTATTTGCTTCTATGAACAAGACCTGAACACAGTTTTAGAATAAATTATTCAAATATGTGATAATTGTGCAATGAAGCATGCTGTTGCAGTGCAGATTATCTGTAGATATTTCCTTACTTATGGTCTTTGTTGGTGGAAAGCACGAATTTGAAATTGATGAGTTGATGAGGAGCATTATTTTCTTTTATTGTCTACATTTTTCTTTAACTGTAAATAGATTTAAAAAAAACACAACACTAGCCAACAGGTAGCCAAGATATCATATATTGGGCCCTAGACCTAGGGGGCAATAAATCACTACTGTTCTGCCAAGGAACAGAGCAATAATATGAATCCTAAGCTTGTTCTGTTATACTCATGGGCTAATGTCATCAGAGGAGCTTCCTTGTACAAGAAAATAAAAATATATAGAGCTACACATAACTAGATATTATAAAGATAGTGAGAGTTCTTGGAACACTCATTTGTCTCCATCAACTCCTTCTCTCAGGGCTCAGGGAGCCCTGAAGATGAGGAAGTGGACATATTGAAAGAACTGGAGGGATTTGAGGACCCCAAGGAAGTGAGGAGTGTAACACAATGGGAAGGAGACACATATGAATCCATGGAGACTGTGGCTGTACACAAAGCTTATGTGAGAGGCTATTTTTTTAGAAAAAATATACTTTATTCTATTTATCTCATATAATAAATTCTAAGATATTAAAGAATTCGAGATGTTACATTTTTAAATGCTTAACTATGAAATTCACTCACATTTTTAAAATTATTTATTTGTTGTCTATTTGCTCTAGCTAGTACTTCGAGTACTATATTGAAAATGTAGGGAGAGTGAGAAAACTTGTCTCCTCCCAGATTTTAGTAGAATCATTTCTAATTTCTCTCCATTTAATTTGATGTTGGCTGTTGATTCAATATTAATTGCTTTTATTATGTTTAGGTATGTGCCATGAATTCCTGATCTCTCCAGGACTTTTAGCATGAAGGGTATTTTATTTTCTTGAAGACTTTTTCAGGATCTAATGTGTTTTTTCCCCTTGAGTTTGTTTGTATTACATTAATGGATATTCATATACATTGAACTATCCCTGCATCCCTGGGAAAGAACATCAAGGGGACACAAATAGGAAATGAAGAAGTCAAAGTGTCGAATTTTGCAGATGACATGACAGTATATATAAGCACATGTAAAATTTCACCAGAGAACTTTTACAGCTGATAAAATACTTCAGCAATGTGTTATGATATAAAATTAACTCAAACATATCAGTAACTTTCCTTTATATAAATGATAAACACACTGAGAAAGAAACTAGGGAAACAATACCATTCAAAATACCCACAAATATTATAAAATATCTTGGTGTAACCCTTACCAGGCAAGAAAGAAATATTGTATGACAAGAACTTCAAATCTCTGAAAAAGAAATCTAAGAAGACTTCAGATGATGGAATGATCTCCTATGCTCATGGATCGGCAGGATTAACAGAGTGAAAATGACCATTTTACCAAAAGCAATCCACAGATATCATGCAATCCTCATCAAATTTCCAACACAATTCTTCAATGATATGGAAAGAGCAATTCTCAACTTCATATGGGAAAACAAAACACCCAGGATAGCCAGAACAATTCTCAACAATAAAAAAACTTCTGGAGAAATCACCATCCCTGTCCTCATGCTGTATTGCAAAGCAATTGTGATAAAATCCACAAGGTATTGGTACAGAGACAGATATGTAGATCAATAAAATAGAATGCAAGACACAGAATTAAACCCATATATGTATGGACATTTGATCTTTGGCAAAGAAGCGAAAACATACAGTGGAAAAAAGAATCTTCAGTAAATGGTGCTGTCTAACTGGCAGTCTGCATGTAGGAAAATGAAAATAGTTGCATGTTTATCACTTTGCACCACTTTCAAGTCCAAGTGGATCAAAGACCTCAACATAAAACCAGATACACCGAATCTAATAGAAGAGAAAGAGGTAAAGAACCCTAAACTCATTGGCACAGGGGGAAATTTCTTGAACAGAACATCAATGGCTTAGGCTCTAAGAACAACAATTGATAAATGGGACCTCATGAAACTGAAAAGCTTCTGTAAGGCAAAAGACATCCTCAATAGGACAAATCTACAACCTACAGATTGGGATAAAACTTCCCTTAATGTACATCTGAAAGAAGGCTATCATCAAAATATAAAGAACTTAAGAATTTAACCTCCCAAAATCCAAATAACCCAACTGAAAATTGGGTACAGAGCTAAATAAAGAATTGACAAAAGAAGAATCTCGATGTCCAAGAAGCACTTAAGGAAAATCTCAAATTCCTTTGTGATTGGGGAAATGCAAATCAAAATGACCCTGAGATTCCATCTCACAGCAATCAGAATGGTTAAGATCAAAAACACAAGTGACTGTACATACTGATGAGAATGTGAAGAAAGAGGTACACTCCTCCATTGCTATTGGGATTGCAAACTAGTAACAACCACTCTGGAAATCAATCTGGTGGTTCCTCAGAAATTTGGAAATAATTCTACCTGAAGGCCCAGCTATATTACTTTTGGACATATACCCAAAAGGCTACCCATGATACCACAAGAACACATGTTCCACTATGTTTATAACATCCTTATTTGTAATAATCAGAAACTGGAAGTAACCCAGATGTCCCTAGACTAAAAATAAAAATGGATACAGAAAATATTATTCATTTAAACAATGGAATATTATTCAGCTATTAAAAATGAGGACATCATGAATTTTTCAGGAAAATGGATGGAACTAGAAAATATCTTAAATGAGATAACTCAGACCCAAAAGCACATGCATGCTATGTGGTATTGACAAGTGGATATTAGCCAAAATGTACAGAATACCTAGGATACAACCTAAAGACAGAGGTGTAACGTGTAGAAATGTCCAAGTGAGGAGTCTTCAATTCCACTTAAAAGGGGGAAGGAGATAATCGCAGGGGAGACAGAGAAAGGAAGCAGCCTGGATGGGAAATGGGAGGGGGAGAGGAAAAGGGGAACAGGATTAGATGTGGCAGTGAGAGGACAGGAGAGAAGCCCAGAGGGCCAAGAGAATGAATGGAAGAAAGCCTCCTCGGTAAGTGGGACGTGGGGAATCCTCTAGAAAGTACCAAAGACCCGGTGGTGAGACAGTTTCAGGACCCATTGGGGGTGACCTTTTTCCAGATGCTCAATATTGGGGAGAGGGAACTGGAAGAGATCACCTCTAGTAGATAGACAGGGACTCAAGCGGAAGGAAAGGGTTACTAACTCACAGTTAAAATTCCTGACCCCGAATTGTTCCTGTCTTAAAGAATTTAAGTGACAGAAATGGAGAACAGACTGAAGGAAAGGCACGCCAATGGTCAGCCCACCTTGGGATCCATTACACGTGTGGAGCCTGTCGTGACTGTCCTCTGGGAGGCCCTACCAGCATCTCACTGAAGACAGAAGCAAATACTTACACCCAATCATTGAACTGAAATCAGGAAACTCTATGGGTGAATTCTGGGAAAGATGGAAGAAGCTGAAATGGAGAGTGACACCCATAGGTAGACCAACAATCTCAACTAACAGAGACCCTGAGAACTCCCAGAGACTGAGCCACCAACAGGGAGAATACACGGACTGGTATGAAGCCCCTGGCACATATGTAGTGGAGTTCTGCTCGTTCTGGCCTTAGTGGGCGAAGATGAGTTTGGTGTCTGCAGATGGGATGGATCCCTAGGTGGGGCAAACTTGGCGTTTGGAATGGGGAACTGGAGGTAGCCACTAGAAGGTCCCAGTAGCCAGAGACCTAAGAGGTTCCCAGGACTCAAGAGGGATGACATTAGCCTAAATAACCAACAAAGAGGACATGGAATCTCTAGAGACCATATCCAGTATCCACGGCCTCCAGTTGAGGGATGGGGCCACTTACCCATGTCAGAAATATTAATGCAGAACTCCTCGTTTCTATAGGAAATGCAGGGACAGAGTGTTCTCTATTTTTTAAGTACGATTTTAATGCTCACAATGTCATAGCAATTTAGTTCCATGGAATGCTTGAAATCAGAGTTTGAATGTTGTCTGTTATAACACACAGTCCTGTTCCTAAGTGCTGTTAGTTTCTATATTTATAACTGATATTTCCTGTCATATTATGACTGTTCTTTAAAAAAAAGGCTTTCATTAAATTTATACCTTATGCAAAAGTGTGCTTAGTCTTCTAGTTTAATAAGTAAGTCTTAGAGAAAGTCCCACCAAATTCTCCAGTCAATAATAAATATAATAGCATAATACCCCAAACATTAAACAATTTACTAATTCATTGAAGTCAAATCATTTCTTTAAAAAATTCATTAAAGATTAGGAAGTATCTTAATAATGGGGGGCAAAATTAAACTATAAGTATTTTCTGAGATTAGAAATTCCATTTTATGTTGTGAAGCATTCATAATTTGAATTCTGTATAAATTATTATCAGAGCTTAACTCCCACTATGAAGTTATTCTTTAACTTTGAGAGTAATATCAATTGAAAAGATTACTTATAGATCATGGACTTTACAAAGTGTGATTATATCCCAAGAATTCTATTGTTCAGTTTCTTGATCATCTTATACTTGTTTTTTATATGTAAGTTCTTTTTAGAATTTTCAATTCCAAATATTCCTTTGATAAGCCTTACAAATGATGGCTATGGTTTCCTGGAAATGAAACAAATAGCAAGAACAACCAGAAAACCCTGCTATCAACTAATTAAATTATGGGATGGGAATCAGAATTCCTCAACAAAACCAAATACGTTTCTCAGAAGGAATAGTACATCTCATATTACTGACAAAGGATCCTTAAAATAAGCCTAGGCTGTTGGCTATTTTAGCAGCTTTAACTGCTGCAATAATATTATCATTAAGTTGCTTTTCCTCCCGGAAAGAGAAAACTGTTGGGTTTCAGAGCTCAAATGCATAGGCTATTAAATGTGCTGCTTGAATTTGAAAATAGAGATTTAATGAAAAGGTGGATTTTGTTTTAGAGGATTGAAATTCTGCTAAGTATTAGAGAGAAGGTATCTCTGGAACAAAATGTACCTTTAAAATAATTATAAATGTGTCATGCATGAAAAATAAAGTATGTTTGTCAGAACTGAGCACCCCACCTTCTGACATATTTCAAGCTTAATAGAAGATATTCCAAACCACGCCAATGAGTGTTGCCTGGGCCTTCATACACAATTTCTGTGCGCATGTTCTGTTTTCTCAAAACCTTCTTACCTTCCCCTTCACACCTGCTGCTCCCCTCTCACTTCTAGCCATGTCTGAGACCTGTTCTGATACCTGTGCCACCCTGGTATCTAAATAAACAAAAACCACTAATTATCCTGAAAGCAGGGAATCAAGGGAGGAGGGTTTGGTCTCTGCTTATGTTCTACTAAAAAATTGTGGTGGATTAATTTCACAGAATATTTTCATTTAAAAAACATAGCTGATTTTCTTACATGTTGAAAAATGAGAGAAATAAATGACTTCGAATGAAAGAAGGAAAAATGCTCACAGAAAATAGAATGGTATGAAATATTTTGCATCTTTTCATTTCTCAGTTATGTAGCAAACAGGGACTTTGACCCTTTGAAATCGGAAGAGATACACAGGTTTTTGATAATATTCTAAACAACACCCAAATATAATGAGAAAAAAAAACCTTGAAATACTATTTTTCCTAGGTTTGATGTTGTTATCACTTTGATGTAAGAGCCACTTGATATTTGAGTCAATGACCTGTGTGCAGAACATTATTCTTTTCACACTCTCCTGATGTTGCAAACCATTGTCTAGATCAGGAGATCAATAATTGATCTTAATAATGTGTCTGTATACTTAGCCCTTGGACAGCGAGCAGAAGCCACCGTATTTCTACTCTAACCATTGCGTATGGACCATGGGCAGTGAGTGGGATGCCAGCTCCAAGCTTCATGCATCAAGCACTATTTGCTGAGGTGAACTCGTTTAATGAGATTATTGGGAAGCGTAATGGAGACGATGGAAATGTGCCAGCCGAGGAGTCGATGGGAAAGGAATCAGAGGGATAATGAGTTATGTGGAGACAGGAGCAGGTGGGCCAAGAAAATTGGACACCACGAGGACTCTGTAAAATCAAGTGATTGAATTATAGCTGTAAGGGGATGTCTAATGGGAACCACTGATGTGTTTTATACCCAAGAGTGTGAAAGTCACTTTATGCATTTTATTTTTGATAATTAAGAGTAATTTACAGGCTTGACACCTTCCCTGTTTCAAGTGGCAAACCTCCAGATCTTCCTGTACAGGCACGCTGCAGCTTGAAGTAGAAACAGACACTTGGTCTTAAATGCCTAAGTTATTGCTATCAAATAAATATTCTGCTAAATGACTTTATTTCATTTTTCTGCTAATTAACTTGCTTTTTGTTAGGAGTGTGTACAAACATAATTTTTTCTACTGTTCACATTTGGTGGAAATTTCTGCTTAGATATTAGGTTAAGAAATAATGTTTAAGAGAAGTAGAAAATGTAAGTCTTTAACAATAATTAGAGAGCATCAGTTTCTATTAATAGCCCAAAGATGTTTAAAAATATAGGTCACTAGGGGATATTTATTAGCACTGTTTCTCTTTTAATGACTATATATATATATTTTTTAATTTTTGGCCTGGTCAAACTTTGCTTCCTTCACTTATACAATAACCTAAATTTTTTGTGAGTTTTAAGTTGATTAATTAGTTTTTCTTTACATTTAAAAGAGCAGATGAAGGAGGTGGTGGAAATGATAATGGAATTCAAAAATAAAACTTGTTAAATGGTATAAAGGAGGATGAAAGCTCGTAGGGTAAAAGACAAAAACTGCCAGAGTGAACGGAGGTCTCTGTTTTTCCTAAAGAACACATTTGACCTTGACATATGAATCCTGCCTCCTGAATGAATTGGAACTCCAGGTGAATGGCTTCCTTCCCATGTGATTTATTTGATATCACTTTAAGATAAAGATTACATGATTGAAAAGGTGGTTAAGCTGGAAAATCTCTTGCTGTACAAGGATTAGGAACCATGTTCAAATCCTCAGGACATACATGCACTCTGACCAGAAATAGGTGAGGGAAACACGAGAATTTTCTAGAAGCCCTCCAGCTCTCTAGATAGGATGATGCAGTTAGGAACAATAGACACTCTCACACTATTCAGTAGGCAAGGACCAACATGTGAACTTTTACTCTGACTTCTACATACCCCTAAGGTCATATATATGATCACATGATTACATCCAACAAATGTGCATACCAATATCAACAGAATTAAATAATAAAATGAAGATTGTACTTACTCATGGATATCTTACATGTGAAATTCTGATTTCTGCCTCCAACCATCACTCCATACATAGTCCATGCTCCTTTTCTGTTGTTCTCAGATTTGCTTATAAGAATCCCAAAAGGATTACATCTCGCAAAAGAAAATACCTAGAATAACATCTTGAAAATATTATCACTGTTCTAATATATAATGCATATATTAAACCATATATCTGCGTGTCTGTGCATCTGTATGTGAGTTTAAGGTTCCTGTCAAGTCAAGAAGATAGTGTGGGATCACATGGAAGGGGAGAAGTTTGTAGTTCTGAGCTGCCCAACATGGATGCTGGGAATGTAACTCATGTGTCCTTGGGAAAAACAGCAAGTGCTCTCAATGGTTAAGCCATCGTCACAGGCTACAGTGTTAGTATTATTAATTGTGACCCAAGTTTTAATGAACTTTGTACTCAATCTAAAAAACATATACCACGGGTAAAATAAAACACTGAACATTATAAGTGGTTCGTCTGATGCTGTTGCTGGTATCTGGGACATTCTGAGTGTCTTTATTAAATCAATGTGCTCCATAGAGAGTGATAAAGGGTGGCATATTTTATTTCTAGGCATATAGAGGATAATAATAAAAGCTTAACAATATAGAGTTTGTAGTTGTATCTCACTACAGCTTCCAGTGGTTAATTTTGGATATTAGATTAGTTCCTGTGTGTAAAAAAAAGTATTATCATACGATATTGTATGTTTGCAATAATCCACATGAGTAAGATACAGACAACCGTGCCGATTAGGCCAACTAAAAGTATGAGTTTTTTATTGGTTGATAACCAAGAGCAGGTTCATGACTCAGAGTCAAGGCTCATGCCTTGGTTCCAAAGTTCAAGGTACAGAATTTTAAAAGAAAGCCAACAAATAGCATACATAAAGTTATATTATGTGACCCATATATACAGCCACCCAATTAGATAAGATGGATGAAGCAAGAAAAAGTGTAGATATCCCTGAGAGACACAGCAGAATACAGCAAATACAGAGGCGAATGTCAGCAAAAACCACTGAACTGAGAATTTGTTTCAGAGAAAAGAACTGGAAGAGCTTGAAGGGCCAGAATATGTACAACAATGCCAAGCAACCAGAGCTTCCAGGGACTAAGCCACTACCTAAAGACTATACATGGACTGACCCTGGACTCTGACCTCATAGGTAGCAATGAATATCCTTTGGAAGAGGAAGCCCTGGGTCCTGCTAAGACTTTGAACTAGACAGTTGGGGGGGAGGGCGGCAATTTTGTTTGCCGGAAACCGGAAAGGGAATAACACTTTCGAAATGTATATAAGAAATATTCAAGTTAATAAAAAAAAAAAAAGAAAAAAAAAAGTTATATTATGGTCAGAGGAACCTTAAAGCATTTGTTTCTGATACCACAAAGTAATGAATTAGTACACAACATACAACTATCTTGACATACCTTTTTTTTTTCTTTTTCTGTTATGTTTTTTTTGTTTGTTTTCTTTGTTTTATGTTAAATTCATATAAGCACTAGATATTCGATGTATTACGACTAGAACATAGGACTCTCACGTGTTGTTGGGCTGCCAAGCAAACTCTAAAGGAGTGAGGGTAAGATGGCTTTACCTTAGTCACTTCAGTTATAATTACTGTCATTTAGTGAAGTGAGAAATCAATATTGTCATTTGAACAACAGCAAAAAGAAAATATAATAATAGAGAAAATGAGACATTCTTCAATAATTACAAATTTGAAACATTGTATCTCTGAAAAATGAAGGCTGTGTGGAGGTGTTTTTACAAATTATTGCTTTTATATTTTCCTTTATTATTCATTTGTGAAATATCTTTACTATATTGCCTTGGATTATATTTCTCATAATATATAATTGAGTATAAGAATTTAGAGCAACAGTGTGTGCTATATTAAATAATCAGTTCATCCTGCTTATTACTAAACAAGAATCACATTTTAATTCCATTATTTCATGACATTTATATTTTAGTGTTACCAATGTAAAAGAATGTAGTTCTTTCATTTTTCCTAAGGGGAAAGTAACTTATTTTATGTAAAAGTCAGTGTTTCATCATTTCATTAGGGTCTGATCATAGCAATTCTAAGTTATGATTCACTCATATATTTGGATTCTCCACAATTTATTCAAACTTAGTTTCATGTATTTTCAGGATTTTTATGTTACCTCCAAATTTAATATTTCAAAACCTGTACTGTGTAATTACTGACATTGTGTTCTCAAACATTGGCTTTAATTTTTTTAGTCACTTGAAATAATTCAAAACATATCTGACAGTATTCTATAGAAGAATGTGCTTCTAGACAAGCAACATGTAATTTTAAAAATCGAGCTTAAAATTTACATGATATAATTGTAATTAAACATATAACACATTGTTGGCTGTTTTGCTAACTTATTAAATGCAATTATAGCAAGTATATTACAGTTTTTCTTCAATGACTCAAAGCTGTACAAATATATCATTAGTTAAAAAAAATTCCTGAGGGCCAGCTGAAAGAACAAACACAGGCAACCTCCGGAGGTAGGAGGTGGGGAGATCCTCCAGAATTTACCAGAGACCCGAGAGGTAAGAGGCTCTCATGATAAAGGGAGGGATCTTAGATGAAATGTCCTACAATGGGAGAGGAACTTACTGAGCCCACCTTCCGCAGAAGGACAGGGCATTCATTGAGAAATGGGGCTGCTATCCCACAGTCAAACACTCTGACCCTGAATTGTTCACTGCGGGGACAAAAATGCAGAAGAACCTGAGGAAAAGGAGGTCGAGCGACAAGCTCAAAGTGGAACCCAGCTCAAGGGGAGGCCCCAAGGCCTGACACTATTACTGAGGCTATGGAGTGCTCACAAAAAGGGACCTATCATAATTGATTGCCCTCTGAAAGAACCGACAAGCAGCTGAAAGAATCAGATGCAGATATTTACACCCACACAATGGACAGGTTGGTGATCCCTGTGGTTGAATTAGGGAAAAGCAGGAAGAAGCTGAGGAGGAGGGTGACCCTTTAGGAGGACCAGTATTCTCAATTAACCTGGACAGACACCCCCCGCCTCGAGATGTCTCAGACACTGGGTCTGGGTTCAGTCAGAGAAGATGTACCTGACTCAAGAGACTGGAGGCCCCATGGAGTGGAGAGGTCTGGTGAGTTGGGGGGTGGAGGAGTTGGGACATTGCTCCTGGAGACAGGGAAGTGGGGAGGTATGGGATGTGAAATAGTCAGAGGGTAAACTGGGAGGGGGATAAAATTTGGAGTATAAAAATTATATTAAATAAAATTAAAAGTCATTCACCATGCACTCATAGCATACAGGCATATTAGTACAGTATGTTAAAAATAACATTAATATTAATCAGCCAATAGTGTATGATCTACATGAATAAACTAGAAAACTATTATGCAGTATGTATCACTAAAAACCGAGATGAAAACTGAGTATTTAATCAAGTCAATTTGTCAGTTGCCATATTCTGCATAGATGTCTGAGACAGTAATAGTCAGTAACAGATGGCCAGGCTTTGACTCAGACAGTAAAAATCAATAACAGATGGCCAGGTAAAGTCTAAGCAAAGCAGTTCATTCTCCCAGAAGTGCTTCTGGTTTGCACAGTGTATAAACTGATTAAGTTGGTTTCTTTTCTGAAAACAATTTACAGAATTGTCTAACAATTTCTGTATGTAAAATGGATAGCACAGGAGTAGATCATTTACCTACTTGATCATATCCTGAGCAAAGGAAGCAGCTGTAACCTCTGTGGATGTTGTATCTGTAACCCAGGCAACAGTGTTCCAATTACAAACCAGAATGCTGTGAATTTATTCATTAGGTAAATCATTAACCAAATGAAAACAAAAACAAATTCCCGACTCAAAGTTTGCAAATCTGTGGGAAATTCACATACAAGCAAGACAAGGGAATTACAACGGATTCATTTATGAAATAGTACTTACTCCTTAGCAATATTATTTCAAAATGTAATGTTACTAAAGGCCACAGGAGGCAACCATAAGTGTAACTTGATTCAAATAGGAACAAAAAGAAGGGCAACCATTAAATTAAGGTTGGGAAGGGTATTTGATAAATGCAGAAATAAAAAAAAAGCAGTAAGAAAGTAATGGACTATTCAAAATTGTAGACGTTTATTTGGAATATTCAGAAGTCACCAACAGTCTGCTTGTGCATGTACTTAACACATGGTAAAATGGTGTTTTTATTTTGAAACATTTATTTATTTTGTGGTGTGCGTGGGGAGGGCTGGGCACACATGCCACAGTTTGAGTGTGGAAATGAAAGGACACCTTGCAAAAGTCAGGTTTTTTCTACCTCTTGAGTTCAGATTAAATCTAGGTCATTAGAATCGGAGACAAGTGATTTTACCACAGAGACATTTGCTGTCTCCTCAATTGTTTTTTTACTCACTGACAAGTAGATATTAGCCCAAAAGCTCCGAATACCCAAGATAAAATTTATAGACCACATGAAGCTCAAGAAGTAGGAAGACGAAAGTGTGGATGCTTCACTCCTTTGTAGAAGGGGGGACAAAATGCTCACATGAAGAAATACGGAGACAAAGTATGGAGCAGAGACTAAAGGAAAGGCCCTCCAGAGAATGCCACACCTAAGGATCCATCCCACATGCAGTCACCAAACCCAGTCACTATTGGGGATTCCAAGAGGTGCATGCTGACAGGAGCTTGATATAGCTGTCTCCTGAAAGGCTCTGACAGATCCTGACAGATGGAAAGGTGCAGGCTCACAGACAAACACTGAATTGAGCATGGGGTCACCAGTGGAGGAGTTAGAGAAAGGACTGAAGGAGCTGAAGGTGTTTGCAACCACATAGGAAGAACAAAAATATCAACCAGCCAGACGCCCTAGAGTTCCAGGGACTAAACCACCAAGCAAAGAGTACACATGGAGCCACCCATGGCTCCAGCCACATATGTAGCAGAGGATGGTCTTGCTCGGCATCAATGGGAGAGAGGCTTTAGGTCCTGTGAAGGCTGGATGCCCCAGTGAGGGGAATGCTGGAACTGGGAGTTTGAAGAGAGTAGATGCACCCTCATGGAGGTAGGGGGTGTGGGGATCGGGTAGGGGGTTTCTGGAGGAGAAACCAGAAAAGGGGATAATATTTGAAATGTAGATAAAGAAAATATCCAATAAAAATAAGAAAAATATCCTTCTCCTACCAAAAAACAAAGAAAAAAGGAAAAGAAAAAGAAAGAATGAATTTCATCAATTCCTATTAAATAATTTTAAAGTTTGGATTAGTAGTACTATGGGAAAGTGGAGTGTTATCCCTCCCAGGCTATGTATGTATAGGTCTCACAAACAAGCAAGTAATTGTATAAACTGAAAGGTCTAGAAGAACAAATGGAAGAAACGTACAGGAGCTCAAACAGGGTATTTTTTAAATAATATGCTTCTGGACACAAGCTGACTTCTCTTTCTCTTAGTGTTTTAGTCAAATGCAAATATGAGAAAGAAAGCTGTGCATGATGAAAGGAACTTAATTTGTGGCTGCTCTTAGAGATCTGATGGCTTTCATATCCGGAAAAGAATTAGAGCAGCTCAAAATAAATCAAATGACCTTTGAAAAAAACAAAACAAAAAACAAAACAAAAACAAAAGCAAAAGCAAAAAAAGAAAAAAAACTTACTGGGCTGGAGATGGCTCAGTGGTTAAGAGCACAGATTGCTCTTCCAGAGGTCCTGAGTTCAAATCCCAGCAACCACATGGTGGCTCACAGTCATCTGATGCCCTCTTCTGTTGGATCTGAAGACATCTACAGTGTACTTACGTATAATAAAAAATAAATAAATACATAAATAAATAAATAAATAAATATCTTCTAAATAGGAAGCCATAAACTAAGTGTGTAAGGTGGTAGTGCATTTGAAGACAACACTTGTAGCTGCATCTCCCCCTTGACGCTGTGTGGTCTTTTTCTTCCTGGCTGTTCATAGTTTTACAAATGTATGGAGCATCGAGCTAGCTGAAGTTCCTTTTTTATTCAAAAGGAGATTCCACTTTTTTTCTTATCTCCACTCATACTTCATTTTATCTCATGATACACGGAAATGCAGCCTTTAGGAAACTTGCATAAATGTCTGATAATTTTGCTACACAAACCGCAATGGTTTAGTGTTTATCCTTTATATTTGCAGAGTAATGCCGTCACTGTTTGCTCAATCCAGCAACTTAAAAAGCAAGCCAATCCTGCTGTGACATAGCCTAGAAGGCAAAGAATTCAAATGATTATTGTTTAAGATATAATGAGAACTTATTTAAACCTTAATAATAGGTAACAATAAATTTGCAGTACATAAACACTAAATAAATGTAAAGACATATGTATACATGAGCATGAATCCTTGTTTTCCATTTGAGAGCCCAAAGCTAACATTCTAGATTATGAATACATTTATGCAAATCAATTTCAATGAAGTTTAACACTTCTACCCCTCTTGGATTGCACTGCAGTTTTCTACTCAGAGACAGGGAGATAGACAGTTAGATAATGGATGCAATTAATTTATTTCCTTATTCACATCAGTAAAATAACCGATTTCCTGGTTGTGCAACTTTGGTCTCTATTTCCTTGACTATGGTCTCTATAGAGGTTGTGTCAAGTTCAAACCTCACTTCAGGAGGGCTTTCCCGACAGATCTAATGGGCATGACCTTTTTGTTTTGTTGCCAGTAAGTGGGGGAACTTCTATTTATTCTCCGCATTGCTAAGTAGGAGCACGATGTGATCAAAGCCATCCAGAAAAACCACTTTTCAATTGAGCAGGAAGTTGTGTACCTCTATTGCAGCTGCACAGTCTCACTTAATGTTGTTTTCACAAGCTTCACTTGCAAGAACTGAATCATGTACACTGAGAACCTTGGACTACAATTATTTTGTCCTTCTGGTTACGAAAGCATGGAGTCCAAAGATTGAAGTGTTGTCCCTTGAGACCACAGTATCAAAGCACCTTATGGCATCATCACATGAAAGGGGAAATTGGGCTTGCACAGGACCAACAAAAAGAAGGCATTTAAAGAACTGACCTCTGCCTTGGAACACACTTTGTATTTTCATAAGTACGAAATTAGGACTCAAGGTATTAAAGAGTTTGAAGATACAGACATAGGATGTGCCATTTTTCTGAACATTGAAAAGTTTTTAATTAGACCATTCAGTTATTTGTGGAAATTACTATAGTGGTTTACTATAATAACACCTCGGACTTCTTTCCTTTTCTCCTCAGGTCTACTTTTGCCTTCTTCCCCCTGCGTTTGTTGTCATCCTTACTGCCTCTCTATTCTTCCCCAGCCTCCTGTGCCTTTGCTATCTTTCCTCCTGCCTCTCTACTCTTCCCGTGAGTTCTAATTATATTCAACTGTAGATCATGCAAACTGAAGAAAACTCAGAGCTGTTCTTTACCATGTCACTCCATGCACCCCACAATTTTGTGAACTGCGATTTCCCAATGAGTCATTAGTAAAATGCTTATTTTCCTGATCATCTTTACCTCTGTTTCCCTAACCAAGTCTCACATAGTATAAATAATATTTTATTTATTTAATCGTGTATTAGTCAAATCTGTTCTATATTTTTGCAAAAGGCCACATATTTAATATTTTTATATCATTTGCTTTTTTCCCACTTAGGCAGTTACAGCGTCCCCACATAAAAACCACAACATAAAATTGTCAGTGATGTAGATTTTGTTTATATTCTTTGCATTGAATCTGTCTTCATACTTTATTTTATTTTTTAATTAATATGAATCTTGAATATTTTCATTTTGTGTCCTCTTAGTATTTATATTTTCCTCTTTTCTGAATATTTCCAATATACCTTCTGTTGATGTTATGTTTAAGCCCTGGCCCTCAGTCCATGTGGATGTCAGACATTTTGAAGGTAAGTTATACACAAGTACTTTCAGCTTAAAGTGTACCACAATTGTTTGAAGTACATAATAAATCCAGTGACTACAATTTAATTAAGGAAAAGAGACATTCACGAGGATTGAACATGTGACCATGCAGGTAGAGATTGGGAAAAAACAATAAAAAGCTAAAGTGCACACTGGATTTCAGAGAATCATCAGAAACCATGAAAATATAAGGAATATTACTTACAGCCTTCAAGGGTGAAAGAGTCACCAAGGAACTTCATGCATATCTGTTACTGTAAATCACTAAGTTGTTCTTCTTTGTGCAGTAGCCCAAGGAACCCAATATTTATTAAAGCTGCCCACTGATTTTAAAAATAATTGTTTCCTGGTCTTTCATGGTTGTCATTTTAGAGCAGTTTATATTTGAAAAACACAATTCTTATCATCTATACTTGTCAATTATACAAGAAACCCTTTAGTAGCTCATCATTCCCAACATTCAGGATACAATATAAAGCCGATCTCAGTGACGTATACAATAAAAATTAAGACATATAGCACTTAGTACTTAGTATGCTTTTAGCCAGTGCCTCCTTGAACTGTATTGATGGGAAAAAAGAGAGAGAAGAAGAGAAGGCAAGACAAAATTATTATGTTCATTCAAGAACTGATGCGTATGTCTCAGGTGTCCAACATTTTGTGGCTTGATCTCCTTTGTTTCTCTGTTTTGTGTGCTTCAGGCTTCAGGGACCACTAACCTGATCTTCTCTCACTCCCTCCCATTTTCCGTAGAAGAGCTAAGGAATGCATATGCACAGGAGTATGTGGGAACAGATTCTAGCAAAGTAAGCAGGAGATTTATCAAATGTGTGCAGCCTGAGATGTTACATACAAAATCATCTCTTTGGTCACCATTAAAATTGCAAGAGATTTTATGATTGAAAACAGGTATTCAGCATTCAGTAAACTCAAGTCTCTCATGTGAAAACACAAATGAATCAAAGATGGCCTACAACTTATTTAGGTGGGAGACTACAGAATATTCTTGCAATGGCAGGTACTAGACACATTTTTTAATTGAAGCGAGAGTTTGTTGAATAAATGTAAATTAGATGAAGATCACTATCACTTGCAAAATGATCGATGTGTCTATGAAGTTCTTTTTGGTTAACACTTCTTTCAACTAAGAGAAACACAGATGCACAAAAACATCATCAACATCATCATCACCAAAAAAAGACTTACAGAAATCATAAGATCTGCAGTAAACAAGGTTGAAGCTCATAGCTTAAAAAACTGGGTCACAAGGGCTGCAGAAATCTTAAAATGCTCTTACAGCAAAGAAAATTTTAGCCATATTTATGAAATTTCTAGAAACTGTTTGCTAAGAGTATAGCTATATTTGTAGGTCATGCATGCTTAGACCTCAAATTTGATTAATTGTTTTTAATACTCTTCTCAATATAGAAAGACTTTGTTCCTGTGAAAGAACCTTTATTGCAAATAATAGCTATGATAGAATTCTAGATTCTCAGATGGGAGGAGACTTACGGAAACTCCTTTACCTTCACCTGTTCTCTAGACTGTACCCATCTCTTTCTCTCTCCTTATATCATTTGTTCTCAGGCAACCTTTATAGGACCTACAGATTGGAGCTGATGGCATTGATTTTATAACTGACCTGCATCTTATTTGCAATGTCCTTGACTTAACCCCAACTAAGAATTAAAGTCTAGGATTTCTCAGCTGGACTTTGGAAATTGGGAATAGGAATAGAGGCATATTTGTATGTGTGTACTATTGGGAAGAAGCAAAAGAACCTTATTCTAAGTACTGCAATTTTGTTTTCAGATTCCATTAATCATAGAGAGAAAGTAAATTCAAGGTTCTCAGGATATAGGGGAGCTGCAGACTTTCCCATAGTGGCATAGTTTCTGTCACAAACAGTTGTCTGAGTCCAGCCTTCTCAAGGTTGTCTCAAGATAGACAACTTCATCTGGCTGGCACTGTTAAACCAGTTCATGTTCCCTGGCTTAGGAATGAGCACCTATCCTACTTCTCCAAATTTTTTTCATAATTGTCTAACTTTCAAAGAACATTGAAATTTCTGTTATCTAATCCAATCCAATATACAGACATTGTGTGTGTGTGTGTGTGTGTGTGTGTGTGTGTGTGTGTGTGTGTGTAGGTTGATGCCCTTACGCAGGTAAAGCCAGACAGAAGATAAAACGAAGCCTGTCATTGGATGAAAAAAGAAAGGGAGGTGGGGACAGAGATTTTAGAAGGGGAGGCGGGAGCAGAAAGGGAGAAGAAACATGGAGGCAGATGTAAACGATCCTTACCATGCATCTCTACATAGATACAGATTGTTGTGAATATTTCTTAAGGGATAGATTTCTATGGGCAAATTTATCTTATCTAGCTGGGCAGTTTATATCCTTATCAATTAGTTGTAAGTTTATTATGTGGATGTATTGTACATTGAGCATTTAACATATAAATCTGGTTGTTGGGTTACAGTTTGTTGAGTCATGACGTAACTGGAGTTAGGTTAATCTGGTTGTTAGGAGTGTAAGCAGAGTCTGTGACAAGAAGCCTTGCGAGGCTATAGAATGCTTGGTGCTAGTATGACATGGACCATGCTAGCATGGCCCTCAGAGAGCTATGTGTATAACAACCTGCAGAAGGGACAGTGGGTGAAAGCTGCTGACAGAGAAACAGCTAGAGCGAGTGGATCCACACAGAGTGGGAACTTGCTGGAACTGGTTGTACACTTTTTTTTTTAAACAGCAACATATATGTATCTTCATAAAACCAATGGCCTGTTATAACCTACATACAGTCAACCCACTACTTTGGTCCATTTTCAGTCTAAAATTCTGGGACTAAGTCCAATAGGGGACATAGATGCAAAAGATGAATTAAAGGTCTTGAAGCCACGTGCCCTGAATACAGCACAGCCTCCCTTGTTTAACTAATAATGTCAAAATAATATTGGATAACACGACAGCTTTCCCCAGGTCCCCCTGCTTTGAATTCACACCTATGAAAAATGTTGTACCCTTTCCTTTCTGGGACAAGGTTCAGATCCCAAACTGGCTGCCTCTCTGAGCAATCAGACAATAAAACTCTTGTCTTTAAAGCTTTTGTCACTATAGTGAGTTTTCTTGGTGTCAACCTCAAACCCAACATGTACAATCTCATTTAAATGTTTCTGTTCAAGGGGAAATAAACCATTTTTAAAGATAAAAAGACTCTTAGAATCATATTTTAAATAACTGAAATCATATATACATTTTACTAAGACAAAGGCCATTGTCTCTCTTTTCTATGTGTTGAATTTATTAGCTCTAGTATGCTTAGTTGTAGCGGTCAGTTCTTTCCTGTCTTCATTGACATTTGAATGTGAGCTAGCACAATGCTTTAAAAATCATTGTTAAATAAAAGGTGTCTACTTCAGCTGTGCATGTAAAAACACAATATGAAAACCAAACAAAACACACAAACAAACAAACAAAAAAAGAATGTGGGTCAGCTTTGGGAGAACTTCCATTGATTTCCACTTAGAAGAAGGGGCGTGACGATGCTCATCCCGGTCTCAACTAAGAGTTGTATAAATAGTAACCCAAGGAAGTGACTTAGTAAGAATCGCCATCACGTTTTATCATTGACAACGTCTTGAATTTGAAATGGAAATAAAGTTCATTCACAACGTCCTCTTGTGGTAATAGTGTTTTATTTTAATGGTACAGTACCTAGACAGTCAACGTCAAGCTAGACAGCTGTACTTTTGGTACTGTATAAGAAATGTATTCATGAATGTAATTATACTTTTCCAACCATCATTGAATGTGTTAAGCAACAAATCTGACAACAGAAAAAAAAAAGGTACGAAAGCACCTCAGGTAAAAGATCCATTTCCTTTTTTTATCTTTTAAAACATTTATTATTTGAGAATTCCCTACTGCATTTTTCATCCTCATCTTTTCTATCCTCCCGTTCTACCCAAATCCTCCATTCTCCTTAACCACCTAATTTATGTTCTTTCCCCTTCTAAAAAGAAAAAGAATAAAAGCATTCAATGAAACAAAACAAAACAGAACAAAAAAACCCAAACATAGAGTATGATTTCTGTTGGCTACTTACCCCTGAGCCTGGAGTCTGCTTGGCAGAGCATTTATGCACTCAGTTCCACTCTACAAAACAAAACAAAACAAAACAAAACAAAACAAAACAAAACAAAACAAAGCAAACAACAGAATCTTGGCTTTTTCCTTAGCCACCAAAGATCATTTAGAAAAATCTTCTTGAAAAGAAGTGGAATCTCATGCCCATACTTCCTTTTTCCTGGTTAGAATGGTTTTTGGCTTTATCTTTTCTTATAAAGGCTTGTGCATGAATGTTACTGTCATATTCTCTATGAAACTGCATATTTGTGGTTGTTTGAATATGCTTGGCTCAGGGAGTGACACTATTAGGAGATGCGGCCTTCTTGGAGTAGGTGTAACCTTGTAGGATGAAGTGTCATGGGCTTTAAGACCCTCATTCTTACTGCTTGGAAGCCCGTCTTTTGTTTGCCTTCTGAACAAGATGTAGAAATCTCAGCTCTTCCTGCACTATGCCTGCCTGGACGTTGTCATACTCCTGCTCTCATGATAATGAACTGAACCTCTGAACATGTAAGCCAGTTTCAATTCAAAGTTGGTATCCTAAGAGTTGCCTTGGTCATGGTATCTGTTCACAGCAGTCAATCCCTAAGACAATGAGCATTTGCCCAATTTTGTCTGCATAATGCTCTTTCATTAAAATTGCTAAACACCTGTGGTGCCAACAGTCTTTCTGCCCCCTTGTTTCTCATTGATCTGAGAACAAGATTGAATGAACAAGTATGAGAGAGACATCTGATTTCAGGCTATTATTTAGTCTCCCATTTTCTGTGTGTTTTCACTTTGTAGATTGATATGTTAAAATCAACTGCAGGGAGATGTTTTGTTTGTCTGGGTTTTGTTCTTTTGTTGCATACAGACACGCCCATAATTTACACCTTTGATCACTTTAGGTGGAATACAGACTTGCCTTTAGTATATACCTTTAATCCCAAACAACAGAGAATGATTTGACAGAATGAGACAGAGATAAGATATTCTCAACACTCAGAACAGGCCAGAAAAAGAGACTACTTAAAAAACACTGAAGAAGAAAGAATTCAATGGAATTCAATTCAATTCAGTTCAGTAGAGTTAAATTCTGGGCAGTTGAGTTCCTGGAATTCAGAGGTAGTTGCTTCAAGCAAGAGCAATTGAGTCAGAAAATGAGAGACGCCAATTTGCGTCAGGCATCTTGGAGAGGGGTTTGAGCCAGAAGCTGTGGTGAACTAGTGACTCAGAGATTAGAAAGAGCTAGAAAGAATCCATTTACTTAGCAGGATGTTTAGGAAGCTGAAACACTCTAAGCCTAGGTTAGCAGACTAAGGCTGGAAGCTAAAATCTTCAGGTTTGAGTTTGCAGATTAGATTGTAGCCAGGATAGAAGTTTCCAGGCACAGGTCTAGAGATAGTTAGAAAAGAAAAGGAGATTCTTTGGCCTCATCCCAATCCACGGATTTTGAAAGCTGGTGTATGACACTCATCTCATTCCTTACTCCGAGGAAAGAAAAACAACATTTACATTTACAACAGTGACCTTTGGGTATAGAAAAACTTCATCAAGAGTTACTTTATTGCTATACTCACGTAGCATGATAATAGCAGTAGGTATTGCACTGGGCCCAACACCATCTCGTCTTAGGTTCTTGGTTTTATAAGTAGTGTCAGCTAATGGTTCTATCTCATTGGGTGAACCTTAAACCCAATTTAAAAGAAAACGAATTTCTGTGTGTCTCATCATTCATGCCTCTACAGTTCTGGTTGGTATCATTTTCAGTAGGTTGTTATTATAACTCAGAGAATTTATTGCTGTTTGATACTGTTGATTAATTTTCTAATCCATTAGCATGTACCAACACTAGACTGTAGAAGTGAGGCTTCCAGTTGAGTACAAAATAGATTTCTTCTTCCTTATGGCCTTTTTATGTGTAATCTCAGAAACCGTGTCTTATTATGTAGGGTAACCAATCACGTTGACTAAATTACATTTAGGAGATGGGGGTCAGTGTGGCCTCTAATGGATCACTATTTCCAATGGAATAAATAGATGTAACTACTATTTCACTAGGAACTTTACTTGTTAGAATCTAATTTTAGTAGGGTAATTTTCTCCACTACTATATAGGGACTGTTTAAATTATATATGGCATATATATATATATATATATATATATATATATATATATTTACTCCTTCACTCCCTCCCAGCTATAATTAATCTCGTGTTCTGTTTTCCCCCTTTTTCCCTTTTAACATTATGTTCTATATCATTTTCTTAGAAGATCCTCTTACCATTCTGTTTCTTTACTAAATACTTAAACCCTGTGAATTCTCTAAATGAAATAGACATAACTATACCATACACCAAAACACAGATAAGGGAATTTGACACAAACATACAAATATTCATTTTCAAAATGAGAAAATAAAATCAAGTATGATGATGTTTTGTACAATTAAGAAGAAATTATCCTATTTGCCTACTGGGGCCACAGGTGATAGAGCATTTACAGACATGGTGCCTAGTATTTGATGTTCCAAGTAGAGGAGGGAATGAATAAGTACAATTGTATTAGATCTCTTAATTTTCATTATTATTATGCAATATAGCAATATCAATTAATAAAATATGTTCAATTATCTATCCTCAGGAAAGAAATTAAAAACAAAAAAAGAATAAAAGCACCAAATGTTATCTAAAAATTGTATTCATCTAAACTGTGTTTGAGAGTATTCTGGTAAAATGCTTTAGGAAGTACAAGGCTTTCTCCATGACTGAATCCATAAATATTACGGACTCCAAGAATCTGTAACACTTTCAATGTCTATGAGGGGCCTGGGATGACAATCTGGTCTGCAAGTCTATCAATTCTGCTTGTGACACCAAAGCAACTGGGAATTTACCTCAACCCTAACTGGAAGAAGAATGTCAAGTTGCTGTAAAGACAAGGTGGACAGAAAACCCTTTCTTGTAAAGATTTCACATTTTCGGTTTAATTTTTGTTTGGTAATCTGATCTCAAAGATTTAAACAAAAAAACTAAGAGTGTGTGTGTGCGTGTATGTGTGTTTATCATTATATATCTATCTATTTCTGAATGAGGTGATTTCTGAGAAACTTTAGGATTCTCTAACTTGTTGCCTTCCTCAACCCCATTATTTCCATACAGAAAATTATAAAGTACAACCAGGAAAAACACAATCACTCGGTCATTACAAAACAAAGAAATAAGAGCTATACTGTCATACCAAAGCAAACTCTGAGGGGTGTGATTTGATTTCCAGATACTGAAATCTAATTTTGGACAAAAAATAAAAATAAGAAAATTATAAAACAAACAAGATATAGAAATTCCATACCCTTAAAAGGAAAATGAATGATTATTTCTAAAAGGCTTTTATGTATTTTCTATTATATAAAAACTTAAAAGCAAAAACTGCCTTAAAGGGAAATACAATGAATGCCAGGATGATGTGGATAGACAAAAGAGATCAATTAAAAGTTTTAAAACAGAAAAGTGAACCTAAAACAAATTATTGAGTTAAATTTTTATGATAACTGAGATGTAGCAAAACCATTAATTAAATAAATTCAGACCTTAACAGAAAACAAAATATAAAATTTGAGATAGTACAGGGGGAAATAGTGTTAGTACACAGTATATATAGAAACTTTTTACCAACATAAATGGAGTAAATGGAGACCTCAGTGGCATTAAAAGACAATAAAACATTAATTAAAACTATATTGGTGTCCAATGTTCCTCTTCCAGTCCAATCATAAAACTATTCACCTATAATCTGTTCCACCTTCAAGATGTATAGGGACAATTGCGTCACAGCATATATGGGAGTGGCCAAAAAATGTTTTGTTTAATTTGAGGGTAAACCCAGGAGAGAGAGCCCATCTCCAACAATACCTGAACAGCAAGTAATTTTAAATCGTAGTGTTATCAGCCAAATTTACAATGATAATTTATTATAGAATAATAATTGTTTTAAGTGTTATTCTCTGTTTAATTAAATTTTATTGTCTAAATCCATTCTTTGAAATTTTCTTAAATGTATAAATTCTAATTACCCTTTCCTATGTGGACTTCCATCGTTCCTAAAATCACTTCCCTATATTTATATCTTTGTTATCATGGTTTATGAACTCCCAATTTTTTCTGTGACTCTTCTTTAACATAATATTTTTTATTGATTATTTGAAAATTTCATACCATGCACCCCAATCACATGCACTTCCTAGTCCCCCTATGTCTGCTTCCCCTCCCTTGTAACTTCCCATCTCCCCTCCTTCCCTGAAAAAGAAAAAAAAAGAAAAGAAGGGAGAAAAAGGAGTCCATTTTGTGTTGTCCATATACTCATAAGAACATGGCCACCTCCCTGTGGCCAGCTCTAAGGAAAGCTGAGTCCTTCTCCACTTAACACCTTGCCCAAAAGCCATCAATTATGAAGATCTATACTTTAAGAATAGAGGAGTTCTTCCACCCTAGTAGCAGTTTGCCACTTGCTCAATTTTTTTTTTGTTTTGTACAAGAAGCTGCAACTCATTCTAGCTGCTATTTTGTAAAACTCTATTTTCTAATAAATTCTTCCAGCATGAGTTGAGTTCTAAAAATATTTTAAAAACGAATTAAGTATTCTTTAGTGGCTTTCTTTCTTTTTAAGCTGTTACTTCGGTGGGATAGGCCATGTCACAGAAACCACTTATGTTCATCTTTCTCAACTGTTAGTCTGCAGTCATGAATGCCACTGCAAGAACAACTTCCTTGTTATTTACAGTCGAATGGAATACAGATCATGGGCTTCTATGTGGTTTCTGGCAACATCAGGGACCACAAACATCCATAGTTTCCAGCATCAGCATATGGCAAGGACTTACACATGATATCTAGTGACAGTATGGTTTAGGATTGTCAACATGGTTCTCTGCTCAAACATGTAATATGTCACACTGTATAGTCTTTTACACAAACAGCTTTGTATGCAAATGTTTATTGCAATGTCCTTTTGGGCTTATTTAAGTCCTCTGGCTTCTACCATACTGTCAGTACTGGACTCCTCTTGGATATCCCCTTGTTGATCAAAGTCATGAAGATTCTGTTGTTCTACTTCTGGAGGACCAGTCCCTTCATGTGCTCCAGCATTTCATAGATGAAATGGATGGACCATCTCAAAGCCCTGGATCTGAGACTGGATGGGAGTTTAATTGGTCAGATTTTGAGTCTGTGTGTTTGACTCTTTTGCTTTCTTCTAATTTTGTGCACTGTATGTGTGCCTGATGCATTCAGAGTCCAGAAGAGAGCACTAAATTATCTGAATTGGCAGTCCATGATTGTAAGTGACCATTTGGAAATTGACCCCGAGTCCTCTTCGAGAACACTAAGTACTTTTAACTTCAGTCCGACCACGATGCATTTTGATGTTGGCATCTTCGTTGGATATTTATGTAATTTATCAAATTTGAAAATGCTTTAGCCATTATTTTCTTGAATTTATTACTGTGTCATTATCTCCTTTTCCTGTTCCCAGATCCATACCCACCCCTTCTGCTCTTCAAAAAAGGGCAAGTCTTCAAGGAACAACAGGACAAAAAAGATAAAATAATACAAGGCGAGAACTGGACAAGAGAACCCAATA